>NC_141786.1:17610211-17914744 GCF_054643075.1 Acanthaster planci | reverse complement strand
GTTTTTTACTTTGTGCACAGTCCTATGGAGTAGTGATTGTCGGCCCGTGTAGGAACGTGTAGCGATTTGTTTGTACACGGTTCTATGGTGTAGGGCTTGTAGTGATTTCAACTCCCCCGAAAAGAGAGTTTTTTACTTTGTGCACAGTCCTATGGAGTAGTGATTGTCGGCCCGTGTAGGAACGTGTAGCGATTTGTTTGTACACGGTTCTATGGTGCAGGGCTTGTAGTGATTTCATCTCCTCCGAAAAGAGAGTTTTTTTACTTTGCGCACAGTCCTATGGAGTAGTGATTGTCGGCCCGTGTAGGAACGTGTAGCGATTTGTTTGTACACGGTTCTATGGTGTAGGGCTTGTAGTGATTTCGTCTCCTCCGAAAAGAGAGTTTTTTTTTACTTTGTGCACAGTCCTATGGAGTAGTGATTGTCGGCCCGTGTAGGAACGTGTAGCGATTTGTTTGTACACGGTTCTATGGTGTAGGGCTTGTAGTGATTTCGTCTCCTCCGAAAAGAGAGTTTTTTTTTACTTTGTGCACAGTCCTATGGAGTAGTGATTTTCGGCCCGTGTAGGAACGTGTAGCGATTTGTTTGTACACGGTTCTATGGTGTAGGGCTTGTAGTGATTTCAACTCCCCCGAAAAGAGAGTTTTTTACTTTGTGCACAGTCCTATGGAGTAGTGATTTTCGGCCCGTGTAGGAACGTGTAGCGATTTGGTTGTACACGGTTCTATGGTGTAGGGCTTGTAGTGATTTCGACTCCCCCGAAAAGAGAGTTTTTTACTTTGTGCACAGTCCTATGGAGTAGTGATTGTCGGCCCGTGTAGGAACGTGTAGCGATTTGGTTGTACACGGTTCTATGGTGTAGGGCTTGTAGTGATTTCGTCTCCTCCGAAAAGAGAGTTTTTTTTTACTTTGTGCACAGTCCTATGGAGTAGTGATTGTCGGCCCGTGTAGGAACGTGTAGCGATTTGTTTGTACACGGTTCTATGGTGTAGGGCTTGTAGTGATTTCATCTCCTCCGAAAAGAGAGTTTTTTTACTTTGCGCACAGTCCTATGGAGTAGTGATTGTCGGCCCGTGTAGGAACGTGTAGCGATTTGTTTGTACACGGTTCTATGGTGTAGGGCTTGTAGTGATTTCGTCTCCTCCGAAAAGAGAGTTTTTTTTTACTTTGTGCACAGTCCTATGGAGTAGTGATTTTCGGCCCGTGTAGGAACGTGTAGCGATTTGTTTGTACACGGTTCTATGGTGTAGGGCTTGTAGTGATTTCAACTCCCCCGAAAAGAGAGCATTTTTTACTTTGCGCACAGTCCTATGGAGTAGTGATTTTCGGCCCGTGTAGGAACGTGTAGCGATTTGGTTGTACACGGTTCTATGGTGTAGGGCTTGTAGTGATTTCAACTCCCCCGAAAAGAGAGTTTTTTACTTTGTGCACAGTCCTATGGAGTAGTGATTGTCGGCCCGTGTAGGAACGTGTAGCGATTTGGTTGTACACGGTTCTATGGTGTAGGGCTTGTAGTGATTTCAACTCCCCCGAAAAGAGAGTTTTTTACTTTGTGCACAGTCCTATGGAGTAGTGATTGTCGGCCCGTGTAGGAACGTGTAGCGATTTGTTTGTACACGGTTCTATGGTGAGCCTTTTTTTACTGTGTGCACAATTCAATGGAGTAGTGATTTCGTGCCAGCTCATGGTGTCGGAATTACGGTTCTTGATATTGGAACCGCACGTGTAGGGTTGTGTAGCAATGCGCAGCATGCATGGTGATAATGCAGGCCCCAAATCCGGCTGGGTATATGTTATGTTGTACGGGGTGGTTTTTCTGTGGCGTGGAAGGAGGACTTGCTTGAAGTTGAATTAGGAACGAGAAATGACTTGAAGGACGAGCAGACGGACAGGAATAAGCTGAAGGATGATATGTGTCATTTTAGTTGCTGGACACGGGCGCGTATTGGAGGATGAGATCAAGGTATCTTGCACAGAATTTTCCACAGAGATTATAAAGTCTTAGTTTGGACCAAGTTCACTACTCACATTAGGCCTAAAAACTACTACACACATGCCGTGACTGCGCCGAGGCCCAGTGGGGGAGGGGCGGCGCGGGGCATAGGGGAGGGTAACAATTATTACAAGAGGCAGGGTAAGGTGGTATATATGCTTGGAGGGAAACGCCATTTTTAACCATTATTACCAGCCTGATCGTGAAGCTGTACTACCGTAAAAAGAAATAGAAGCACACGAGAAGGGAGAGCTATATTTTAACTTTAGGCCCCACCTTGGGAGATGACTACATGTACATGTATGAGTCTGACATGCTCGGTAACTGTTGGGTTGATGTTGTAAAAAACGGCAGGGTTTTGAGTTTTAAGGGACATTTTGCAGGGAAACTGTGACTTTGAGTGGTGTAACACATGGCACATGGTGGATTCAAATTTACATGGTTACTTTATCAGTAAGAAAGTCACATTTTCTCACAATTTACAGTTTGAAATTTCACAAAAATAGGGTCAGTGCAAAAAAAAGAGAGTGTTACTTTTGTTTTTTTTGGGGGGGGGCCTTGCCAGTTTTGCCAGATTAAAATGTCAAAAAACTGGGGTCCCAAACTATCATGACTATACAATCCCAGCTGTCATTACATTGTGATGTTTTTCATTTTGATTTTCTTTGTTTTTTTCTCCTCCTGAAAGAATGACGTTTCAGGACGCTACTCCTCCCTGGAAGGCGTGCCCAAGTCCCTGCTTCCTGGAGTGGGCGGGAAACGGATCTTGGACTTCTGGTGGGAGGCCATCAACACGTGAGTTAGATAATGAGGGCCTTATTTCCAAAGTGCAGTTTTCCACAATTATGAAATCAAGAATGAGTTACACAGAGGGGGACAATTTTAAAAAGAGAGGGCATATGTAACCTGGAAATTGGGCACAAGTGAGAGTCAACAAAAAAAAGCTAAGTTTTTATTTTGATTCCCAAGGATATTAAAAAAAATGAAGTAACAGAGAACAGAAACGCAGACTAAATTCTTGGAACCTTCAGACCATTCACCAAACTTGAGATTGCTAATTAAAATTGACAATAAAAAATGTAAAAAGGAAATGAATCAATTGGAGGAAGACCAAAAAGAGAAATGAATAGCAAACACATCAAAATCCAACAAGAAAACAAAAACCCAACGAAGAACCGAAAGAGGATCACGAAGTGCGCAATCTGACTAGCATCCAATGTTGCAGGGCAGACAAACTTTCTGGGCTAGTACATTATATGGAAAGAGAAAGTTAGTGCAGTCTGCACTTATGGATGCCATCTGCTGAATGAAGAACTTGGCACACAGGCTGTGGGCAAATAGATAAAACCCTCTTTGTTTCAGACAGTGGCTCTGCAGTGCGCTTGGGGCTCAGCTACCAAATTACCTGGGAATGTTTATGTTTGAGGAGAAACCACAACTGAGAACCCACCACTCTGCATACTAAATGGGGGGAAATCTTTGCCTGCAACACATATACGCATAATTTTTTAGGTTTCTCTGAAATGGTTGAGGAATACTGAACAGTGCGGCAGGTCTTTCGTGTCTGGTATTGTTTAAAATTTCACAGTGTAATTGTTGTGGGTGTAATTGGCTTGTCTCTGTTCATCCACAGGCGTCAGGTGTTCAGCGACGTTTACTTGGTCACCAATGCTGACAAGTGAGTTCTTGAACCTTAAACCCTTTGACTTCATCTTGCTGTTGAAGAGCTAGAACATTGATATATGTCAGTTTCCACAAAGCTTAACTGTTTGTATTTTACAATCATATAAAGTATTGAAATTTATCAACTCAGGAAGTTATTTTCATCATTGGGCTCATAAACAGTCATTATTTGTATAGGCCTACTGAGCCACCGTATGCTGTCTTTTGAATTTTTCTTTCTCACGTGCAAGTCTTTTGATTGGAGAATTTTTCATTTTAACCACTTTCGTATAATACTTCATTTCATTCGAGGTACAAATACTACGAACGGTGGGCCACAGCAAATGACTTCCCCGTGGATAACATCGTCAATGACGGCTCCACCACTTACGAAAACAGGTAAAGTTCTGCAGCCCTGTTGATTCACAAATGAATATGCAAGAGCTTAATTGCATATTCATGTGTGAGTCAAATTGTATTCCAAGCTTTTTTGCAGAGCTTGGTTACAAATGAACACATTACAAGAGTGTTTATGAACCAACCGTTTTGTTTTAGATAACTTGTAAGACCCTTGTTTTACTATAACTGGATTTGCACCTGTGTGTTTGATTAAACGTTGTTTTCACTTTTTGCTTTGCTAATTTAATCTGTACAGTTCAGAGCCTTTTTGGATTGGAAGGAACAGAAATGTCACTTTTCTCTCATTACTTAAAAAAATGGCTCCTTTTCAAATGAGCCCGGTTTCCCCCGTCCCCATGTCTGCCCTTAAGTAGCCCCCACTTCGCTGAAAGAGGTAGGATGTCATTGGACATGTTGGAATAAGTTAACTTTGACCTCAAAGCATGATTAGTTGGATAGAACAATTAAAGCGAAAAAGACAGTTGAGAAAAAAAACAATTTGAGGGACGTAAAGATCACTGTTTTCATTTGTTTTGATTTTATTTATACTCGGTTCTGCATCTGATCTTTCTGAATTAACTACTTCCAGGCTAGGTTCTGTCGGAGATTTTGACCTTGTGCTCAGAAACAAGAGGATTGATGATAGCGTCATGGTGGTAAGTTTCAGTTGATCCGATTTGCTTCAATAAGTACATTTTGCTGGATTCAGCAAATTGCAGTCAAGATGTGATTTTTAGCTTCCTGTACACAAACTCTATACACATGTAACGCATACAATGACATTCTTTTCATTTGATGACTAAATATAAGCCTCTCAACAAATTTAAGTGGAAAAAAATAGTTTGATCTCTGGTAAGTTGGTCTTCAGGGGTTGCAAATGGTTTCATCTATGAAGCGAAGCATCCATCACTTGGGTTCCGTCGGTCAAACTATTGTTAACTAGTATCGTCGGTTGAACTGGTCCTCTGAGGAAAGTTTCTTGCATTGTAAAAATTTCCTATTACTGTCTCACTTGATTGTTAAACCACTTTCAATCAGAGAAATTTCAAAACTCACTCTTGAGCTAAAATGCACCTGCATTCGTCCGTCGCAGTACAGAGTGACATGATCAATAGTTTTGCCTCAGCATGAAGTGATGTACATGTAACACACAGTGCACAAGTTACACCTGTTTGTGATTTCCATAGCAACTGGACACAATATTTCAGTTCGTGGTGCAACTAATGAACTATCATCATCCCCCCTTCCCTGGCTGCTGCGGGTCTTGCTCAGGGATTTGGTCTCCTCTTTGAATCCCTAGGATGGGGAGGGGTGTCACCTTTAACCCTAACCTTCCCCAACCACAGAGATTTAAACAGTAGTAAAGTGTTTAATTCTGTAAGGATAGGTCTGGTAGGCCCATAACAGCTGGCCTTTGCATTGGGTTAGGCATACCTCAACAGCCTCTGTGCACAAATTCCCATATGGGTGTTTAACTTTGTGTGAATGGGGAAGGTTAGGGCCAGCAACCCTTGGGGGTTTAGGGTTAACATAATACCTTACGCATGCAAGTATTGCCCCAATTGTACATGTAGGTCTTCGTTATTTCATCAACTGACAGTCCTTCATGCCAAAGTTACAGTTTCATTATTTCATGACCACTGACAGGCATGCTGTTCCACTCTTTTTGTTTTTTTTTTAATTTATCGTAATTTTTTACATCCTCAGGTTGCCGGTGACATGCTTTTCCAGGATCACAACTTTGACATCACCCAAGTCGTAGACTACTTCAAGCGAAAGGTTTGAGAGACACTGTTTTAAAGCCCCCATCACTGCTGACAAAAGCTCTTGTGTCAGGTCATGCCAAATCTGAGCAAAAGCTCTATGGAAACAATGAGCAGCTTTTAAAATTATGGTGACAAAAAGGAAGCACAAATGGGGTTAAATTGCACGTACTTCACAGCCACATTTGCTCAAGTTAAGCCTGGTGGCTTACATCAAATGTAACAGTCAACACCAATAACTCTTTACGGAATCTTTTGAAGAGGAGAAGCCAATTTGAACATCTGACTTTCCCCTCTTTTGTTGGTTTGGTAAATAAAAGAAGACAAATTCTAAAATGTCATAGTTTTAGGGGTCAGCTGCTTTGTCATCAACCTTGCTCAAGTCAAGTCGGTGGTTCAAATCCGTTGTAACAGTGGATGAGTAATTCTTAACTGAATCTTTGGATCAGGGGGCACTGACTTGAACGTCTGAGTTTCTTTTCTTATCCATTGAGTGAGAAAAAAGGTTTTTATGTTCTTGTGTTTTGTGTAGAGAGGAGAGCTGGCTATTTATTACGAGATGGAGCCCACGGAGTTGTCACGAAGCCGTGGTATTGTGGACGTATGCCCAACAACCAACAGGTAACACATCTTTCTTGCTTTCCTGTACGATTCTTTCTATAAATTTGGGGTCCCACGTGTAAGTTCTTTCTCTGTTACACCTGATTTTTTTCATTTGATGACTGACATGTCAGTGGATTCATGATGCAATGAACAAGGAAAAAGTGGAAATTTCTCTTTAAAAAATGAGGAAAGTGTGACATTTGTACACACAATTTACGGCAGCAAAGCCATGAATGACATCGCACTTCAAATTATGAAGTTGGAAATTTTCACTGAGCACGAGATCCAAAATGTTGAATATCCGCCCTTTACAGCTACAAATGAGATTGTTGAAGGCGGTATTTACCGCTGTTTTTTTTAGCGGCACGGCACTAATTACCCAAAAGGGCTTAATGCTGGTACCGCAGAAACACAGCGGTACCGCAGTAAATACCGCCTTCTGTAATTATGAAACGTTCCCTTATCCAACATGTATTCAAGACATAAAAGGGTGTCGCGTGTTGCCTTTAACCTCCAGAGTAACGGGGCAGGGTTGGTGACATTTGTGAATACACTGATAGAAGACATCTACATGTATTCTTATCGTCCAGGATCATGCATTTCACGGAGAAGCCGAGCCAAGACGAGACAGCGTCGCGCATGGCAAGTGTCGTCTTCTACTGCTTCCGCAGACAAACCCTGTCGACGATCACTGCGTACCTCGACAATCACCCCGACGTGGTGGAGAGGAACTTCGGGATGTACATGGTGAGGGCGCTATTTATGGATTTTTATATTGTTAATTTATTGGTATGCAGAACAAAGAGTTTCCAACATACACAGAAGAGGACAAATTTGAAGCGGGGAATAAGGAAAGAAAAATAATAATGATATTCAGGATTTTGATGAATTGTGGAATTGTTGATATCCTGAACCGTGCTTAAACCAGTCGTGTCGTAAGACTCCAAAATGGAGGTCAGATTTAGCAAGAGGAAGCAAATGTCTGTGATGGTTTGAATGCCAAACGTTTTGCTCCAAATTTGTGGAGTACAAGGTACATGTTGACGATTGCTCCATTCAGCCAGGGAATCCAACCAAAAGGTGGGTCCCTAAAGAGATCACTGTCCTTGTGACACGTTGCAGCAATTTTGTAGATGCTGTTCACTTTCAATATCTGCATCGTATAAGTGTGTGGGTCATCCTATAAATTTGGGCTCCAAAAGTGTGGCATTTTTGTGTCCCTGTTACACCTGACCTGTTGCATTTGACATGGAGCTGTCACTGCAATTGCTACTATTTTTAGATGTTTGACAGGTAATTTCCATTAATTCATCGCTCTCAGAAATTAGAGATTGTGTTCTGAACTTACAAACTCACATGTCAGATGTGACAGGGACACACACAAAAAATTGGACCCCTAATATATAGAATGACCCATATTGCTAACCCTTGATTCCACCGTAGAGATTTATGCTAGTTTGAGGAGGGGTTAAAAACTAACGTGCCCCCTGCATGGACTGTGATCACAGTGGGCCCATAGTTATTACATGTTCAACCAACAGGAATGGTTGGTTAACCGATCAGGAATCGAGGTTTACGGCATGAAGCTACCCACGGGGTTCCAACTCATCGGCCAGGTGGGGCTGGACGAGTATAAGAAGTGGCTGGGGTATTTCTCGGACAAGCAACTCCAGCAGGGGATCAAGGAACCGTTCACTGCCACCGGGCACGCAAGGTTTGTTCTCATTAGGGCTGTGCTGATTATTTGAATAGTGAGAGTTTCAAGCATTGATCAAATGCTTGAAGATTTTTTTTTTAAAATTAGATAAAATTGCCGAAAACAAATGACGGCTGGTAATATGTTGTTGATGTGCATATAACAACATTGGGGATTGGTTGTATTAAAAGTGATACTGCTGTCCCCACTCCCCTCCATTCCTCTCCACTCCATTCCTCTCCACTCCATTCCTCTCCACTCCATTCCATTCTACTCCTTTCCACTCCACTCCATTCCTCTCCACTCCATTCCTCTCCACTCCATTCCATTCTACTCCTTTCCACTCCACTCCATTCCTCTCCACTCCATTCCTCTCCACTCCATTCCATTCTACTCCTTTCCACTCCATTCCATTCCACTCCATTCCATTCCACTTCATTCCACTCCATTCCACTCCACTCCATTCCACTCCATTCCACTCCACTCCATTCCATTCCACTCCATTCTACTCCTTTCCACTCCACTCCATTCCACTCCACTCCATTCTACTCCTTTCCACTCCATTCCCCTCCATTCCATTCCACTCTGCTCCACTCCAATCCACTCCATTCCACTCCATTCCATTCCATTCTACTCCTTTCCACTCCATTCCATTCCACTCCATTCCATTCCACTCCCTTCCTTTCCAGTCCTCTCCACTCCATTCCACTCCACTCTATTCCATTCAACAGTTTCCCAGTTAAGGAGCTCTGCCTTTTTGGATTTGTTATTAGTTTGCACAGTTTATCTTGTGTCAACACTCTTCACAGTGTGCATTTTGTGTTACCAATCTCTGCAAACTTCAAATCTTGAAAAAAAGACCGTAGCAAAGTCAAGAACAGTACCTACAGTTTCATGCTTCAGTGCTGGCAAACTGTTGCAGGCAAACCCTACAGTTTGTTGGTTTTTGATTACGGATTACAAGTAATTGTTTGATGAAGAGATTTGGATAATAACAAGCTGGGCAAGGTATTGAAATATCAACAACGAAAAGGCAGTGGAAATCTGGCCTCTCTCTCTATTAGAATGTTTCCCTCAGCGGATTCCATTTTGGGGGAAACTACAGAAAAAGCCTTATTTTTGTTGAGAGTTTTTATTCGTTCTTTTTTATTGTTAGAGTGGGTTTGATGGGTAATCCTTCCGACGGTTTCTACGGCAAAACCATATCACTGTCCATCGCCAACTTCTGGGCAGAAGTCACCATCAAAGAAAGCGAGCGACTGGTGAGTTATTCAGATCACATTATTTATAATTCCCTACAAATGTCACTCTATCTGGGTTGGAATTCTTTTTTAAACAAAAGTGGTCATGCCCTGCTCTGTTGTGTTGCATCAAGCTGTACACTCCCCAGGGTGCTGTGATGGTTTTTAGGAATGTTTGTGAGGAAATCCCAATGAGCCGATATCACAAACAGAAGCGCCTTGTGTCCTCTGGTGACCTGACGCTATAAATACAGTCCGTGTTATTTTATCTGCAAGCACACTGCGTTTTAACATTATGTACGGGAAGTCCAGTTTAACCGCAGTTGTCACATTTGGTTGTGCACGATTCCTGCCTCATCCACTTAACAATTGAATACCTCTTTAAAAGAAAGGCCCGACTCCACCATTTTGGCCTGGGCAAATTAATTGATTTCCTTTGCAACTCCTTCAAAATATTCAGTTTTTCTTTTGAACTCAGAGCAGGTTGTTGAGATTGGGCCTTCTTTCAATTACGTTCATACTGAGGCTGTCTCATTAACTTGGACTCATGGCTAAAGTGCAGTGACTGCACATGGTCAAACTCCGGTGACCTTTTGGACAAGCCAGCTGTGTACACACTACCCTCAAACCTACAACACAAATGCACATGCATTTGAAGTCTCTGAATAGTCATGAAGGATCATAAAAACACTCAATGACCATCTTCCAGATCCTGGTACCTCATCCATTAAATGACCCCACCGAGTTTGGTAGCCTGGGCGATCTCCACGGTATCAGCCGCAAGGAGGGCTACTTGGGGGGTCTGCGGCTTCTCCAGGCTACCTGCAAGAAGTTCTACCAGTACTGCTCAGAGCAAGGGTACGTGTGGTTATCATGCGCTGTTTGAAGTCAGATTCCAGAGGGCTCCCTCTAGTGTTGGTGTATGTCCAGGTCTGTCCAATTAGCAAAGCCCCATCAGTAAAGCTCCATCAATAAGATTTGGATGCAGTTCTTAACACAGTCTCATTTGAGCTAGAGCTACCAGTGCAATGCATCTTCAAGCAGACTTGTCTTCTGGATCCTGATTGGCCAGTCCATGACAACAACAGTGTGATGTTACACAATACCACATGGCCAAAACCACACACTATGCATTGTGCTAAATTCTGCATGAATTGTGTTATTCTATGTCTATATGATTGCACACCACATACACAGTTGTAATAGCAACCACCTGCCATGTTTACTGATTCACATTCATTTTAAAGTTTTTTTGTTCAGATGTTGAATTTTTTTTTATTTATGCAGAATCGCTCTACCAAAGAGAAATTTCACCCTGAAATATGACACCAATATACCAAGACAAGTGGTGAGTTTTTCTTTTCTTTCATGCTTGAATTCATAGAGGGCGCTGTTGACCAGTTTCATTCCCTCTTGACTGTATGGAAGGAAAGTAAAACTCTGGTGACAAAATCTTGTTCCCATTTGAAAAGACTGAGAGGATATGCCTTAACCACAATGGAGCCACACTCATCTCACACATGGGTTGCTCTAGTGAAGTTTCAAATTTGGAAGCCTCCCCACATGACCTCATAACTATGATACAGTGCTTTCTGCCATTAATGGGGCCGTTAAGGGTATCAAATGAAACTTGATTTTGTTCATAGGTGGACAATTATTCAAGCCTGCTTGTGACTTGTACGCAAGCATGGTACTGCTGACTTTTTTCACAAGACCAGACACATGTCCAGACACAAGACCAGACACAACATTAGACACAACATCAGACACAAGACCATGCACAAGACCAGACGCAAGATCAGACACGAATCCAGTCACAAGACCAAACACAAGACAAGACACAAATCCAGTCGCAAGACCAGTCACAAGACCAGTCACAAGACCAGACACAAGACCAGACACAAGACCAGACACAAGATCAGACAAGAAACCAGTCACAAGACCAGACACAAGACCAGACACAGGACCAGACACAGGACCAGACACAAGACCATGCACAAGACCAGACACAAGATCAGACACAAATCCAGTCACAAGACCAGTCACAAGATCAGACATGAATCCAGTCACAAGACCAAACACAAGACCAGACACAAATCCAGTCGCAAGACCAGTCACAAGACCAAACACAGGACCAGACACAAGACCAGACACAAGACCATGCACAAGGCCAGACACGAATCCAGTCACAAGACCATGCACAAGACCAGACACAAGATCAGACACAAATCCAGTCGCAAGACCAGACACAAGACCATGCACAAGGCCAGACACGAATCCAGTCACAAGACCAGACACAAGATCAGACACGAATCCAGTCACAAGACCAGACACAAGATCAGACACAAGACCAGACACAAGACCATGCACAAGGCCAGACATGAATCCAGTCACAAGACCAAACACAAGACCAGACACAAATCCAGTCGCAAGACCAGTCACAAGACCAGACACAAGACCATGCACAAGACCAGACACAAGACCGGACACAAATCCAGTCACAAGACCAATCACAAGACTAAACACAAGACCAGACACAAGATTACGCACAAGACCAGTTACAAGACCAGTCACAAGTAACAGTGTTACAATGACAAAGGAATGGTTTTGTTGCAGTTCATTTGAATAATTCGTGGAACGAATTCAGACTGGATGTCTTGTGTTGGTATTATACTGGTCTTGTGAAGGCCTTACGCAGTCTGGACTGTAACACTGTCTGTAACTTCATGCTCAATCAACCTTTCCCCACGTGAACACTCACATACCCTCTTTTTCCCAAAATCAAAATCTCTGATTTATTGCAGGGTCTTGCTGGAAGCAGTGCCATTGTCACGGCAACGCTGAAATGCCTCATGCACTTTTTTGATCTCACAAACAGTGTGAGTACGAGAATGTTGTAATCTTCTTGAAATGTTCCATGTTGTACACTAGGAAAATAGGAAAGCTGTAGATTAATTTACTTTAGAAGTTTATATCATTTCAAGAGCAACACTGTTATAGTATGCTGTGTATCACTACACCACAGTATAAAAGCATATCGATATTTGCAAGACTTAGGAATTGATAAAGTCTGCAGATCAGGGTAGTTTATCAAAAAATCTACCTTCATTGATAGCAAAGAGGTGTTGATAGCATATTTCTATTTGTTGATAGCATATTTCTATTTGTTGATAGCATATTTCTATTTGTTGATAGCATATTTCTATTTGTTGATAGCATATTTCTATTTGTTGATAGCATATTTCTATTTGTGAGATGCGCCATCTGAGAATTCCACCCTGATCATCTTTGTTAGGTTTAGATATAGAGTACCAAAGTGTGACGTCATTTAGAACCAGATGAATGGAGCATGCCCTTGAGGTGGCTGACGTGCTGGTTCTTGCGCTGGTTCTTTGACACACATAACTATGCATGTGACGGATTCACTTCAGTGCTCTATAGAAAGCATTCTTACTGCAACCAAATTTGACATAAATCCAAACCTTGAAACTGCCAGGGTTTTGATTGACACGTAGGCTAACCTAATGTTTTAATATTTGAAAATTTGTTGTTCTTTATTAAATTACAGTGCATGCTGCGAAATTCTGTCTCTGGCAATATTTTGCGTCAGTGATACAAACCCAGAGAAAAGTGTATCTTTACCTTCCATTCCCATTATGTTTGCCCAGGATATACCCCTGGCCCTGCGGCCACAGTTTATCCTCAACGTTGAGGTCGATGAACTTTTTATCAATGCCGGACTCCAGGACAGAGTCATACAGGTATGCCATGGAGAGACTTGCGGGGAAAACCCTCGTGTGTTTAACCTCAGAATTTGTACAAATAATTCAGAGTTGAAAGTTCACAAGCAAACTGCATGTGGGCAAAGGGACTATTTGAGATGGTTCACAAAACAAAAATTAATGAACTCTGAATTTTACCCAGACCTCGTGAGATCTTATCACCACCTCCAGAAAGGTCTCTAAAAATGTGTAGTTTCCCTCACAGGCCAAGAGGTCACGGGTGCATACAAGTCTCTTCCCCAACTATAAAAGTTCCTCCCCTGACGTAATATATTTGGAAGCTTTGGAAAAGAATTATTTAGGAAACCATAAACTAGCACAAGGACCGCTTAAGATATTCAACCCCCCCCATTGCCTGGCTTTGCCCATAATCTGAGATATACTGCGTAATTTCATGAATTTTGTTTCACCTATCCCAAACGGTCAAAGCCAGTCGATATCCAGGTCTTTGGCTCAAGGAAAGTAATCTTTTGTTTTGTTTTGTTATCCAAAAGGACTGTCTTAATTTATCACCAGTAAAAGAATTTCTCATCAGTCCCCTGAAATTGGGTAGGTTCTTCCATTTCCTAAATTTTGGTGCCTTCCTTTCCCAGAAAAAAAATCAATCAATGAAATTGTCAACTTGTCTCCAGGGGGCATGTAGCCACCCTGCCTTCCCTCTAGATATGCCAATGTGTGCCAACAATTCTCAATTCTTTTGGAGCCAGGTCTATGAGGGTCTGGTCTACATGGATTTCTCGCAGGAGGTCATGAGGTCAAAAGGTCATGGCGACTACCAGCAGATGGATGTCAGCCTGGTTCCTCCCCTCTGGTTGGCCTACATCCGTAACCCTAGCGACTCCGGCAAGATCCATAGCAACATCAGACTACGATTTGACAGTGGCAAGTTTGATGAGTCCTGCTATCTACTTTTGCAGAAAAGCAGTACCTAAACTGTTGTAAATATGTCTGCCGGCTACAGTGGCCCAGTGTGGAGATCGAAAAACATTGGAGGGCCTGATGTTTCATTCCTAGCAGATTCTTTCTTAAGGGCAAATTTTTAAAACAGTTTTGTAAAACTTTTGCCAATTTATTTGGAGGGGGGTGAGCGAAGTAGAACTGTTTGCCTTATGTTCCGCCATCTTTATATGAGTTCTACCAATAATTGGATCAGTTGCTGAGGTGAGTTGGGTCGGTATATTTCCTGTGAGTTGAGTTAGGTGAGTTGTGAATACTCCGCATTCTTTATTGTTAGTTGTAAGTATTGAGTGATGCGACATTCTTCATTATCAGTTGAGTTCTGAGTTGTGCAGTGCAACATTCTCTATTTTTAGTTGTGAGTATTGAGTGATGCGACATTCTTCATTATCAGTTGAGTTCTGAGTTGTGCAGTGCAACATTCTCTATTTTTAGTTGTAAGTATTGAGTGATGCGACATTCTTCATTATCAGTTGAGTTCTGAGTTGTGCAGTGCAACATTCTCTATTGTTAGTTGTAAGTATTGAGTGATGCGACATTCTTCATTATCAGTTGAGTTCTGAGTTGTGCAGTGCAACATTCTCTATTTTTAGTTGTGAGGTTTGAGTTTTGCGACATACATGTACTTTATTGTGAGTTGTGAGTTATGAGGCATTCTTTATGGTTAATTGTGGCACACACTGAGAAAGGGTCACTCTTTCTGAGTGTCAGTTTCTTTTTTTCTTTCGTCAGGTGCCTCAATTCAAAGAGGCTAATCATTCTGCCACTTTTTCAAATTACTTAATGGAATTTTGCTCATGAGTAGTGGAGTTGTGCAAATTTTAATGCTGAGTTGTACTAAACAATGAGTTGTGTTGATCAGTTTGGACTGTTGAGTTTGCCACTTTTTTGGTTTGTGGCAAATATTTTTGACCAATTTTTAGACAGGTTATACCATTTTCCTGTTTGTAATTTGTTCCAAATGTTTATGGTCAGTATTCATTTGCCAGTTTGCCAATTTCTTATGTTGTGTTGCAGTTCAGGTCATCATTTTTAGGGCAGGTTTTGTGCACTTTCATAATGACCTGTGCTAAATAAAGAAGTGTAAAGATTAGCTTTTTCTTCACAACTTTTTATGGTGCGTATTGCATTGCCGGTTATTGTTACAGAAGTTATTGTTTTTCTTTTTCTCTGATTGAAGGTGATTCGGAAATCATAGCAGGCATGCAGAAATTTGCTGAACTGACTGATCAAGCCAAGTAAGTTGGTTTTGCATTTCAGAGTTTCGGTTTAGTACATCTGTTCGTTAGACACTGGAGTGATGTACATGTATTTGCCCTACTCAGAACGGACTTTCCCCTACTCAGTGCCGACTGAGCCTTTCCCTATTCAGTAATGTGCCACTCAGACATGACAAACAGTAAAATCTGTTCTTGAATTTTCTGCAGGATGAATGAAATATTTGCCATGGCTTTGAGTAAAGTTTGAAGCTAGGTCAATTGGAATGTATCATGTGTCAGCAGAAGCGTCCGTCCCCTTGTTGGTTGAAAAGAGCCATGTTGGTCGGGAGTGCCGATTTTGTTGGTAGCGATGCGACCGCTACGTGTAGATTTCATAGTCTTTGGTGAATCTGCAAAGTGCAACTCCTACCAAAGGAGCCTGTTTTGGTTAGAAAATTGCACATTCCCTCCTGGTTGGGGCTCATTAGGCGGTTGATGAACCTTGTCATTGATTCCCATGCCTAGAAACAGGATACCAGACTTGTTGATTGCTGAATATAATTGCTTGCATCCCTGGTTCACAATCTCAAATGATAATTGACTGATAGCATGAGTTTGGAACCAGGGAAAACAAAAGTCTTCAGAGCACCCTCTTGCAGTGTTTCACGAAGGAGTTGCATTTTTATTTTGGCTGAATAATCAGGGAGGCCCTGGAAGCAAGAGACACGCAACGGCTTTGTGACCTGATGAATGCAAACTTTGACCTCAGGCGGAGTTTGTACGGCGACGAAGTGATCGGGGAGACAAACGTGAGGATGATAGAGCTTGCCAGGCAGGTGAGAAAAAGTCTGGTGCTAGGAAGAAAAGATGAGCTCTTTAATGAGAAATGTTTCAGAACTTGCATTGTAAATTTTCTTCTTGTGGACCTCTCTTCCATCTAGGTTTTGAAGTTGAAAATCAATTGCCCATTTTCTAAAGTTGAAGGTAAACTTTTTCAAGTAAAAAATGTATCAGTCTACTAGTTGAACTTCAAATTAAAATGTCCAAACATTGAACATTGGCTGTCAAATTGATATCTAAATATTAACCAGCAGCATGTTAAAAATGAGATGCCCCCTGGTAAAAAAAAACTATCAGACTTTATAATAGTTGAAAATGGGTGTTTCAAAAGTTAAAAATCAACTGGTTGAAAATTGACCAGCCGTGAGATTTAAGAATCCACTCATCACAAGTTAAAAAAAGAACTTTCCACCAGTGAAAAGGAGCCACTCCAGTTTAATGGACTCTCCAGTATTTACGTCTCCCCAAGGTAGAGTCAAGTTGACTATGAAATCAGCTCTCTAGTATTCAGCTCCTCACAAGTAAAACACCACGTGTGAAACTTGGTCTTTCAGTCAACAAAAACCACTGCTCTTTTTTCTGCATTTTACAATAAAAGTAAGTTTTCCTTTGCAATTTTTTCCCCTGAAGTTTGGTTCATCCTCCAAGTTTCCAGGCAGCGGGGGCGCTGTGATAGGGATATGCTCTGACCCACAAGAACTTGTAAGTAGATAAGTTGGCACATACCATGACAATGTTGTTTCCAAGAAATTCATAATGGAATCACTCAAATGTAAACCCAGGACAAAACTTTCATTTCCAATTAATATATTATGGAGTCGCTCAAAAACAAACCCATGACAAAATTGTCGTATCTAAGAAATTTATTATGGCAAACTCATGACAAAACTTTCGGGGACAGAGATATTTTTGTGAAATGTATGTATTTCTTCATGCCATGGCCTCTCTGAATTGTGAGGCGGAGTTTGGAGTATTTATGTCTCTTTTGAAATGTGACAGAGAAGAAAATGGTTTCTTTTGTAAATGGAGATACATGTAGCATTTGTGCGACCTCTTCATAATGGAATCATGTCGTGGCTTTCCTGGGGGGGCAGGCAAAACTTTCAATGGGACATGGTCTAATATCGACTAGACAAGCTCCTCTTTTCACATGAAGACAGTTTTTTTCACCCATGCGGCGAGGGGGAGATGACCTATTTACTCTACCCTCTCCACCACTGTGCACCATTTGCTACAAAATTCATTCACATCTTTGTGAAATGTGACCTGTTCCATGAAAATGAATCATAGGGCACCGTGCAGCCATTGTAAAAAAATCTTGCTTCACGGAAATCAGTAGGATCCATTAACATTTTCACCCCTACAGTATCCATCAGGATGATAAAAAAGAGTGATATATAAAAGCAAAGAGTTTGCTGCGATACTCTTATTTTATTGCAGACTGAAACAAAATTACTCAGTGATAACAAAATGCCTAATGACTGTTACCACACAGCTGGTCACTGATTTTACTCCAGGTTAGTTCTGACCCAGATGTTAAACGCAATTAATGATTGGTCATCATCCCCATATGTTCACCCTTCACAGCCACGGTTGAGGGCGACATTCCAGGAGGAAGGTGTCGTCTTTTGCCAGATCATTCCCAGGCCTGAATCCCCGCCAGCCAGTCCTCGCTGCTCCCCAGTCTCTGCATCCCCGCCTCCCGAGAACCCCGCCCAGCCTCCAAATGGCACCGATGATGCCTTGGGGCCCAACAATCAAGAAGACACCCAGACCAAAGCTCCAGATGAACTGACCAATTAGAACCTCTAATATACGGACCAGTACCATGCTCTCCTAACAATGGTCATTTTAACACATAAACCATTAATGTCTAAGCCCGATGCACACCTGTTGAATTTAACCAGCTCAATCGAACACCAAACCACAATTCTAGACAAGAGAGATGTGCTCTGGCCATCTGTGCTACTCTGAGCCAACAATTGTCCTTGCAGCTTCTGGGTCCGAAGTTCCTGACAGTCATGGTTGGAGTGCCAGACACTTTGTCAACAAATTCTTTGAGAGTTTTTAGTGATTTTCAAATGTCTGACAACTCATTTTTCCCCAACTCCCTGTTGCATGGTCACAACTGTCCATTGCTGAACTGACATTAACCTAAAAATGTTAAATTAATCGAAGGATCTATGCAGTGCATTTTTTAAGTTTAAAAACTACATGTACTTTGGGATGTCATTATGAACCAAAGGTTTCATTTTATTCTCCTCGCACTGAGTGGCCTAAAGACTTACAGCAGGAAGCAGGTTTCTTTGTATGTTTGTTATGCTCGGGAGATCTTCCCAGATCAAACTTCCCTCCTTGGTTCACAGTGCAGGCACTTTGCACAAGCTACAGCGCCGTATGCTTCAGAAGATGAACCAAGACGGGTTCCAGCGGTGAACTCGGCGGCTAGTTGGCAGTGGTGGTGCTGTTGTTTTTGTTGGTTTGTTGACTTTTTTCGTTTTATGCCCTTCTCATTAGAAACTCTCCAAACCTATCCTTATCCAGTGTATCATAGGCTACTCAGTAACATTAATGCTGTTTATGACTTCACATGGTTTTGTAATTTTGAACTGGTTGCGGACAAATGCAATCGGTTAATAACTGGCTAACTGAAAATTCGGATGAACAGCGGTTAAATACAGGATCTGTTCATTACAACGTATTTGATAAATGATTCATTCAAGTAAAAATCACTCGGAATTGTATTTCTCAAAGTCCTTCTCTTGACGCTGTTGAAATTTATGTACATTGTAATGCCCGGGCTTCAAATCTATAAACCACTATGTATTCTTAACTCGAGCAAAATTTGTGCATTTATACAAATTGGCCTAGGCAGAGATGAAATACTAATTATAACATTTAAGTGTAGGCCTACTGTCATTTTAATTTCTATAAACCTAAGAAGAGACTGGTGCTTTTTTTATAACATTTGAATTAACGACAATGCCGTTTATGTATTCTCCAACATGCGGCTTTTTTGTAAATGTCATTGAGTTAGTTTTATACATGGATGGTATAATTTATGACACCTTGTTATGTTCGCAATACAAAGATATTTTTGTAATGATTTCGCATTTTAGTTTGAATAGGAAAAAAGAATACGGCATAAGGCTTGATTTAATGAATCTACAAAATTAGAAATTTTGAAACCTCAAACGCCGTGTATTAAAAATTGGGTGTATTAAAAAACAAACTATGATGAGAAACACAAATTTGCTTGACTTTCAACTCATTTATTTATCATATGCAATGCACATGAAATTCGTTTTCCTCAGTACAGCATTAAACAGTTCAACAAAATATTAAATACACTAATGATAGCAATTAATATGAACACACCAACTACCGCAGAAAGTACACAATTCAAAAAACAACACTTAAGTCATATTTTGCTCTCCCCCACGAAATAATTGACTAAGAGAGACCAACCAAAGCCAAGCTCGGAGCCCCACTAAGGCAAGAAACAACTCAGCGACACTAATTGGGCTACTGCAGTAATCAACAGAAATGAGATCAAAATTAGATAAAATGAAATAAATACATAAGTATAGTAGGTACGCCACGATCACGTTGCATATATATGCAGAAGAAAAATAAAGGATTCACAGTGATGAGAATTACGTGTGAATAACAAGCATCCCCGTAAAAAAAAAAACACTACACCGAAAGAGAAAAACATCAAATTGAATCACCTCCGTTGATTTTGTTGCCGCACGAGTGTTTATGCCCCTTGAATTGGAATTCTTGCCTTGAACCCCCCCCCGAAAAAAATTCTGGTGCCACAAATCGAAGGCACACTGTGTAAAGACACAAAGTCCGAAAGACAAGTCGAAGGGTAGCACATACATAGGCATACAAAGCGACAACCGGTTGAACATTAACCATTAATGAAATCATATAGTCGCCCCATCGCAATACGATACTAGTCCGGGGACCTGCCCGTATCATCCCGTTGTTCACTAGAAGCACAGGACCACCACAAGTTAGTGACCAGAATATTTATAAGTCGACAGAGTAAAATATACAGTTAAGTCTTAACAATATAAGATGAATTAAAGAGCAAATTAAATAGGTTGTAGTGAATGCTGCATTTAGATATAAGCTATAATGCCCAACCAACTGATTTAAGGAAACCGATTTTTCGTGTGTGGTGGTGAAGTTTGAAGATTTGATGGAATAATAATCACGCAAATGTAACTTGTGGGTTTTGTGGTTTCAGGCAGAAAATGGCGATAGGACCAGCAGTGAGTTCAGCTCTAGAGACGATCAGCAGGCATCATCTCGAATGCCCCATTTGCAGCGAGAGATTCCAACGACCCAAGATACTGGACTGTCTGCATAGTTTCTGTGAGCAATATCTGCTGACATACTGCAGCACGAAGCACCAGGGCTGTACAGGGATTCCTTGCCCCGTGTGTCGACAAGAGACACAACTTCCGGAGGCGGGGGTTAGAGGCTGATCGGCTGATTTGCGTGATTATTATTCCATTTATCGAGCTGATGCCTCTTGTCACTAGAACAATAATTGTGGCTGTACAAAGTTACATCCTATTAGATACAATATGTGAATTGCAACATGTACGAAGTCATTGGGAAATTATGCTTTTCGCCCTCATGTTTCCACACATTTTCTTATATAACAAAATGTCCCATAAAGTTTAACTCTTGTAAGAAAACACAAATCTGCACATTCAGGTAGCATAGAAAAAAATGTTAAAAGACGTGGATCTCAACAAGGGAACATGCATGTACTCTTTTTCCCCTTGAAGAATACTATAATCCCACCAGACGAGTATTTAACTCTAAAAAGTGCTTTACGAGTCAGAAAAAAATGGGTTTTGCTGGGCAAACCAGACCCTGGCTGGTGAGAGCTATCCTCATCGTACCTGTAGTAGTGTTTGATCATGTTTGCCGATCGGTGCATGAGAAAAGAATACGTCTACACCTTAGACTGTCAAAAAGGCTCACTAATTGTCAATAATTCTCTGGTCAGTTTACTCATTACGATCACAATATCTTAACATACTTGTTATACTGTCTGTCTCGTCCATGTTGTGATTTTGTCAAAGAAAAATAAAGAATTCCAAGGCAAAATTACGAGCGCAGCGATGGTCCTTATCGTTAATCGCACGTGAGCAACGCTTCAAAGGTGAACCGGAAGTTTCCTGTGCCGGCAACCCCAGAGCTTCCGGCAGACGGAAAAATAATGTTTACACGCAATGCGCAGTGCCCCCGCAGGAGTTGGCAATCCATTTTTTTTCTCCTCCAGGTCTGTGATGCGACACTGTTTGCCATGGATTAGCACGACAAACACATAGACTCCGTGTGAACATGGCCAGGTACATATGCCTTCGGTGAACGCCAATTGCATGAAGTGCGTCGCTAACATAATTCTCTTTGCAACGAATGGAATTTTGGGGGAGAAATTCATCGCTCCACATCATCAGTTATTAAAGCTGAAAATATACAGGCCCAGTAAACGTTTTAGAGTGGTGAGTGGAATTACATTTAGGCCTAATGGCACTTATTGTGACGAATCAGCGTGTAGTAGTAGACGCATGCCAACGGAGAACAGGGGCTGTGGTAGACATGTTTGGTGGTGATGTTATTCATTCTCAATCGCCAAATGTAAAGGACATGGTGTGATTTAGCATGATCATAGTAGTAGGGGCGTGTCAGCAATCACCCC
The DNA here is from genome assembly GCF_054643075.1 of Acanthaster planci. NCBI lineage: Eukaryota > Metazoa > Echinodermata > Asteroidea > Valvatida > Acanthasteridae > Acanthaster > Acanthaster planci. Next base: position 17,892,881 of record NC_141786.1, on the reverse strand, counting down.
ACGAGGGAGGGAAGCTTAGCCGTGTTTTAAAGGAGGCAACTGGTATCCTATTGACGGAATGGACCATTGGGTTAAGCGAGACACCTCAACTCATCTCAACCTCATTCGATTTTCTTTTTCACCGTGTGAAGTAGTTATGTGAGAGTGCAAATATATTAATCAATTTGTCGCTTCTTCACAAAAGAATTACGGTTTTGACGTACACGGTTAAACAGAGCCCTGGGAGGTTTTCCTGGAGCAATATTCCCACCACTAACAATTCATGGCAGCCAGTGGGAAGGGGATTGCATGCATTCTTTTAAAAGAATCTGGGTGGTGACACCCGTACATCAAAATAGTAACCGATTTCTGCATAACCTTATGTAAAAATTGAGCTACAATTATATAATAGCTAATATTATTTATTTCTTTTATCATTTTGATAGTTTTCAAAGCAACAAATGCAAAAACCTCCTGTTAATTTGCATCTCTGTAGATGCTGAACAGCCTAGTTTAGTCACCTTTAACATGGGGACTTCCCCTGAGCTGAGAAATTCTCTTCCAGAGCCAGCCTGTCGCCAAGCCCCATAGGATTGTATGTAAATATCTGAGCCACTTGCTGATATGGGATTATTGACGCAGACTGTGCCTGGGCAAGCCTGGGCTTGTCTTATATCAATGGTCGGTTTCTATGATTTGTCTCTGAGCTGTCTGGGGAGCTATTTGAGTAGTTTCATTGTGTTGGGGGGTGTCAAAGTTTTGTTGACTGTGGTGCCCCCCCCCCTTGACTGAAAAAAAGGGTATCGCGACCGTACTCTGATTTTTTTTGGGGGGGGGTACTTTTTTTTATTTGTAGGCACTCGGGGACACCCTGGTCAATTTAATTAACCTACAGAAAACCATCTCACCTTGACTACAGTGAATGTAAAACAAGGCTGGCCATGATTCCCGTACACTTTTACGTGTTTCTAGGAGACCTGATGTGACGGCAATATTGATTTTCTTGCTCGCTTATCAACGGCAAATAATGTTGCTTTTTATTTCAATCAAGATTGTTTAATGATTTTCTTTAAATCAGAAAATGGCAACAGGACCAGCAGTGAGCTCTGTTCTAGAGACGATCAGCAGGCATCATCTCGAGTGTCCCATTTGTTCTAAGAAATACCAACGACCCAAGATACTGGACTGTCTGCATAGTTTCTGTGAGCAATGTCTGCTGACATACTGCAACACGAAGCACCAGGGCTGCACAGGGATTCCTTGCCCCGTGTGTCGACAAGAGACACAACTTCCAGAGGCGGGGGTTAGAGGCCTGAAAACCAACTTTGATCTGATCAGTCTGGTTGAGGAGATTGAATTGCAGGAAAAGTTGGTGGGTTCGGGTGAGACAAAGCTGCTCTGTGAGACATGTGATGATGGCAATGAGGCAACACATCGCTGTCTGGACTGTGAACAGAATATCTGCTCACATTGTCGTAATACGCAGCTCCGGATTACTGCTACATCAAGTCACAATATACCTCAATTAGAGGAAATTCGTCAAGGAAAGATGAGCATGAAAACAAAATCCGAAAAGCACTGCCCTACGTGTCCGACCCACGAGGGTGAAGTTACGCGATTCTTTTGCACAACTTGCGAAGCGCTGATCTGTCGAGACTGTACCGTCATCAACCACTGCAAACCGGAACATATCTACCTTGAAACAAAGAAAGCCGTATTGACATACAAACAGTTATTAGCTGACTTGTTTTCTCCGATTGAAGAAACCATGAACGAACTCCAAAAATCTAAGGAGACAGTTTCAAAAATGAGAAACGACCTCGATATCAAAGTGGAGAGAGCAGTGGCAGAAGTACAGTACAGGGCAGCCGAGATAAGAGCAGAGGTCACGGCTCAAGAAAATCGCACCATTGACAAAATCAAAACCATCCAAAGTGATCGCCATCAAAAGCTGGCAGAACACGAGAAAACAATGAGTTTGGCATCGGAGAGAACACAGCATACATTGGAGACAGCAAGAGAGGTGACAAGGACGGCAGCGGATAGTGAGTTCCTCTCACTCTACGCAACAATCAACAAAGACTTGAAATTGTTGGCAGGTCAAACTATTCCCAGAGTTGACAAGAGGCTTGGATTTCTGAAGTTCAAGCCGAGTGAGGGCGTAGGTGACATCAGTCTGGGCAGGTTGGTGACGGAAGGAAAGTGGAAGCAGCGATGTAAGTTTGGTAGGTCGGGAAGCGGTCCGGGTGAGTTTAATTGGGCTCAAGACATTGTTGCACGTCGACCTGATGAGGTTGCAGTGGCTGACTGCTACAACAAACGAGTTGTGATCTGCAGCATCGATGGTAACCAGAAAAGCACAATCCCGATGGAAGGATGTAAGTTAAGATAGAAACTGCTCAACGTAACAAACAGTGGTGTATTTATCGTTCATGTTTATTTGGTTTCAAGATAAATAAGAAATATCCAGGCGTGTCCCAGAACCACAGTGAGCCCAGAAGTGGGAGGTTGAAAGAGAACTTAAGCATTCGAGATATGCAACCTTCGTTATTTTTTTTTTTTTTTTTTTTTTTTTGCAGGTCTGGGGCGACTCACGCGCTGAACAGGAATCGGATACTTCGTTTTTGCCTTATAATTTCTAATCTTTTCAATTAAACACTACTCTGTATTTGTGAGACTTGAGACTACTATTAGAGAATTGACTGTGGCTAGGGCTTATTATGGTAGGAGATAGAAAATATCCTGAAATCCATAGACCCACTCGACGGGAGGGGTCACATTTGCGATGCATTTTCCATAAATCAATTTTATATGCATATACTTAACACTTTAGCTGTTTCTCTCACACTCTTTCCCAAGAATTTTACATTGATTGTTTCATAGCACGTACCACTTCATGGTGTCTGTGTAGGAAGGGACAATAGTTGACCCTCACTGACTTTTTAAATCTTTATGAAAGTGAGTAATTGGTTCATAACTTTTGTTTGTGTATATTACTCAAAACAGGCCCACGTGCCATTGCAGCTACACGCAGTGACAATCTCTTGGTGGTGGTCGAGGAGAACGCATCCCACGTGAAAGTCTTTGACGAGGACAACACGCTGGTTTTCCAGTTCCCCACAGTGTCACCGGATGAAATGGGTGAGACCAAAGTGAACCTTCAGAGTGTAGCAGTCAAGACGGATGGGACCATTGTGGTAGGTGACCCCAAGAGGATGGTGCTGACCGAACACAGCCCCGCTGATGGCAAACTCAGAAGCACCATCCCAGTCAATATTAAACCATGTTATCTGGCTGTTGACAGCAATGATCGAGTTGTAATCACTGACTCCACACGGGATTCATCTTTGCCAATGGGTGTTGTTGATGGGAATGGTGATACATTATTTACCATCAAACCTATCATCAGTGGTCAGAAAGTTCAATACTGCAATGGTGTCTGTACAGACAGCTCGGGGTATTATGTTGGAGTGGATAATGGTGCTGGCACCGGTCATATTCATCAATACGACCATCAAGGTGGATTTCTTCACTGTATCGCACAGACACTGTACGATCCTCGTGGAATCATACTCACAGCAGATAGGCAGCTCGCTGTGGCAGACAAGAGCAAGTGAAAGTGTATCACGAGGATTAACATTTATGGAAAAGAACTGACTATTTATGGTAATTTCAAATGTACAACTTGTTGGAGAGAAAAAATGACATATTGATCACACACGTGTGATGATGAGTGACGAAGCTTAAGAACGCGATTAATGACTGTCTAGTTGGTTGTTTGGTATTTCTCATTAGTTATAGTGCTTTGACCTACCAGTCAAGGCAGTCTAGCAAGTAATATTCCTATTGGACCAATATTTTAAGAGCATTAGCTTTTTTCGGGATAAGAAGACGCGTCCTGGGATTTTAGAACAAAGGGCATATTCTTGGCAATGCTAAAATCAGGCATTGTTTGGTGGTGTTACTCTGTAATCTGCTGCATTCATGTATACACATTCAAGTTCACACTACGCCATCGCGCCTTACGTTATGTGGACTTCTTTTGTGGAGAGGTTCACACTATGTATGCCACGCCGGCACATGACAAACGGCAAACACTGAATCCAACTAGTTCTTTTTCCCAAGTATTGTTCGTTTTTATGTTTATTAATTGGTGTGAAGATTTAAAAAATCTGTAGAAAACTCATGCAAATACAAGAAACTAAATACTATGGAATAAAAGTATACATAGACATAACTCTTTTTCTCAACCGTCGGAAGGAATTAACGAAGTTTATTTTTGTTCCGCAGCAATTCAGCATATTTTGCTAGTAGCGTGTCTGTGTTTGAACATTAGTTGACAGAGATTGACGTCTTAGAAAATTGAGAAGGTACGTATATAGCTCAACCAAATAATGATAAAATAAACGAAACGTGAGGCTTTTCTCTTTCCTAAAAACGCTTATTTCGAATTTATCAATAATTCGTGAAAACATTATCTTTTTTCTCTGTTAGTTGGAAACATACTGGTATGTACCGATGCTTGTACAGAACAATTGTTAATAATACGTTCATGTTGCTGCTAAAACAATTGCTGCTATTGATAGTGAGAGATGTCAGTTAACGACTTCTGCACTCCCTCTGTGAATGCATAACACTATACACTTTAGTATATTTGCAGTTATACAAATACAAAAAGTAATTGTATAACATCTATCCTTTAGTTGATTGGGTTGATTGTTATGTATACAACCTGTATTTACAGTGACTTTATCGTATCCTGAAGTCGACTTGACTGTACGTTTTGTTCCGTAACCATTTTGAAAAAAATCTGACATTTCGGTTCGTTTTCAATGTCTCGAGTTTGTTTTGATACAGCTTGTAAGTGTAACGCCCTATATTTATTTATTCGTGAAGTTCACACCAGTTTTGCTGTGCCCTGTCTTAGGTGTCAGCCAGTGTTTAGTTCTCATACAGAAGTTTTAACGTACCGTATATAGTGCACCATTTATATGATAACGACTTTTTGAAAACGAAGGTAAATTTGAGATTCAGCTACAGTTTAAAATAGCACTCTCGGACAAATTGCAGTAAACTTCATATTAGTCTTTACGGTTAGGAATGTTTAAACTTGAAAAGCTGGGGATTGCGGGAATTCCTTCTGTCACCATAAATCGTGATCTGCGTCTTTCCCTGGTGATTTAAATCAAACAGTAAGCGTTTTTCTGCTAAACGACTGAAGTAAAGATGTCAAAACTTGGATTGGATGTGTCAATAGAGGATGGCTTAATTGTCTAATGCTTTAGATGGATTATTTTTCAGAGCTTTAGCAAACACAAATGCTTGCAAATTTCAGAAAAGAATAATCCTGTTTGTGAATATCAAAATATATACTTTTTCAAAAGTAGAGTGTAAAAACCACTTTCCAAATAGGAAATCCTTTTCCGATTGAGTAAATAAATGTTAATATAAGGAGCGAACCCCTGTTTTGAGAGTGATTTCTGATTATGAATTCACAACGCAGTGGAAAAAACTCACAAACGACGTTTCTCTCATTATTATGTTGCTTCTTGTTCTAGTGTGATTCATCGTAGCCTTAATTTAATAATTACACATGGCATCTCCCTGATATGTAGGCCTAAAGGATTTATTAAAGAAACCTTACATCATTGTGATGTCGCAAAATTAAAAGAAAAAAGCCGCTTTCAAATAAATGTTCCCTTGGGCCTTTCTGTTATCTGAACTATAGTTTGCAGCGTTGTTGTGTCCACAGACAGTAATTTAAGCTCCGTCAGAAGAAAAGGCCCATTGGAATTTTTTTTTTAAAATGTGGTTAGAATTGTGTCGAGACTCTTAACACCCTTTTTACATTGCTTTCATTATTTCTGAGCTCACAGTATTAAACCATCCCCTGCCACAAAATGCTGCGGCTTCGGCTTGACCTAACGTGCGCCTTTGCAAGCCATTGCCTCGCAGTAACACCCAATTCACATAGACGTATGTTACTGCTAGCCATAGCCAGACTATTGGGATGTAAGTTCAACTGAAGTTGAAAGTCCACAACCTGTGACATTATTGTTTACAATACTACAGAACCTTGATTGGCATTCCGGTGTATACGTGGCCAGATACAAACATGTATTGGACAGCTGTGAACGTCATGTCGCGGAGGTGGATCGCAAATATAATTTTCTTTGCAATAAGCGAAATCTTGGCGGAGAAATTCCTCTGGGCACAAACATCAGCTAATATTTGTAAGTTGACGAACATAATGGCTCAATGAACGCAATTGAGGGGTGAGCGGAATTACAAGCATTTAAGGCACTCGTCATGACAAATCGAAGTGCAACGGTTGATGCTCGGCAAAGATTTCAAGATTCAAGATTTATTTCATTCTCTACAGCATATAATCACACACACGACAATAGAAACTTTTAGTAAATACATAAATATGATTGAATGATACTACAATACACTTAAGAAAGAATGCTGTAGAGGAATACCCAATGAAAGCAATGCTCTCAGAATTAGGCCCCGTTTGTAACATTACTTATAAATTACACAAGTTTGTGTAGCCTGAAACCAGCATGGTATGTTAAATCAAGATATGTGTTAATTGCCAAAAAAACAGAAATACGTGTATGTACTAATTACGAATATTTATTTAACAAAGAGATCCTATATTTCATTTTAAAAGCTGACATAGTATTTAAATGTTTAAGTGAATCTGATTATGAATTCCACAACTTGGGTCCCTCATATATAACAGTTCTTTGGGCAAGGAGAGTGCGGGTTTGTTGGAGGTGAAAGTGACAGGCTTCACGAGTGAAATAAGCATGTAGGTCAAGATTACGAATGAACATTGCCTGAGCAAGAGAAGGTAAGGTTTTTGTAGTAAACTGGCACATGAGAGACCCAAGTTGGTGGTAATATATGTCCTTATTTTTAAGAGTCCTACACTGAGCAAATAGAGGGTCTGCATGAGCACGATTATCAGCAGAGCAAATTATGGGAAGAGCCCTTTTCTGTAGAAGTAATAATCTGTTAAGACTACCTGATGAGCATTGTCCCCAGATAAGTGTACTATAATTCAGGTATGATAAAATTGATGTATTATATAAAGATAATATTACTGGAAAAGGGACAGAATGTTTAATTCTACAAATGACCCTAATGTTTCTGGATATTATGTTACACAAGTAATTACTGTGATCCTTCCAAGTTAATCTAGCATCTATATAGACTCCAAGAAATTTAAGACAAACAGCTTTCTTAATTGAAGTGTTATTAATATCAATATCCCCAGCAAATTCATGGGCAGAGTTGCTAAACAGCATATAATTAGCCTTAGGGATGTTTAGTGATATTTTGTTAGCATTAAACCAATTAAGAATGAATTTCACCTCTAAATTAACATTTTCAATAAGCGCATTTAAGTCATTATGTGAGACAAACAGGTTTGAGTCATCAGCAAATAAAATAAATGAAAAGGCATCTGATGATTTAACAAAATCATCAAATTAAAAACAGCAAGGGACCAAGGATTGAGCCTTGTGGAACTCCACAGCTTAATCTTTGTGTATATGAATTTGACTGTCCAATAGTTACATACTGGCTTCGATCCAAGAGACAACTTCTAAACCAATAGGATGTCATGATCAATTGTATCAAACGCTTTAGAAAGGTCGAGAAATATCCCCAGAGTGTGTTTGGAATCATCAATAGCACAAGAAACCTTGTCCAGAAAGTCAAGGGTTGCATGCCGAGTAGTAGTATAAGGAGAACAGAGGCAGTAGTGGACCTGTTTCTCTAGGATGATTCATTCTCCATCTCAAAATGTAAAGGACAAGGGGTGCGTTTGCGTGGCCTTGGTGATAATAAGGGGAGGGGGGCGTGTCAGTAATCGCCTCACGTTGGAAGAAGGCTTGGTAATGATTTTAAGAAGAGATTCGCAGGTATCCTACGGACGCAATTGGCCGAGGGGTTGACCCTTATATCCCAATCCCTCCCCCATTAGCCATCGTGATTTCACACCACAACTTTTGTAAGGACCCTGCCTGTTGCTCTGGGCATTTTTAGTACACTGTTCGATTTGTCATCATAGAATGGTAGGCTCTTATGCCTGCCTGTTTAACTGATCCGGGGAGATGTATACATCACCCCGATTATCATATATAGGCCTACAAATACATGTAGAGGTCTTCTGAAAAAATCCAGCCTCATCATTGATTAGGGCCTAACCGACAGGAATTTATCCTGATTGTATTAAATTAAAAACAGGCAAGGTCATGCTGTGAAAGTTTACAAGTAGTTTTTACCCATGAGTTCAATGTACTGTTAAGTGTTTCTAATAGACCTAATGTGATCAATTAACCATATTCATCAACTTTCTCTCTTACCAAAGGTGAACATTGTTGACTTTCAAGACTTTTCATTCAAGACTTTGTCTGTCTTTTTTTTTCTTTATGAGCCAGAAAATAGCCAAACGACCAGCAGTGAGTTCAGCTCTAGAGACGATCAGCAGGCATCATCTCGAATGCCCCATTTGCAGCGAGAGATTCCAACGACCCAAGATACTGGACTGTCTGCATAGTTTCTGTGAGCAATGTCTGCTGACATACTGCAGCACGAAGCACCAGGGCTGTACAGAGATTCCCTGCCCCGTGTGTCGACAAGAGACACAACTTCCACAGGCGGGGGTTAGAGGCCTGAAAACCAACTTTTATCTGATTGGTCTGATTGAGGAGATTGAACTGCAGGAAAAGTTGGTGTGTTCGGGTGAGACGGAGCTGCTGTGTGAGACATGTGATGATGGCAATGAGGCAACGCATCGCTGTCTAGACTGTGAACGTTACATGTGTACAACTTGCAAAAAGAATCATCCTTGAATTCCTGCCTTATCAAACCACAGTATAGCAACACTGGACGAGATTCGTGCTGGAAAGGCAGCTCTGTCAAGAAAACATTCATATCAAAATCGAAAGTGTCCCAACCACGAGGGTGAAGTAATGCGGTTCTTTTGCACGACATGTGAAAAGCCAATCTGTCGAGATTGTACTGTCATAGACCATCGCCAACCAGAACACACGTATATCGATAAAAAAAAAACAGGCGGCATCGACGTACAAGCAGTCATTACCTGACTTGTTTTGTCCCGTTGAAGAAATTCTGAACAATTTTCACGCATGTCTCAAGGCAGTCTCAATGATGAAAAATGACTTCCATATTACAGTGAAGACAGCCATTGCAGGAGTGCAGGACAAGGCAGGTGAGATAAGAGCAGAGGTCGCGGCTCAAGAAAATCGTATCATTGACGACATCAAAAACATCCAAAGCGATCGTCTTCAGAAGCTGGCAGAATATGAGAAAACAATGAGTTTGGCATCGGAGAGAACACAGCATTCATTGCAGACAGCAAGAGAGGTGACAAGGACGGCAGCGGATAGTGAGTTCCTCTCACTCTACGCAACAATCAACAAAGACTTGAAATTGTTGGCAAGTCAAACTAGTCCCAGTGTTGACAAGAGGCTTGGATTTCTGAAGTTCAAGCCGAGTGAGGGGGTAGGTGATATCAGTCTGGGTCAGGTGGTGACGGAAGGAAAGTGGGGGCAGCAATGCGTGTTTAGTAGCCAGGGAATTGGTCCGTTTGATTGGGCTCGGGTCGTTGCTGCTCGTCAGCCTGATGAGGTTGCAGTGACTGCGTGGGAAAACAAACGAGTTGTGACATACAGCATCGATGGTAACCCGAAAAGCACAATTCCGATGCAAGGATGTAAGTTTAGATAGAAATTGTTCAACTTAATTTCGGAATTGCTCGTTTTGAAGCCACATAACGGGTTTAAAGGCTTGTCACAGAATGACATGGTAACTAGCCTAAAGAGGCTACAAGGAGAGAGAGAGAAAGAAACACTTTGAGATATGCAGCCTCTATTAAGCATTGTTATTTTTCCAGATCAATATGAAATGGGTATTGCCGGGTGTTTTGTTCATTGAATAATCATCCTCTCCCAAGAAGACTGTACTGGCGGTTCATTTGCGCAACACCTGGGCATCTGAAAAAAGAATCTATTTTCCCTGAATGCGGGATTAACCATTGTTTTGCACTGTAGTCCAAATACATTTATATGTTACATAACGACAAAACAAATATGCGTTTTGAATTTACCGTGAAAAATGTTGAAACCATTTCACCTCCCGTAGAATTTACAATCAACATTTCCTGCTGTAAATCCCAAAGCACAGTTCTGTTATTTTGAAGTATTTATTTGCCAACGCGTGTTCATTCATGTGTAAATACTATACAGCACAGGTAATGGACGGTAACGAGGAAAGCTCTCCCATGCTCCTAACATTGGATAAAAACTTACTTTATATGCTTAATTTTGTTTCAACACGACTGTGTATTCTAGTGTATTAATATTACGAAGATCAAGTGTAAGCCTGGAGATTTAAATAAAGATTTTTTCTCGTGTCTATCCGCACAAAAAAGATTCACGAGGTATTGCAGCTACACCCACCGGCAATCAGTTGGTGGTTGTCGAGGTTAACGCATCCCACGTGAATGTCTTCGACAAGGACAACACTATGGTGTTCCATATATGCCAGTCGCATTTTTCGACGGGCGTCGCATTTTTCAACGTGCGTCGCATTTTTCAACGGGCGTCGCATTTTTGCGACTGGCGTCGCATTCTTCAACGGGCGTCGCATTTTTCAACCGGCGTCGCAGTTTTCAGCCGGCGTCGCATTTTTCGACGGACGTCGCATTTTTCAACTTGTGTCGCCTTTCAATGTGAATAAGCCATTAATCATCAATGGTCAACCTTGGTCCAGCCGGACCTGACGTTGTTGACGTGGATGCTAAAAGTGTGCGTACATATTTTTAATGATTATGGAAACGGATAAATTAGCATGTATGCGTCGATTAACTGTATGTAAATAAATTAACAGCCCTTTAATGAACCCGATTACTCGTGGAAGTTCACCTCGCTCAATTTGGTTTCTCACTTCTGCAAGCTTTTTGAGTGAAAAATGTCCCCGTACTGATGATTACTAGTTGCTACAAAATGAAACCCAGTATAGTAGGCCTATTGTTTACTCAGGTTGGTATGGTTTTTGCCATCTTGAAGACATGCTTCCCGAGGGAGCGTTTATCGCAGTACGGTCTATAATTTAAATTGTAACTACCCTTGGCGAAGAAATGTCAGGCACCATAACTTAGAGAAATTTTGCTTTTTCTTGGTTGAAAGAAGTTGTCAGCAATACAAAATCACGAAAACTTTTCCAAAAACACTTTTTGAACCATTAAAATCTGTCCAGAGGAAGCCAAGACTGATTTTTTTCTCACACATTGGAAGTTGTTCAGGCAATAGTCCGTGGTTCAGGCATTCCCCGGTGGAGGCCGTCTGGTCATGGGCTTGAGATCATTCATCTCTCTTTATTTGGAGGGGGGGGCTTGTGTTTATCACTCAACGAAATGACTTCCCAAGGTCTTGAGGACTGCGTGTGGATTGGTATGGGACGGAGGGGTACTCCCCTTACCTGTCTAATCCGTATACACACTCCAGACTATTGTTACCTAACACATCCCCCCCCCTAGAAGTCTTTAAAGAATTTCTGAGATTCTGATTAAACAATGACCAACACAAAGGTGGGGTTCTCTCCGTCCAATAACTGGCCTCTAATGGGCTGTGTGGAGGTCAAAGTTAAAATTTTTCATCGAAAAATGCGACGCCCGGTCGAAAAATGCGACGGCGGTCGAAAAATGCGACGCCGTCGAAAACTGCGACGCCGGCTGAAAAATGCGACGCCGGCTGAAAAATGCGACGCCCGTCGAAATATGCAACGCCGGCTGAAAAATGCGACGCCGGATGGCACATATGGAACACCATACAACACGCTGGCTTTCCAGTTCCCCACAGTGCCACCGATTGAGGTCGGTAAGACCGCAGTTGACCTCCAGAGTGTAGCAGTCAAGACAGATGGAACCATCGTAGTCGGTGATATCGAGAGGATGGTGCTGACCGAACACAGCCCCACGGATGGCCAACTCAGAAGCACAATCACAGTCAAGATTAAACCTTTTTATTTGACTGTTGACAGCAGTGATCGAGTTGTAATTAGTGGATGCTCAATGTCAGTGGGTATTGTTGACAGGAATGGCGATACACTGCACACCATCAGACCTACCATCAATGATGAGGTCGTTCAATACTGTACTGGTGTATGCGCATACAGCGCAGGCATCTATGTTGCAATGCACAATGGTCTTGGCACCGGTCATATCCACCACTATGACCCTCAAGGTGAATTTCTCCACTGCATCGCACAGGGTCTGTGCTGCCCCCATGGGAATGACATTTACAGCAGACGGGCAACTTGCAGTAGCCGACTACTACTCAGTGAAGATATACCACGAAGTGTGATATGACATAGTGATTAATGATACGTCATTCTGATTGGGGATGCAGTTTCAATAACAGACAGGTGCGGCTCTTGGGGGTAGTGAGGCTTAACCCTCCTAAACAAGCTTTTGTTTAATCCCACATGCAAAATGTAAAAAAAGGAAGGAGAAATAGTTGATTTCCAATTTTGCATATATTGTTTGCAAAATTAAATGAGTAGCCCATGATCATTCTTTAGACTCCCAAAGTGAAAGGTCAGTGGTCAGTTTCTTGGAAACTTGGTAAGAAACTGTATAACCTCACTATGTCTCGGTTATGATGATACAAGAGTGTGTCGGGAATTCGAGGCAAGTGAGAAAATATATCCAAGTGCCAAGTTTTCATGATCTGACAAATCGTTGACTGATGTATATAAATACCTGAAGCTTCTGCTTACATCAAATCTACCGAATAATTGGCTTTGCAGTAGGAATGGAAGAACATCGTTGATTTTACAAAGGAGGACCTTTTTAAACGCAGGCGGCAGCGGACGCACCGGCCCGTTTTGCTTGTACTGGGCTCCCGCGCGTAGGTCATTTCATCTGTCGTGGTGATACCTGATTTCATGTTTTAGGAGTTCACTTTTCAAAAGGGATTTCCCCCAAATTAGTGTAAATTCTGCATCTATTACACGTATGTTCATGCCCCTCACTTAGTTGGTGCGCATGCGCACTGAATCCAACTACACTCCCAGAAGCCAGTAAAATGGCTCTTCACTCGGGCAGCTGGACCCCAAAAATAATCGATCAACATCAAGCTCAGGTAACGTTTTTTGCCCCTCATTTCCCTACCGATTAAAATTTAAACACTCAAAAGTCCCTTTTGCTAACTTGGACCAATAAAAGGTTATTTTCTGCCACATTTTTGCCCGTCTTTGTCACGTACCTGCAAAATAAGAGTGAGAAGTTGGTAGTGAGGACAATATTTTAGAGGGGATTTTTTTTCAGTTTTGCCGGGTTTTCTCTGACATTTTTCTGCTTGTGATGGTGGGGAATATCATGAACGCTCTAGCGAGAAAGCATCACACAAGAAGGAAATCGTATGAATGAGGGCGGAAAGTTTTTGTTTGTTCCTTTTAAGTTGGGCAATTTGACGTGATTGTACGAATTTTTGCAATGCAGTAGATCAACTCGTACGCAAACGTACTCGTATCCAGGGGTATGTATGTATACGTGTGCACCATGCCCCAAATCTGGACATCTCATTTTTCACCGCTGCCAAACTCAACTCAGAAATTTGAACCCGCATGAAAAACGAACCGCATTTCAGACAAATGGCTCTCGATCTTGAAATAAATGAGTTGATAGAAAAAAAAATCAGTCTTCCAGACAGTATCACTGATGATCTGAGGGGAATCCAACACAAGTGTGAGAATTGGGCACTAAGTAAGGTAAAAAAAAAAAAAAAAAACACAGAAGATGACGAAAATGGATCCCAATGAAATATGGAGTGAATTTCAAAAAACGGTTTTCTTCATTGAAGTAACCCTTTTTTGTACATAAGAGATACTAGTCTTTCGTGTGGCATCAAAGTTATTTGAAGGTAAACTAGGCAAAGTTGTGAAAATTAGACACAAAGCTAGGTAAAAAAACCAAATTTTCCAAGTTTTAGGGGGTTCAGGGGGCGGAGTCTGCTTGGAAGGTTAAAACACAAATAATTCCCGTGCTCTCAAGAAAACAAAACTGCACAATTGTGGTACATCGGCGTTACCGTTATTTTGTGTGCGCTCTATGATATCTTTTGTCTTCTTTTTTATGTGAAGCGCGCGCAGGCCCTTTTACTTTGAAATCTTTACGGCGCGTCAAGTTTGAATTTATGGCCAAGTGCGAAACTGGATCGAAATAGTCTAGAGATGTACCTCTTGCTGGAATAATTGAATAATGCTGAGAAAGTAGAACAAAAAATTGGGAAAGTATGAAAGGAACAGGAATAAACTCTGACAAAATTTGTTTTCTAATAGAGAGGATTTCTGGCTCCAACAATGTCATTTCTCCTTGTTGTTCTAAGCATTGAAGTTGCTAATTGAAAAGGTCGAGTAATATTTTAAATGAAAACAGCATTCCTGTATCATAGCTGGCTTCAGGTGAAGAAATACAGTACAAAATGGGCTTAAAATGCTTTTTCAGTTAGTGCACCAGTCTTATTTCGTGTGCATACAGAACCTTACATGAAGGCCTGTCTCTAAATGACGTCCCCCTCCCCTGCACAGATTTGAATTATCGTTGTCTTGGAGTTCGGATCCGATTTAGGACGGAAGCAATTACAGTGACTGCACACATTCAGTACACGCTTCACTGTTTTGTGGTCATATGATCACAGGAACTACCTGAGGTTCTTGTGGTACAGAGACAATGACCCAACGAAAGACATCATCGAATACAGAATGAATGTGCATATCTTTGGGAATAGCCCATCATAAGCAGGAGCTATGTATGGTCTCAGAAAGGCTGCAGAAGAAAGCAAGAACGGCCATGGACCTTGTAGCAGACAGTTTGTGGAGAGACACTTATATGTCTTCAGTGGGCTTGTCAAATTGGACAGTTTATACACGCACACGTTTATAAAGCCTGGAATAATATTGAAATGAAAGTACACAGATTCTACCGCTTGATGTTTTTAAAGTTGTCACACCTATGCATTGACAAGATGGAACGGGAGGCCTAGGCCTAGTGCAGAAAGGCCTAGCATGCCTAGTCACCAGGTCACGTCGTCCGCGTGCGTGTACAAGGCACTTCTGAACTACATGTACATTTGAGCTGCCTCTAATAGACTAGTTTAAAATGTGACAAAGAACCGTTGAAAACTATTTCGCTGTGGCAGGAAGACCTTAATATAATCCCAGAGGGTAGATTGAAGGAATGGGAAGCCTGGAGAAATTCTCTCAAGCAGTTGGGGCAAATTCACGCTTCAAGAGCTTCTGTCACAAAGTCCCTGAAGACAGCACAGCGGATTGAGCTGTGCGTATTATCAGATGCGTCTACAAGGCAGTCGCAGCAGCTGCTTATCTCAAAGTTATTGATGAATTGTGAAGGGTTCATGTAGGCCTATGTTTTGTCATGGGAAAGGCTCCATTGTCATAGCCAACCATACCACGTGTACATTGGCAGTGGAAATGGCTGATCTGATCTTTGACGAAATGGACGTTAGGCTGCGTGCAATAAACCTCTACTGTGACAGCAAGGTTGTGCTTGGATACTTCAATACAACGAAACGATTCTACGTCTATGTGCACAACCGGGTTCAGCGAATTCGGCAGTCTTCCTCCCTTAGTCACTGGCACTACATATCAACAGACAAAAATCCTGCTGCCCATAGGCCTAGATCAAGAAGGATTGCAGCATCCCAACTTCCTAGAACAACATGGTTCACAGGACCTGAATTCCTGCTTCGAGCTGATCCCACTCCGGATGATGATTTCTACGAGTTGGTCAGCCCAGAGAAAGACACCATAATCCGACCTCAAGTGCTTAACTACCAACGTTGGTGGGCGTCAGTTCGAGCAGAAATCTCCTGAGAAGTATTGCACTCCTTAGCCACATTGTTCGTACTAACAAGAATTCTGGCAGAGTTTCACACCAGAACAACGAGGCAGTCACGCAGGACGAGTTGGACCAGGCCAAGAGAGTTATCATCCAGTCAGTTAACAGAGACGTTTACCATACGGAGTTTACTTCCCTCAGCCAGAAGCAAGATCTCCCACGCACAATTCACATCGCCTTGAGGCCCTGGACAATGGGTTAATCAAGGTACGAAAGAGGTCGACTGAGTCATACTAGACTAGACAGCCAAGAGTAAAATCCCATCACACTACCAAGATGCAACCATGTCTCAACCCTCCGGGTGAAACACTTCCACGAACCAGTGCAACACCGCCGCTACCATTTCACCAAGGAAACAATCTGAGCTGTGCGGTTCTGGATCAGGCTCATCAATTCCATCCTACACAAGTGCATTACATGTAAGAGGCTACGCGGGAAAATGGAACAACAGAAGATGACAGACATGCCCCCAGAAAAGGCTAAGTACCACCCCAGCTTTTACCTTCGTTGGCTTGGATGTTGTTGGTACCTGATTAGTCCTTGCCCGCCGCACAAGAGGAAAGTGAAGTAAAAGTAAAAGGGCTGAAAGTAAAAGTCGGGCAATTTTGTGGACCTGTTTGAGTACACAAGCAATCCACATGGAGGTTGTCGAGTCCATGGACTCTTCCAGCTGCATCAATGCCCTTCTCATGACCAGCAGGAGAGCTCAGATTACGTTGCGGTACCAATTTGATGAAAACCTTGATGAGCTGAAGCTTGACAAGAAAGACCAACGACAGACTGGTATCAAACGTTTCCTCACCGACCATGGTTGTACCTGGAAGTTCAACCAATTTCACTCTTTACACATGGGAGGTGTCTGGAAGCGTCTGATTGGAGTGGCTCGTAGAATTCTTAACTCCATTCTGCTCAAGAGTAACGTTTGCTTAACGCACGAAGTTTTGTCTATCTTCTTAGCGACGTAACAGCGATAATCAATGCCAGACCATTGGTTCCGGTCTCAACCGATCCACGGAGTCACCTTTATCTTAACACCAGCAACGATACTTACCCAGGAGGTCGGTGTAGAGCTGCCACCTACCGGGGACTTCGCCGACGGGGACTTGCTCAAAAGCCAACGAAAACAGGTTCAGCGTCTTGCCGATACGTTCTGCTCCTGCTGGAGACGCAAGTATGTACCTTCCCCATCTTACGAAGCCGACTTAATTGGAAATAGCCTCAATAGAACCTGCAAGCAGGAGATCTGGTTCTCATGAAAGACAAGCAAATCATTTGTAACAAGGGGCCACTGGCACTGGTTACATCCGCCATTCCAGGAAGCCATGTGAAGGTTCGTGCCGAAGAGCTGAACCATTAGTTGTTTTGAAAGCTGTTCTTCCAAGACTGAACCTCTGTCTTTGGACACTTGCCAGGTGGCGAGTGGTACGGAACGCCTGTCCAAGTTTTGTATGGCGCCCTGTCTTGATTGTGAAACTATTTATACCCTCATCGTTGTCTCGACCACATCAGTCACAATTTTGCTTAAATCCATGTCGTTTTGTATAACACGTAGCAAGTTGCCAACCTTGTTCTAGTTTTTGCAAGCATTACCTGTAAGAAATTACTCTTCTTGGAATCTTGTTCTTTATGCAAATCAGGATTTATACGAGATTTTGGGCCTTACTTTTGCAGAAACTTTCTACAGTTACATTTACAACTGGCTAAGGAGACTTTGGCGTTTTTTTACATCTAGATTCATGTATTTTCCTCTCTTTCCCCTCGAGGCTTATGTTTCTCCATTGGAAGACATACCACAAACAAGGCACACAAATCGTTTAATGAGTTACATATTACAATAAACCAATTATTATGTGACAACAGAAGTAATGTCAGATTTTTAAAAATGTTTATGGGCCGAGTTTGTCGTTAGATTTTGTACGTGGGCCCCCACTTTCTTGATCACACTTACTGTTAACTGGACGAGCAGATGGTCAACCTGATGCAAAAATGATGAATAAAATATACGTATACTGTCCATGAAAATGAATGCGCTTAATCTTGCAATCCATCATAATGTTATCTCGAATTTAGGTTTCAATGTAATGATCTTAGAGGAAACTGTACCCTAATATTTACCTGGGGAAAAAAACTTTGTTCTGACGTTTCGATTCTATTAACTTCTTTCTCTAAGGCTTTGTTAAGGCCTTGGAGATACGAGTGATTTTTTTTTTTAATTTCAGGACAATAGTTTTGATGTTTATCTTGTGTCGTGAAAGGGCAAAGATCCGGTGGCGTAAAATTGTGCCGGAAATGGGGATGGGGTATTGGGAAATGTGGGAAATAATTTTCCCGACCGTGGGATTTTGGAAAGCTGGGGGGGGGGCAAATGGCCATGACACACACGTACGTCTGTAATATGTATTAAATTCAGGCGAAATATCTTACATCAGAGTGACATATTTATGTTTTTTATTGGTTATCATTTTTGAGTGATATTAAATATACTTCAATTGTTTGGAAGACCACAGAAATCTTCAACATCCGCAAATTAGTGCTTTGTTCACCTCAAAAGGCGGCCAGGAGGATTCAATGGCCAATCCCTTCACCTAAAAAATCAGGGATATATACTACTACCCACCCCCCCCCGGATTTACGCCCATGAGCGGATACATTGACGACCATGGGGGATGAGTGATCGCCAGTCAGCGAACGATTTGAAGCAGTTGTGTCATTAGTTATTTCATAAATTACGATATCTGTAGTGATATGGAATTGTATAATACCAGCGACTGGGGCCGAGTCTATGGTGCCAGCGTGCTATTTTCAGTTACATCTACCCGGCATTAGTGGATTCAATGTTTTACAATGTATAACATTGGGACTAGGGGAGAGTCGCGGGAAATGGTCGAGAGATTTTGGTGGAAGGGAAAGGACTACGAAAAGGAGGAGAATAAACAGGGATTGACTGGTCCTTCCAGAAGGAAATTTTGAGCCTGTGCAAGACTTCTCATTTAGAGTCTGTTATATATCAAAATTAGCTACCATGTCGCTTGCAAACCTTTAAGGTTTGTCATGTGACAGTGTTGCCATGTGACTGCGTTGTTACTGTGGGAGTTGTTATATGCTCATTTCCACATTGACACAAGACCAGAAGGAGTCGTTCGGAGGACGCCTGCAAGACGTTGGAAACTACCTACGTGACGGGAACCAGTCCAGGGCGAATCACGCCCTTACACTCAGGGGGCGCTGTTCGTAATGTAGATGTAGATTTTACATGTGTTGAGATCAGAATTTCTGGATCGTTTTTTCTATGTAAAATATTATTACTCAAAGCTGTCAGTTCATAATTAATTCGACGATTCAAAAATAAATAAATAAATAAATAAATAAAATGCCTGGCCTAATGGGGCCTTTATTGGAATTTACTCCACAAATAGAGTATCCAGTGAATCGAATTCAACTTCGCAATGATTGGTTTCCGCCGCAATGATTTCAAAGAGTGAATGCGGAAGGGAACCAGTGTAACTGCATAACAATGAAATTCTCACGTGGGGTGACGCGCATTCATAAATTCGCGGGCATCTTGGAAGGAGCGTCGGTTTAACAGTCAAAGTAAGTATGCCATTTTTGAGTCGAAATCAACTGTTTTTGACCTTCAATAAGTAGAATTGGCATAGTTTACAGTTTAAAGAGTAAACTGAACTAATTAAAAATGGAACACAGGCGAGTTTAGCACAAAATTCAATTTCGACAGTGACTTGTTTACTTCATCGTGGTACACTTGGTAGGCCATGTTCGGGGCTCAAGTTCCATAATATAGGGAAATCAATTATTTTCCCTTGCAGCTGTTTAGTAGACATTTAGAAAGTGAGAACATGTCTAAGCAGTCAAATTTAGCAGTGAAAATATTATACCATTGACTTTGAAAGCATTTAGAATTTTCAGACCAGTCCTCTGACGTTTATGGCAGGGTTGTCATCAAGTGGTGGCCGGGTACCGAATTCTTGAAATTCCACGTTTTCTTCCAAAGTCCACAAAATGGCTTTTTAACCCTTTGGGTAATAGGAAGACTTGCCAAGGAAGCAAAAAAAATGTGGGAAGTATATGACCTTACATTCTGATTTGAAATTGGATGCTTTCCTTTAACATGTCTGATGTTGTATTGATTGCTTCAGACTGACAAAGACAAATACCCCTGTAAAGGAGAGCTCGAGTTAGAAATACGGACACAACTTGACCTCCTATGACCAAAACCCTATGAGGTTGGTCTGAAAAATTCTACGTGTTTTCTTCATTAAGGACACGACATTTTTTTCTTCTAAATTGAGAATTTCTGGACATGCTTTGGTTTATGAAGGCTAAAAGGTCACTTTAGGGAGTAAAGATGTCTGTACTTGGAACTCTTCCCCTATAAGCGTCACAAACGTTCAGCTTGACCAAATAATGTGTGATAATTTAATTGTTTCAATGCATTCTGATTCTAAATACGTGCATTCTTGTCTTTGTAGGGCGATGTTGAAATAAATGTGTGTGCAAATCGAATTATTCCCGGGAGTGTGGCAAGGAGCGTGCTGCCATACTCCTGTAATTATTCCCTGCAATGACCTATTAGCCATCAGAAAGCAAACACAACAAACAGAACAATTCAATTTGGAAGGGGAAAAAATCAAGCCTTTTACTTAGAAAACACAGGAATTTTCTGAACAGTTCCATAGGGTTTGTGCACAGGGTGTCAAGTGGTGTCCTTATGTGGACCCCCCTGCCAATCAGAAAACCACTCGGACTACACAGTAGGTAGCTAAATTAGAGACCTGGCGAGTACACCATCACGGACGCGAATACATACAACCAGATATAGATTCCTAACTGTGAAATTACTATAATCAGGTTCGTTGTCTGTTTGTCACCAGTTGTGGTGCAAGTACAAGTGCAAAAACAGCCTCACTATTGGTCCAAGGTCATACTTCCCAGATTACGTGTGCTTTTCTTTTTACACAGAGGGTTGTGGGGCCATTTTGTGGAATATTTTGTAAGAAGGATTGAAAGTTTATCCTTCTGGCAAATAAATACTTGCAGAGTCCTAGAAGTAAGGATTGAACAAAAATAGATGAAGCATCTCCAATTCTCAAATTTATGAAACTGTTGACTTTGAAGATAAACTTGAGATGGAGTGTAAAGTCCTGTCCCAGAGCTACCAAGGATCGGGGGAATGATTTTAAATTTTATTTTGTCAATTTACAGATGATTCCTGTGCACCTTGATTTCAATTGGCGAGGGAGGCTGGAAGCAACACTCCCACAGAGAGCCCACGCAGAGCCCGCCAAGAGCCCACAAAGAGTCCACACAGAGCTCGCATGAAGAATGTTGCAGTGAAGAGGCCTGCATAATTAAACTCAATGCAACAAGATTCTACCATTTGAACTGGAAGTGAGACAATGGACCCTACAATCAGACAAGATCGTTGCACTTGCCATAATCCAACGTTAGCCTGCCACATTGAACGAATTGAACGTGATATTGGCTTATTTCTAAAATACAAGCCAATTCTGTTCTTTCTGATATACTGACTGGCTATGCATCAGTTGAGGGTCATGTCAGTAAATAGTATTTTGAGGTCATTTTCTCATAGCCATGAAAATAATCCCATCAATCACCTTCCATAATCCGTATTAACCTCAACCAACCCCAAACTATCAATACGTGTAGTAAATTACAACCCCATTAACCATAATCATTTATCATGTTAACTTCAACTAACCACTAACCATTAACAGAAACTAACGATTCCATTAACATTTTAAGCCTCAAGTAACCCCCAACCATTAACAAACAAGTAACCACAAGGCATTACCCATTAAATCATTTGCCAGTTACCCATTTCCTAATTGAAATGAGAAAAATGATCCGTCAAAATGCTGCAAAAGACTTAAAAACAAGCACGCAGTTTTTGTACATCACTACGCAAAATGTGCTCATTTGTGTTAAAAAAAATCAACAGCGCGTTTGTTGAACTTGTCCTAAATCAAATTTTATTTTTGAGTTAAAAATCACTGCGAATGCCACAGCTGGGTAGTTTTCTTGGGTAAAGTGTCTTTGAAGACCGACCTTGAATCAGTTTGTCGAGGTTCCTTGGATAAAATAAATACATAGTTTTCAACAAACAAGAAAATCAAGATTATCTGCCGCAGTGGACTCTGAGCCTTGACTGTGACTTTGAGAATTGAAAAGGAGGAATTTGTGGACATGACACAAGACAGTGTTTGAATAAAGATAGCTGTCTTGGACAAAACGAAGAACAATGTCGGTGAGGAAGAGATCGAGGGAATTCTGAATGATGCACTGGAAAGAAATCAGCTTGTGTCTGGAATTGATCCTGCTGAAGCTATTCTCGTTCAACTTCAAGCAATCCATGGAAGTGAGTATTACCCATTGATACTCCGCCTTTTGTAGCACTCTACCCACAGATTCTGTAGTTTGGAGTGTCTAAGAACTGTACCCATAGCAACCAAACCGCTATACCTGTAGCGACCAAAGAACTGGCTGCATGACCGCCGGTGTTAGGAACAAAATGCATACTCGTGTGTCGCACATTTTGTACACTCTGGTTGCATGTGAGCTAGGCCTATTTCAAATTAGGGGTTGTTTGAATAAGTGCTGGTAAATTCTCCACTGATTTCTTATTGAAATTAGACCTACATTTAAAATATAAAATAATCAGTCACCGCTTCAATCAATCAGAATCTGTGGTAGAGGTGTTGTACAACAAATATTTACGGCTGAATTTTCTTGTGGTACAGGAAAGTGAGCCTTCTGATATGAGGTGATCCATTTAACATCGTCTTCTAAGGTCAAGCGGTCAATATCGTATTTGATGACGAATGAGATACAATACCAGAATTTAAACAAATCCAATTACAGTTTTGTCAGATTTTTTCCCAACCTGGTTTCAATTCACACAATATGTCTACCAAAGAAAGAATTGCCTTTGAGGTCAATTTGAAGTGCGAAATATTTTCTCCCAAAGATGTCACGAGAATCTGACAATAGGTTCTGACGATATTGAGCTGTAAAGATTTCTAAACATTTGTGCCTATTTAGATATTTTTGTTCCTTGTCAATATCAACATGCACTCGAAGCACTGAAATGTAGTACCCTATATTTGCTTTAATCATTACGTCCTTGATTTCCTAGGCGGGTAAGTTCCTTATTTTCTCATTAATGCCTGTTAAAGTTAATGAGTACTTTCGTTTGTACAGGGGACCATACTCTACTTTGACGAGCAACCTGAATCAGTGGAGGCAAGAAACTGGAAATTTTGTACAAGGTAAGTTATCACCAAAAGACCCTGTTTGTCTAAACCAATTCATCCATCACGCCATTGAGTGTACTTTTTACTTTTTCAAATTTCTCAATGCCTGATTCATTTTGCTTGACTTTGCAGGATTTATCCAATGTTGGACAAAGGGATTGTCGGTCGAAACGGTACAGCAGGAGATGGGTCATCCCAATTAGAGGCCGGGGAATTCAAGAATTGCATGTTCATAAGGTGAGGTAACCATTTCTTGCAGGCGTGGACATGCACAAGAACCCCGGATCATAGCAACTAGGCTTGGTAAAGTAACCCTTCATCTTATTTTGTCCAAGCAAAGTTGAAACCTCTTTCAATTTTGCTTTTTGAACCATTTGGGGAGTCAGAAAGCATTGAAAGAAAGTCTCTTGAGAGCATTTTTCTAGTATTTTCCCATGTTTGGTAACTAGTTCACAGCTTTACCAAGAGGCCAATGGCGAAAAAATGATTTGTTTTATAGAAATTGACTTTGAAAACTTTCTGCTGAATTGAAATCAATTTTCTTATGCTCGCCAAGGTTCATTTTTAGCAATGAAATGGATCACTTGGAAGTCAGGTTAGTATTTTCCCAGAATGGTTCAACTACATGTTGTGATTGTGCGGGGTGGTGGGCTCTCACAGGTCATCGGCTCAAATTGAGCATTTCCTGTAAATCTGACTTTGAAAGGACTATGGGATCATCTATATCCCGATGTCCTCAAGACGGGTGATGGGATCTTCTATATCCCTACATCCCCAACGCAAGACCAGCAGGACTATGGGATCTGCTACATCCCTATGTCCATCCGGGAGCGGATCTTGGGTGGCAATGAAAGGGGGACAACTGACTCAGCTCCTTGGGGAGCTTGCATGTTAATTAATTACAAATATTCAAAGCCTCATATGTCACAAACTTCTCTTTGAGAGAAAAAAAATGGCATGATTGTCATAGCAACAGCATCAAATATCTCATTTTCGTATGAAAAGGAATTGGAAATGGATGGTCACAGGGACAAATTAAGTGTAGAGTAAGGTTTGGGAACTTAATTGCCCCTGGATCCGTCCCTGCTGCAAGGTTCCATCAGCGAAGGTCATCTCTAGGGCATACGTAACTTCCTCAGGGATTTTTTGTCAGCAGTGAAATGCAACATTTCACTATAGGAGTTTTTTTCCCTTTTAGCTCAGTGAGATCGCTTATATCTCTCTGAGAAGTGCAGAGACTACGGGATCCCCTATATCCCTATGTCGTTAGGGCTTAGGTGGGTGCGGAGATCGATATGAAATTGGAACTCGCTCCAGTCGGAGTCCTGGGGGGTTCCAATGCGAGACGTGCGAAACCTAAGGGGTTAGGCGTGAGCTCCTTGCGCGCCGTCTAGCCCTACCAACGTTTTTGTTAGCCGCAAAAGATGCAGGTAGTTGTGTTCCTCGTGTTGAGGGCCGCGGACTTCTTCCATAGGGGCATGGCCCTGTTATCATTGATGGTTAGCAAGGGCGCTGGTACGTCCTCTCATCTCCCGGGGATGAGGGGGCGCGCGTGAGTAGGCAAGGGCACTCTCCTTCGGGAGGGCGGACCGGACAGTGGCAGATGGTGCCCCTGCGGCCACAGGGTAACACCAGTCTGTCCAGCGATGGGCCCGCTAATTGCCGAAAGCGTGCGGGGCTGGTATCCTGGGACCTTCACGTGGTGGCCCTGTTTTCACTAACCTTACCAGGATATTCATTTTACTTCAGCGTCAAAGGTGAGCATGTGACTACTCCTGAATGTAATTTATCGAGAGAACTTTCTTTGTTCTTTTGGTTATCATCAAAAATGTTAAGTAAAACTTCATTCCAGAATTCGAATGATGAACCCTCTGAAAGTGGCATTCGTTGCCCATCGACACACCTCAACATCACTTAATTCTTGCTTCGTTCCATGAGACTGCTGAATGTAAAGTTCTCTACTTATTCAACAGTTTTTAAAAAATCAGTCTCTATAGAGAAAACCTAGAGATATGATTGATTCTCAAAATGTAGTGTCTACATTTTCAATATATATATTGTGTGAACTCATAATCGAGCTAAAATTGAAAGTCGGAAAGTTCTTTTTCATTATGACAGACAATGAGGAACTATGAAGTGATACACTATAGATGTAATGATCATGTCATTGTGAATTGCAACTAAGTCACAGCAGCATCAGATGCACTGCTGGCTCTTGCTCCCCCATCCCCGGAAAAAAGAACCTAAATCATTAAGCCTCCGACTGCTCTCTGTTTGTTGCTTATTCACAAATTTCCACCTACATCTCCTTAAACTTACAGTGAAGTGGTATTCATCAGTTTCGTTTGTATTTGCAATATTTACCAAATCATTTGATCATGGTGTGCCCCGAAACTAGTTGTCTTTGTAGGAGGCGAGCAATTTTACATTTGTCTTAAAATTGAACTATGATCAAAGTTTTTAATGACTTGCTAAAAAGGCAACAGAATAAATCACAATGTACTTGTCCTTTCAAACATACCCTCTATAAAAGAATTTGGTCCCAGCAGACAGGTGCATTTCTTCTGAAGATGTGTATGCTTTTCTTTTGTTTGTTTTTAAAATTAAACTGTCGCCTTTTCTTACGAAGATGGCGGAAGACCTTTGGCTTTGAGACTAGCTTCCTTGTTGGGTAAAGCGGCAAAAGGCCAGATACGTTCACTTACCGATGAGGCCCATGATTACCATGGTAACACCAAGGCAAAGGCTTGCAGAGTGGATTCAGTGGTATGTACGTTTTATATTGCTCAAGTATTAAGGGGTTTTGGGCAGAGTGAAAACAATAAACTTCACCATCCTCAGGATTCCCTTTACCCTCAGTGGTCGCTTTTCGGATGGCTCGGGGGTCATTCTTGAAGGCACTTTTTTTCTCGGAACATATAACTGTTCACGAGTTAAATCCATTCATTTAGACACGATATCAGCAAAAAGGTAGCAGAAAATCAATTCTTTCTTGGACAGATTTAAATGTCATGGCCCACCCCCCCACTTAAAAAAAGAATGAGCATGTTTAATATCTTGCAGGAGTATTGAGTCTCCTCTATAAATTGAAAAGTACCGTCTTGTTGTTCTGTATTGTTGTAGTGAATTGTTCTTTTCATTTTTGATACATGTATCTGGTCAGTCCAGGAGCGCCAACCGAAGAAAATGTGTGGATGCTTTGCAGTGGGTTGAGCATGTGCTGGATGATGAATATCACCGATGACGTCTCCATGGCAACACACACCAAGCAACGGCGTCTACTTTGAGGAACACAAGGCTGCTTGATTGCAATTCCTTAAAACAAACTGTCAAAAATGACGAACAAAATTTGATCAGAAGTTTGCAGCATGCTCCTTAACCTCTGCCCTAAAACCTTTTGGTCTCCAAATAGATATCTATACATGTGTAATGACAAATTGAGTTTGTAGCTATGTTATCTTTTTGGGAATTGGCTTTGACATGAATACTCAACATTTTGGGCGTTTTTCTAATCCAAAGTGTATTATGCCAAGCAGGTCAGAAAATGGACACTTCCCTAAAAAACCACTTTGAAATTGTCAAAGTCATCATACAGGAGTAGTTGACTCATTCTTATTTAATAAAATACATTATTAATTTGGAAGTTTCAAAATGATGTAATCTAGAAGTGGTATTTGCGAGAATTTTGAATTGACTTATTATTTTACGTAATTGTGACGTCCATTATTTGTTGATTAGATTCTCATGTGATGGGTATCAACATTCTCTTATCCTATCAGACGATGTGTTACAATCAGAGCATGGTTACAGCATAAACCTTCTTTAAAAAGACGATAGGGCAGATAAGAATGTTTTTCTTGAATTTAATTCCCTTTGTACAATGTAGTTTGTAATTTTTCGTCTTTGATTTTCAAAATTAAAGTGCCAAATTTAGTGGTGTCGAGCGCAGTCAATAAATTCTCAGTAATGTCCCTTAACAAGTTAAATGTTCTTGTTTCTTACCGTGTCTCACAGTTTGTAGTAAAGTCAAGTGTTCGAATCCCTTGGGAATTAACAAAACTACCTGAAATTGCTAAACTAACCTGCCTTAAATTCCTGTGTAGCGGTGGGGTTCGTGTGAACCACAAGCAGGGACAGGCTGGGAGATTGAATGTTTGTTTTAAAACTGATATGCAAAATTCTGTGCATTTTTTCCCGTTTCTTTTTGGACGAGGAAACCATCCACCTATGTCTTGGAACCTTGTGTCAGGTTTAGTCGGGCTTCCTTGTCTTCTGGAACAATCAGATGTCTGATTTGAATAATAGCAATATATGTTGACGCCTGTGAGCCGATCCTCAGATTTTATTTCTTAATTAATTAAACGTGTTTGTTTGTTTTTAGCTTCTTATTTTATGTCTGAGAGCTTCCTTTTGGAGCTTGCGTTATTCTTTTACTGTTGATGAAATGAAAGCGTGAATTAGTTGATGGGAGCCTTTTAATGTAAAAAAAAGCTTTCTCTGGTAAGATTTATGTTCCAAAATTGATGCAGACACTCCATCCCCCGGGTTGGAACTACACCAGGTTTATTATGATTATCTGACAGCAAACAACTTTGCATTCATAGTCTGCTATCATTGTTCAATATTGATCTCGTCGCGATCCATCACTTTGAGTAACAGATCGAGCTCCCGTAAAAAAAAAAAAATAATAATAATGAGGCGATGCTGCAATAGATGGCACTGTTGCAGCTCTTACAAAGAGGAAAAAGGTTGACGCATATACATGAAATCGACTCGTGCTAAGCACAGACGAAAAACTTTGGGGAGGGCTGTGGGTCTTAATTTACTTCCTTTTTCTCTGAGTAAAAAAATGCTGATTTTTGATCATGAGGTCAATAGAGGGGGCTATTGAATTTTTTAACAAACATTTTACATTTTTCTAGAGGGCGCCATACTCAAATTGCAACCAGTTCGATGGAACCATGGGGGCGCTGTTGCCAATAAGTTAACGTTGGCAACTACAAGCCTACAGAGGGCGCTATATAAAATTTGCCATCTCAGTATTTCATTCTACAGAGGGCGCCACTCACTTCGCCAACAGAGGGCGGTAAATATTGATTCAACAGAGGGCGCTATATTTTTTTCAATAGAGGGCGCTAAATATTGGTAAATGTTGTGGCGGCATGCCCAAAACGAGAAAGCGGGACACGATAAAAAATAAGGTCATGAAGGCTGGAAACATTTGCTGCCATGAAGGTAGGTTAAGCCCCATAATTGTAAATCCAGATAAAAAGGTTATTTACGGGATCATGCAAAGACATTCCTCTCCATGTCACGTTGTATCGTACACGTGAGATGAAGTAGTTTTCTTGGACGGGTTAGGTACATGTACGTGTGGCCTTATACATGTACATGGGTCTTACTCTTTTAGTTGTACATGTAGTGCATTTATGCATGATGCAGTGACATGAAGGCCCAGCATGCCCGGCCTAATCTGTTTCCTTGTGCTCTAACATAATGGTTATGGTATATAGGTACATATATGTAGCCGACATACATGTGTATGTACGTTATTTTGTGTGACTTGCTGCCAGTTTTGTTTACATACATGTAGGGTTGTAATGCTCAGTTCCTTGGTGCTCATTTTCAATGCGCTGCTGAACCACGTACATGTACATGTAGCTTGTCCATACATAAAGACCCATGAAAAATCGGTGTTCATTTCTAGTTTTTCTACCACAACCCAGAAATTCGTCAAACATTTGCTTCCTCAGTTGAGCATTATGAACTTCACGTTCCTTTTGAAAAATCTTTGTAAGTTGGCAAAATTCATTGATTTAACTCTGCCATGTTGTAGTTCAACATTAGAGTTTCGTCTTGTTTTGTTGTAATTTTACGTGTAAGTTCACCGTTTATGCTCTCTTTCTGCTCAACTTCCCAACTTCAACCCGCTGTAACTCAAGCTAGCGCCACCATTTGTTCTTCTCAAATGCAGGGTAGTTTCTTCTATTCATTAGTTAACTGAACATGTAAACATTTTTTTGATTGGCCACTCTTTCACCCTGTCTATGGAAACACAGTTTTGCTTCCAATGAAATTACAGTTTAGATTGTGCATTCAGCCATTGGCTTCCATGTGTACATGTGCATGGCGTACGTATCCGCATGTGCGTGCATGTGGTAGCCATGTTGCATTGAGACAGGATTTGCGAGTGCATGGGAATAATTCTGTTAGTACATGTAACACATGTAAGTCCTCTTTTGTGATCACTGTGCATTTTCAACTACCATATATTACTAAGAATCACTGATTTTACAATGAAGTTGACGTAAAAGGAACATGGGTTTTGAAGTCTTGTACCTGTTGCTGCATGTAACACATTGCACAATACTGTATGAGTCTGCCCTGGTATCGTCCGTTTTGTCCACACTGGGTTTGGGCCCTTTGGGCAGTTCTGTTAAGGCTCACGGCAGAAGATCAAAAGATTAGCGTACAGTAGTTTTTGGAGGAGTCCTTTCTGTATTGCAAGGAATTGATATGATCCATCAGTTTCAGTTTACTTTCTTGAATCTAGCCTGTGCTTAACTTGATTCATGCTTATGACTGTACCGTACCGATGACCCTTATTCTGCTTTTTCAATCAGATTTTCTCTTGACATCAACCGTGAGGTACATGTACCTATAAAAAAAACTATTTTTATTTTTATAGTAGCTCTAGAAAACAGTGTACCTGTAAGTTAACGCTGGCCTTTTGACTATACTTGAGGAGTATAATGCCCGGGACATATGTACATGTACACTAGTTACCGGTAGTATTTTGAAAAATCTGAGGTGTTGCTCATCAATTGTCCATTTTCTTCCGGCACCATAGGCCACTGTGAGTTCCACATGCATCAGTTTGACTATTTTCACAGGTTTGGGTTGTTTAACCTGCACAGTGCATGTCGCCTGCCCTGCTGGTATCAGTCCAGTCATACAGACATGACAGAGTCTACATGTTATGCATGTACATGTAGGTTGCTCATGTGATAAAAACAGGATTTCATCCAAAATAGTCGAACGGACTGGTTGAGCGTTTCCTCGGTGAATACCTTACATTTTTCACTGCTAAATTAGACTGGATAGGACTTGTTTAATGCTTTCAGATGGTAGTACTCATAACATCAGGTCACTGCTGGGAAAAATGATCAACATCACCATCAGAAATGCTTCCTTTATGTACATGTTTATGTTGACTGACATCGAGGATATTAAGTCGTCCTTCCATTGCAAAACTTGTTGCAATATTTTTGGGACATCTTAACTGAAAGGAAGTACAGTGTAGTCTGGAATTGCAATAGTCTTTATAGAGGGCCTGTGTATGACGCCATGTTAGAGGGCATTTCTTTCTTCCTCTAGGATAGGTTCAAGTAAACCTTTTGTGCATTCATTGTCTTTAAATCTAAAAAACATGTCCTCTGGGAGAGCGCTCCACACAGGCCCTTTGTTGGCCAAGTTGCTTACATTAGCATTATAGTAGAGTCCCCTAACATGGCGCACTTGATTTTCACTTGACTTTCCTCATACAGTGTTGCCAGACGTCTTGTGGAAAAAAACCTCAACTTCACACTAGCACTGTAACCTTCACGCTCGCTGTTCAACATTTGTGAACATTTTCAGAGTGATGAAATTTTGTCTGTTGAAAATTCATAAATGTTGGCATCTAGGAACTGGGCAAGAATTCTACTGAATGTTGCCTAATGTGCTGCACTTGAAAACATCTCCTCAAATCCCACATAATTTAAGAAGATCTGTGAAGCTGATCAATTTCAATAAATTTTTATTACCTCAATTAACATAGCTACACGAAAATTCTTTAGAAAATTATTTGTAATTTTTGGGCCCATTTTTGAAAAGAGTTCATTTTGCCTTTTTTTCAGAAAAAAAGCTTTAAAACTGAGCCAAAATAAAAATTTCAATGAAACATTGTAGTGGGTGAGTAAAATCAGGAGCTTTGAATTAGAAACGTGGAAGTTTAATGAAATTTCACTTATCATGAAATTTGAGGTAAAAATATTGCTCCTGCAAGGCACTGGAGGGAAAAATCTAACTGCGCCTGCGTTACAGGCAATGCAATAAGTGAATGATGTTGTGTAACAACAGCAAAAGCTGAAGGATGCACTGTTTATTTTAATTGTAGGAGGAAGTCAGAGTAAGAGAAGATGATGGAGCAAGTACAGGCTGATGTGTGGGCAGCATCACCGGAGAGAGCAGAACCTGAGTAAGTTCCTTCCCAGCATCAGGTTATTCAAAGATGACCTGGATTGACAACCTAAACTGTACAATGTATTCCTGCATATTTACTTCTCTTCTCCTTTTTTGTTAAATCTTAATTCCAGCCTTCCCAGTTTTTTCAAAATCCTCCAGGAGGTTTGTGGAAGATATATAGCAGCATTGGGGAAGGTTGAGCCCAGTTCAGCCACTTTGATTTCACGAGGGACTTAATGCCTTTGTAGAATTTTGGAGAATATACCATACTGGGAAGGATTTTTTAGGATTTGAGATGATTCATAGGAGCTACTGTCTTTCTATGCTGTCCTTTTGTCTTGCTACTTGAATGATCTTTTATACTTGTTTTGTCTTGACTCCAGTAGCTTGGATGAGTTCAGCCACATAGAGAATGATGAAGATGACTCTGACGTTAGCCGTAGCACAGACAGTGAAATTAGGTACGTGTACCTTGGCCAGAGACTATGTGTAAAAAGGTTCTGGATAACAGAAAATAGTAACAATTCGATACAAAAACTTAGTATTGTGTGCTCCAGTTTCAAAATTTGACAATATAATGGAAGTGTCCACTCAGAAAAGATATTGAACCTTTTTTATATCTGTGGGTAATTTCTTTGTTATCAGAGGAGCGGAGAAGGAAAAAGTCCAAATATTCCAAAGAAACAAAAAGAGAAAAGAAAAAGTGGAAGAAATTTATTCCTTGTTTCAATTTTTGTTTTTTTGTAGCAAAGTCACCTGTCTCGTGTTTTCGCAATTGAAGTCAATTTGAGTCAGTGATGACATTTGCTGTTTAAATCCCCATTTTGTTCGTCTAAAGAAGCAAGCACAGAAGAAATTCAAGTTCCAGTGAGGACTCCGGTGACAGCGACCCTGACAGTGATGAGGAACAAGGACAGTGGATGAAGAAACCAGCAGGTAGAAAAGCTGTCACATTGCAGTCATGTTTGCCATCTGCTTAGAAATCAATTTATGCTGGTACATTTGGCCGTGGCACTTCTGAATTTAACCCTAAAAGAGCTGCATTACTTTTACCAGCTCACAGCTGAAAGGGGGGAATTTCACAACTGGGCTGTCCAATGCCAGATGTCTTAAAAACTTGATCTGATGTACAGATTTTCTTTTCCAATACAAGTTTGAAGCTTCAATTGAACTTGTTTTATTTTTTGACAATCATTTGGAAGTTGAAGGCTGCACACGTGCCAGCTTGCGTACATTGAGCATGGCAGCAGAAAAGTGTACAATTTGGGTTGATCTCTCTGGGAAAAATGGACGCTGCTTGAGAGCGTTATGTTTGATTTTCACAAAAATTTATCAGAATGGACCGTGGGGAGTTACTTTAAAAAAAACCCAAAGGCTTGTAAAAAATGTGCACTGCTGTGATACTGGAAAAAATGTTGAAGGGGGATGTGGATTCCCCGGCTCTCTTAGGGTTTAATTTCAGATGGGCTTCAAGAAATCCTCACTTACTTCAAACAGGAAGCAGTCCCTGGGTATATTCTTTTGTTTGTACATTTGGCAACTGACCTTGTTCAAATCATCTGGCTTAGGCTGACATTAGTACATAAGTCTATGACAGATGGCTGAAGCCGCTTCTTTCAGGCTTACCTCAGCCATACTTTGGGACATTGCCTTAAAACCTCTTTTGGGGGCATGTTCAAAACTTAGTCCCCCAGAACAGAGGGATAAATAATGCCATCTTCTCTTTTATTTCTACCGGGTGTTAAAGGCAACAGCAGCGTAGTTGGTCCCCTGGATGTGGGCTCATCTTCTGGCATCACTGCCCTGATAGAGTAAGGTGATAGCAGCATGGTTGGTCCCCTGCCTGTGGGCTCATCTTCTGGCATCACTGCCCTGATAGAGTAAGGTGATAGCAGCATGGTTGTTCCCCTGCCTGTGGGTTCATCTTCTGGCATCACTGCCTTGATAGAGTAAGGTGATAGCAGCGTGGTTGGCACCCTGCCTGTGGGCTCATCTTCTGGCATCACTGCCCTGAAAGAGTAGGGTGATAGCAGTGTGGTTGGTCCCCTGCCTGTGGGTTCATGTTCTGGCATCACTGCCCTGATAGAGTAAGGCGATAGCAGCGTGGTTGGTCCCCTGCCTGTGGACTCGTCTTCTGGCATCACTGCCCTTCTAGAGTAGGCCATTTCTTTTGTTTCTTTCCTCATAGAATTACAAGAATAGTAATCCTGATTTTAGTTCTCCCAACAGTTTTCCTATCACCCATCAGCCTCTGTACCAATCATAACCCACTCACTGCCGAACACCGATGGTTTCTTGATTCAACAGTGACACAATATAATCTGAAACAAAAAAATACAGTTACAAAGGCAGACTGGGGCAGGGGGCAATTGCGACCTTGACTGCCACTCCTCCCCCACCCAATTGGGACCCTGTCTGGCACTCCTCCCCCACCCAATTGGGACCTTATCTGGCACCCCTCTGCCACCCAATTGGGACCTTGTCTGGCACTCCTCTCCCACCCAATTGGGACCTTGTCTGGCACCCCTCTGCCACCCAATTGGGACCTTGTCTGGCACTCCTCTCCCACCCAATTGGGACCTTGTCTGGCACTCCTCCCCCACCCAATTGGGACCTTGTCTGGCACTCCTCTCCCACCCAATTGGGACCTTGTCTGGCACTCCTCCCCCACCCAATTGGGACCTTGTCTGGCACTCCTCTCCCACCCAATTGGGACCTTGTCTGGCACTCCTCCCCCACCCAAATAAAAATAAGATATACAAAAATTAAACGTAAAAAACTGAAATGTGTTTTTGTAGACTCTGTTTTTAGGTCTCTTCATCCAAATTGCAAAGCCCCACAGTGATGTCTCTGCCCCAGAAAGGCCATAAAAGGTTATATGTCTTCCAAAAAAGTTGAACAGGTGTGCCCCTCCTAACCAAAGACAGGGTCCCCCACCGAAATGTGGTTGTGGATGTGCCTTTTCAGTTTAAACCTTGGCTCATTTTGGCACAACACTGTGACACATCTACTGTGCCTATAGCATTACCCTGTTGTATTCAAGAAGACTCCAACAGATCTTTTTGTGTTATTTCTGTTGATTTTTATTTCCTGATATCAGATTTTTGGGAGGGTTTCATCGCCAGGTGAATGTACTGCAGTGGCTGCCTGCATGGAGGCCTTCAAGCGTATCCCACGTTCATGATGAAAGTGAACTGACCAGTGATGAAATCTCCAAAGTTTAAGATGCAGGCCTTACATCATGAATGGTAGCAGGTAAGAGTGTCATGTGATTGATGTCGGCTTTTGACCAGTAAGCAATCAATAGATACATGTATGAAATAAATATGTTTCATTGTTTCTTCATGATGACAGCTTGCCAGAAAGACTGATTCCACAGGGAGTTTAGTCCCGTAACCATCTTGAAAACAAGTTTGATTTTCAACAATAATTTTGTCAGTTGCTTGTTGGATAGCTGTCCCTTTCAGTCATGTTTGCCGTCTGTTCAGAAATGAATTTTGCTGGTACGTTTGGCCATGGCATTTGCCAATGTCTAAAGGTTCAGATTTGCTCTTAATAAAGACAGTGGATATTTAGCCATTACTGGCAAATTTAATTAAATTGTATTTTGCCAGCTACATATAGACAGCGCCCTCTTTGAATGAGTTAGCCTATAAAAGTGATTAAATCCACACTAAATTCACAGCCGTCGTCTGTTTTTTCCCCAAACAACTAAGAATTTTCTTCTTTTATTCTTGTAAATTGACTTCACCGTTTAATTTAAGAGTACTACATCCTCCTTCTAATTCATGGCTCTGGAGGATTTTCTTTTAGAGAAGAAGTAAGAAATTGTAAAAACACCTGATTCCCACTTTGTGAATACAAAGTCACAATGACTATGTTGGCAGAGACCCAGACTAAAGATTTGTCAGGGTAAGAATTTCTTAGTCCAAAAAACCAGTTTACTGCACATGTTCCTGGTGAAATATTGTTTATTTGCCAGCGATGGCTGAATACCCACTGTCTTTTATAAAAGAACCCATTCACTTGAAGAAATCTCAAATCACATAGCTGCCATTTTTGTGATGTACTTGAGAAGAACAGAAAGCAGTCACTTGGTACCATTTTCTGTTCGTATATTTCTCAACTGATTTAAGGTAGTCCTTGACCTTGACGGTTAGATACCCCTTGTCCTTGGCTTTGAGGTAGCCTTTGTCCAAATCCACTGGCTTAAGCTAAAAGTAGTACATTACAGCAGCTGCTCACTTGTGGCTTACGTATCGTGGTACTTCTAGCCTTAGCCATACCTTTTGGACCTTGCCTTAAACCCACAACTCTTTTGGAGCATTTTTGAAAAAGTAGTATTTGCCAATGCAGACCGGCATACATGTAACTGCTTCCTTCTCTTTTTTTACTCTTTGAATTTTAACCAGGTGTTCAAGGGGACAGCACCATGGTTGGTCCCCTGCCTGTGGGCTCATCTTCTGGCATCACTGCCCTGATAGAGTAAGGTGATAGCAGTGTGGTTGGTCCCCTGGGTGTGGGCTCATCTTCTGGCATCACTGCCCTGATAGAGTAAGGCGGTGGCAGTGTGGTTGGTCCCCTGCCTGTGGGCTCATCTTCTGGCATCACTGCCCTGATAGAGTAAGGTGATAGCAGTGTGGTTGGTCCCCTGGGTGTGGGCTCATCTTCTGGCATCACTGCCCTGATAGAGTAAGGCGGTAGCAGCGTGGTTGCTCCCCTGCCTGTGGGCTCATCTTCTGGCATCACTGCCCTGATAAAGTAAGGCGATAGCAGCGTGGTTGGTCCCCTGCCTGTGGGCTCATCTTCTGGCATCACTGCCCTGATAGAGTAAGGCGATAGCAGTGTGGTTGGTCCCCTGCCTGTGGGCTCATCTTCTGGCATCACTGCCCTGATAGAGTAAGGTGATAGCAGTGTGGTTGGTTCCCTGCCTGTGGGCTCATCTTCTGGCATCACTGCCCTGATAAGCAGCGTGGTTGGTTCCCTGCCTGTGGGCTCATCTTCTGGCATCACTGCCCTGATAGAGAATGGTGGTAGCAACGTGGTTGGTCCCCTGCCTGTGGGCTTATCTTCTGGAATCATCACCCTAACACAGTAAGTCATCTCTCTTGCTTCTTTTTTCACTTAAGTACAGGATTAGTAATCGTGATTTTGGTGTTCACAACAGTTTGCCTTATACCCATCAGTCCCTGTACCAATCAGAACCCACCCAGCCAATTACTACATGCACTGCAGAGTGCTGTATGCTTTCTGATATTTAGCAGTGACTATTTCTGAAACTAATGGGTGCAAGGGTGGATCCAGGGTCGTGGGGGCAGTGGGGGCTTTGTTCCTTCTCCAAAAAGAGCATCAGTATAAGATTTCAGAAATTGAAGGGAATTTGGTGGGCTTGCAAAACTGTGTGGAAAGCCCTAAAATTTAGCAATGGATGCCCCCCCACACAGAAAATATCTCTGGATCCACCCTTTGGTTGAAACTTTCACCCATAATGTTTTGATTAAAAAAAAACAGCAAAAGGTTGACTTTACTTGACATTTTTGGTGATTTTTTTTCCTGTGTTTAGATTTGAGCAGACCTCCTTGCCACTGCAATAGCTGCCTACGTTGAGGCTGGCTAACTTTTCCTGCATACGGTGCGACTGGGCTGACCAGTGATGAAATCTCCAATGGTGAAGACACAGGCATTACATTGTGAACAGTAGCAGGTAAGAGTGTCATGTGATTGATGTCGGCTTTTGGCCAGTAAACAATGAATGTAAACCTCACAAAAAAAGGAACACCTGTTTTGGGAGACCCTCCATTCAAAGGTCAGTCCATCATTTGCCCAAAATTACTTGAAGTCTAAAGAAGGTTGCCTAAGAATCAACTTGATGAAGTTTAATCTCAGTGAATACTATTTTTCTGAGAAAACAATGTTTTTAGGATTTCTAACTCAGTTCAAAAGTTGCTGGATCGTGTTTGAATTGCACCTGAATTCAGCATCTAGGACAGGTTCTTACATTTAGTCAAATGCAGCCTTGCAATGTCTCAAGCTGAATCTATAAATTATGTCATGTAGAATCTGTACATGCATCGTGTCACAACGCTTGCATGCGTGCTTCTAATAGCAACAATCCAAATCTTTATCACATCGTTGGTAATGGCCTCCTTTCACAGTTTTCTTCAAAGTGACAGCTTGCAAGAAAAATGAATTTCACTAGGAGTTTAGCTCCATAACCATCTTTAAACAAAGTTTACTTTTCAACAATAATTTTATCCGTTACTTTTTTGGATAACTGCAAATGATGGACTGTACCTTTGATATTTAGAATCCAACAGAAATTAATCAAGTTAGATTCAACGAGTGTTTCCTTCTAGATGCTTTGAAACCTCAGTTGTTACAGTAGCCCCACTATTGATAAAGATGTGGTCATTTGAATACAAAAGGACAGAGATTCTGTTCATGAACTGATAGACCTATCCACCTTGAGCAGAAGCACCCCCTCATTGGTTGCAAAGAGCCATGTTGGTGGGGAGTTTTCATTTTGTTTGTAAGAATGCAGTTGCCATGTGTGCAAATTTCATTGTTGTTTGTGAACCAGTGAAGTGCAGTTCCCACAAAAGTAGCCTGCTTTGCCAGGAAAATTGTGCCCTTTCTTAGTCCGGCTCAGACCTCATACCCATAAAGGAGGGTTAGTTTTTCCCAGAAATATTTGTTTTAGCTGCAGCTGAGCTCATTCTTTTGTGCTTGGTTTTTTTCCCCAGACCTTGTTATATAGAAGCTGTGCATATGCCCAAGCAGGACCAGACCAGAAGAGCGCCCTCGCCTCTTTCAACCTTATGGAGGCAAGATGGAGGACAAGATCCTATAGGGCTTCCCTGAGATGATTCATGAGAATATCAAGGAGAGGAACTCAGATAAATGCCAGTCCTCACCTCCGTGACTGAGGAAGAGTTTCCACAGCAGGATCTCAGGCAGTGGTTCACACAGGCAAGGAAAAGACTGCAGTTCCTTGCTTCAACAGTGATGTAAATCTGTGCTGGGGACTGGGGCTGAATATGCTGGATGCCAAGGGACACCAGGGGGCGCTATTCATGATGTACAATGTACACTGTGTGTACCACAAACATATAAACACGGTCTCAAATGTGTAACCATGATTTTATAAAGTATGGGCAAACAGTGGGTGAAACGATGGATGGCAGCGTGTTCAGTGCACATTACGGGTAATGCTCTTACATTGCTTCTATTTGTTTACATGCGCTCCCAAAATGTGCTCCATTTTTTGCTCTTCAGCACTGGTATCTCATCTTTTCAAATGTTGCAGCTGCATCTTTGTAAATCTACATAGGCCAGATCATAGAGGATTTTTTTGGCTATCAAAAAATGGCTTCAGACAATTTTCTGGCTGGAATTCCTCAACTTTGCGTAAATTCCCTATACCAAGGGATGAATTTGCCCATGGTTTTGATTTTAGTCGGTCACCACACTAATCACTAAATGTCAATGTAATTTGGAATGTGATCTGGTGGTCTATGCATTTACGTGTTTGTGGCGGGTGTGTACACATGTAAATCTGTATCTTGAGTAGGCCATGACGTACAGTGGGGGGGTGGACAGTGAATGGTACAGAACACTAGGGGGCGCTGTTTATGATACAGTCGATTTTGTACACTTTCACCCCTTAATCTTACATCAAAACTGTGTGTTATCTGCCTTTTCAGTGCTACTAATTACATTTTGCCTGTTGGGGAGTTTCACAAATTCCTCAAAATACCTCTGCATTTTTGTCACTTCCAACAAATTGTGAGCAGGAGATGACCCAATAACAGCCCCTCCCCTGAGCAAAAAGGAACCAGGGAATGGAAATGTGAACCCTGTTAATCAGAGCAATGTAAATACAACATTCTGCTTTTAACAAGGACATTTGGAGGTCCCAATCTCTTTGTTCTTCACTGGTTTCATTCTGATAATACAAGGTTCCTATTACTACAAAGTAATCAGCCAAGTCTGATGGACCTCTTACTCATGAAGTTGGACTGCATTCCCACCCCCCTTCACAGATTTACAACCCTGCCATCCTGTAATGAAGCAAGTCTGTATGTTTGTACATGTATATTAGTGGGAAAGAGTTCCAAACATAGGCATCACTTGAAATGAGCAATGTCAGTGTACATGTATGGAACTCTTTGCATAATGCTTTCATCGAAGTTCATGACTGAAAAGGTATTTTCCGATTTAAAGTAACTGTACTTGGTCAGAGTACATTTCAACAACCATTCCAAATAATTTACTCCCAAATTTGGGCATATTTCTTGCTTTTAATTCATTTTAATTCAATCAGGTTTGCATAGCAGCTCTTTCCTCATCTTCCACCTCAATGGCCTGGGTTCGAATCCCACCAAGGCCCACAACCTCTGAAATCTAAAGATTTATTTTCCTCTTCATTGCCACTCAAAGTCATCCTGCAATTAGAGCTGAATGTTCATTGGATGACCAGAAATAAAAGAATAATGATTTTTTTCATGGCAGCCATAAACATGTAATCTCTATGGGATGATTTTCAATGGGCCATCATTATCATCGGGGGGGTGCTAGTGTGAAGGCTTTGAAGGTGGGAAGAAAACTGCAGATAAATAATCACAGAGAAATTCAAGGAATCAAGTAGGGACTGAGAACCTAATCCACACGTCGGCTTGAGCTAGATTTGACTCTGGGTCGCTGAAGTGTTTAAAGCGAGGAAAGTATCGCCATGCCAACCTGTCTCCCCAAAATGAAATAAACTCATATTGTTATCACAATGCAATACTTCAAAACTGTAATTTGTCATCTCAGTGCTAGAAGGTCCTTACTGAATAACTGCATTAAATGGTCCTTATTAAAAATAACATTTTAAACATGAAAGTACGCAAGAAAATTTCTTGAAATTTAAATATGTTGTTCCCAAAAAACTAGTTTAATAACAAGTAAATAAATGTTATTTGTTTCAATGCAACATTTCCTTCATGCCCAGAGTAAGACCCTAAAAGTATTTTCAAAAATGTTAGTTTTGCTGTAATGACCTTTTAGCACTGACCCGTCAAATTTGTACCATAAAATAGTCACCATTTGGAAAAACTAGAGTCTAAAGTGATAGGAAAGTTTAAAAGTGACCAGTGTTTTGCACATTTCAAATCTCCCCATTTCCCATTCAGACAAAATACCAGTTCTGTACCCATCAACTGTCTAGCTCATCCAGTGGCCTTGTGTTTTCCTAGTGTGTCTTTTAATTATTAGCCTTTCTAATTTTAATTATCTCAAAAATTCTGAATCAGAAATTTGCTTGGTTTGCACATTTTAGCTTGCTGTAGAAATATGCCTTTTCCGTGTGTATTTATCAAAATTTTACTATGTATCAGAACCTCTTCATTCTGTTTTTAATGAAATAAATGTTAAAACTAACAGAACTGTTTTGTTTAATTCTATTTGTGAACATGTAGTACATGTACTTTGCCTCTGAGCACATTCCCCCAATCTCA
Source organism: Acanthaster planci (assembly GCF_054643075.1). Lineage (NCBI taxonomy): Eukaryota > Metazoa > Echinodermata > Asteroidea > Valvatida > Acanthasteridae > Acanthaster > Acanthaster planci. Next base: position 17,851,932 of record NC_141786.1, on the reverse strand, counting down.
ACCATTTTACACTGCCAGAGTTACATCTGTTTCCTATCTTTAGATTTTACACAGCAGCCCCATCCTAAGCCCTGCCAGTCTTAAACATCTTCCAAGCTCCTTATATAAAGTTCCCTCCTAGAGCCTTTTAGTCTTCATCCTATAAGGGCTCCCATAAACCCACTAAGCAATATGGAACATTAAGAAGCTATGTCCTTCAACCCCATGGGATCCTTAGGCCTCTAATACTGATAGTCCCAAGCCCTCAGCCATCCACTCTACCCTTCCTATCAGCTCTCAGACTTCCAGCCCCTAGGCCTTCCACCCTTGCCTATCTCCAGTACAGAGTTTGGCTGAAAAATATTCTAAGTCCAAACAATGGAAGGTTTAACATTTAGAAACGAACACATTTCTTCAAGAAAGTGCCGTGGCATAGCGGTTAAGGACCCTAACTGCAATGCACAAGGACCTGGGTTCAATCCCAGGTGGGCATGCACAATTTTGTTAAAAAACTTAGTATATAAAAAAAAAAAAAAAAAAACCTCCTTTTCCCGGGGACCCCGGGATTTGAACCGGGATCCCCTGGCCTGGCAGCCAGCTAGCTAACCACCAGGCCAATTGCCTCTTGATATAAATCATTTCGGAACTAATATTTAAAGGTTAGGATTGCGCAATTTCAAACAAGGTCAGAGGACACAGCTAATCTGCATATATTTAAATAAACAAAATTTGAATATGCAAACACACAGCAGAGACAGCATACCAATGAGGGTAGAAACGGACTGATAAGTACCCAATTTGATGTATTCAGTTTAATATAAATTCATACGTCAATCAAGTGTAAGCACTTCTATACTAACTGCTTCAAACTATTCATTTTAATACTATGTGCATGTATCTTTCAGAAAAAATCAACTGGTGTAAAGTAACATCACTTTGAGAAAGATCCAGTGGACATGGAAATTTCTTTCAATTAGAGGCATCTCTGAGAAAATTTGGTAGTAACAAGCCTCTTGTTCCAGCTACTTGTAACTTGGAATATCAGGAATTTGCAATGTCTGCTTTTGCATTTTGAAAAAAAAATCCACAATCAAGAGAAGAAAACAAAATTAAATACCGGCCCAACTTTTTTTCAAGCTTCATGATTTCAAACAGTTCTAATCTATCGACATTAACAGCTAAAGGCATAACTATTTTGACAGATTTAGTCTGTCTAATGCACAGAATGCAAAATACTGATTATTTGGTAAACTAAATGATAAAGTTTGGAAACCAACTTGAAGGGTAGCTGCAATCAATTTGTTTGAATACAAACCTTCAAAATGCATCCTCTTTTTCTCAATTCACCTGATTTCTGGCTTTTCTTTCAGTATTTCAAAGGGTAATTTACTGTCTTTTAGGTTTTATGCAAATGAGCATTTCCATATTCATAGTAAAAGTGTGATATATCATTCCAGGAAGGAAGCTTCAATGTTGGACGGGTTTCTGCTCAAATGAAATCCTTCATTTTTGTAGATTTTGCTGGACACAAATTTCTCCTTTTTACTGATTCATTGTTGTTTTTTGTTCATGGCAATAAGCAAGCATTAATTTCTTTATCAGACCCTTTATTAGACTGCACTTCATACCAATAGCGCCCTCTGTTGTTCAGGAAAGCTTGGATAATTTAAAGTATTAAAAAGGTGCACTTTTCAATATACATGTATATATGTATGTAAAAACACACCGAACAAGCTTACAAAGTTTTAAAAAAAAATGTTTTCAAACATATTGCATTGCAGCTACGCTTTAAAATAAGATTATTTCTTTTTCTAGAGACAAATATACACCCTCGATACCAAAGATGTCCGGCCAAATTTGCTTTTTCCTTTGACTAAAAATGTCTACATTGCAAGCCTGAAATCCTGTTTGCTACACGTATGTTAGGACAACGCTGGATACTTTTTTGCAAACTTAATATTTGAGCTTTGCAGCACCCTGTTTGTACTGGCCAAGTCTGTGAGGTGAAGCCCTCCAAGGACCACGGTAGACAGGAACCACTTCACCGTGATTGGCTCACTAATGTTCCTTTGCCTGCATAGGTGAGAAAAAAATGTCATGAGTCTCTTTAGGGCATTATGTTACATTAAATCCTTTGAAAATGAGCCAAAATTCTTGGCAATATGGATAACAACCAAATTGGCAGGGTTGTTAAAAATCATCCTTTTAAGCAAAAGTCATATTTTTGTATGTGAAGCAGATTTTTGAAATTTCTTATAACTCATATGTTGGAAGTGTCCCAAGCATTTTGTTCTCGAATTAACCACATATAGAATTACCCAAAACACTCCTTATCACAGACCAATGTATAGAAAAGGACCGCTATGGAAGCTGCATGTAAAGTTTGTCATCTGACATTCTACAAAGTGCATCTTAGTCTTATGACTAGTCTCCGGTTTCTTGGTTTTCATAGTCTTGTTACCAGCCACTTCCTTTTTTACTCTCAAACTACAGCCATATCCAATCTTGCTTTGGGCCATCCATATTTGAAAGATTCAATGCAAAGCTTCAGGTTTCTTTATTTTGTACTGACTTTTCAACTGTCTTACTGAAGGCACCTATTGACTATGGGAATCCTGGGAGATACTGTAACATCCATCAATGTCCATTCTTATGGAAAGCATATATGTTATATCATGCATGTACAATGAAGATTTCATCACAATTGGCCTCAGCAAATCAAAGTTAAGTCAACCTGATTTTCTAAATGAAAAAAAGGGAACCGTGGTTATACGGCAGATGAAGCAGAATAGTCAGGCTCCTTTTGATTTTTAGAGTGGATGATAAATGAAGTGGATTCAGGGAACACATTCCAAAATGGCCATTTTGCGATTCAAGGCCAGTGGGCACATAATAGAGAATAATTATATATGGGCCCGTTACAGCCATGAGCTAAATTAAAGTTTATTTAGAGGAATCAGAATGTTAACATTCAGCCCATTCTTCATTTAAAATTTCAAAACAAAAAATCCTGAAGTATTCATGAAACAGGCAGCATAATTTTCTTGAATGAGTCATTTGAATCACGATTAAAGTCAGTGCTCTAAATCAAATATTTTCAAATTTAGTTAGTTTTTAGGAATCTTCTTGTCAAACCTTGTGTTACACATTTCTTTTAAAGGTGCAGTCCATCATTCGCAATTAGCCAAAAAAGGAACTGATGAAATTATTGTTGAAAAACATACTTGGTTGATAGATGGCTGTGGAACTAAACCCCCTGTGAAGTTATTCTTTCTGGTGAGTTGTCATTTGAAGAAAAATAAAGAAAGAAGGCCATTTCTGATGATGCATCGGGGGAAACATTTTTGGAAAATTGACACAGGAAATGCACAAGCCTTCACACGACAAATGCACGTATCAGTTACTATAATTCATTGGTTCAGTTTGTGATATTGCATAGCTGCATTTGAGTGAATGGGAGAATTTGTCCCTGGGGCTGAAGTTCCAGCGTAATTCAAACATGACTCAGCAACCTTTGATCTGAAGTCCAATTCCCTAAATATAATTTTTCTCCACAAGACAGTATTCATTGCGCTGAAAACTTCATCAGGTTTGTTCTCAGATAACTTTCTTTAGATTTTGAGTGATTTTGTTGTCTCAAAGGAACTGATGCACAAAGATCAGGACAAATGATGGACTATACCTTGAACACATGGGAAGCTATGATCACTATTCACAACATCAAACATACAGGGACAGTTGGCAGATAAAATTTCTCATGGTTTTAAAAGAATCAAGCATGGCTCACCTACTGTATGCTCCTTCAGCCAGGTACCTTCATCTCCAAGAAAGACCACAATGAACACAACACTGAAACGAATACAAGAAGAATGCAATTTGTTAAATCTTCAGGAAATTCAAGGCATGGTGCCCTTACAAATGACTCCAGGAAACACAAGACACTTTAGCTCATGACTCCATATTTACTGGAGGTGTATTTGAAGCCAAAACTCTTGAAGAACAAGTCCCTGCTGTGTAAAAGATCCCTCAATGAAACTGCTTAAAGCTAGCATTGGTCACTCTAGCCTGGATGGTTACAGGCTCATGTTCACCTGCAGGTTCATGTTGCTGAGACTAGAGCAAGGATTGGTCACTCATCAAGCCTGGATGGTTACAGGCTCAAATTCACCTGTTGGTTCATGTTGCTGAGATTAGAGCTAGGATTGGTCACTCATCAAGCCTGGATGGTTAGAGGCTCATGTTCACCTGCTGGTTCATGTTGCTCAGACTAGAGATAGGATTGGTCACTCAAGCCTGGATAGTTAGAGGCTCGGGTCCACCTGCTGGTTGATGTTGCTAAGACTAGAGCTACATGTAGGATTGGTCACTCATCAAGCCTGTGTGATTAGAGGCTCAAGTTCACCTGCTGGTTCATGTTGCTCAGACTAGAGCTAGGATTGGTCACTCAAACCTGGATGGTTAGAGGCCCAAATCCACCTGCTGCTTCTTGTTGCCAAGCCTAGAGCTAGGATTGGTCCCTCAAGTCTGGATGGTTAGAGGCTACATGTAAGTTCACCTACTGGTTCATGCTGCTCAGACTAGAAGCGCGGGTGAGAGGAAAGGTTGTATGTTAGACGAGTCGATGCTAGTGCTTCCTCTAAGGTATGACCTACCATCAGCCAGACGTCCACGTACTAGAATATCAGCACATCGAGCTGATGTAGATGAGCCACAACAGTCTTCGAAAGCAGGGTGAGGACCTTGGGGGATGTTGAAAGACTGAATGGTAGGGCCCGAAATTCGTAGACTTGACTCTTGTACATGAAGCAGAGAAACTTGCAATCCGCCTTGCGGATAGGAATGTGAAGATATGCGTCCCGCGGGCCAATTGTCACCCAGGACGGCATTGGGATGGAGTATATTACTGTAAGTATGGTTTCCATCCTGAAATTTTTGGGCCGGAAGTATTTATTGAGTGGCTTGAGACAGATTATTGGTAGTCACTTGTTGGTAACCTTCTTGGGGGTAAGAAAGAAGTGGACAGAAAACCGTCTGTCACGCAGGTGGAATGGATGCAACTGACGGCATGTTTCTGGAGCAAGGAGTGCAGTTCAGCCTCCAGGACCAGACATTTGTCTCGGACGTAATATTGCCTCAGACAAAGGGATACTTGTGAACTCGAGGGAGTAGCCGTGAGCAATAGTTGCCAGGACCCATTCGTCCGAGGTGATCTCAGAACCCTGCAATTTTTCATAGATGGCTGACGGGATCGAGATCGGCGGTCGTGGAACATGAAATGGCACAACCATCGGCGATAACCCCCAAAGAAATGGGGGGTGTGCGACAATGACCCTCAGCTTGACCCTGGCCGTCTGGACTTGGAGGAAGCACGGGTTGAGGCTCGATGCTGGGTCGGTTGCAAGAGCAGAGGACAAAAGGTGTGTGTCCTGGGTGGCAGTGGCTTGGGAATCCGAGACTGATGCAGCTGTGTTTACTGCAAGGCTGGAGAGTCATCAGTTCCCAGAAGGAGAGCTTCTTGGTGGTGTCAATGCATTTGGCTTCAGCCTCAAGAGATCCCAAAAACCTGCCGGAGAAGAGATCCTTGCCAGAAAGTGGGAGATCTTGAAGTCTAGATTTTACAGTTTCATGCGGAAGCCAGGAAGGAAATTCGGATGAATTGCTCGAAGGTGAAGGCCAGGTCCTCATCTAGGCCCCGAAGTGCCAGAGCCACAAAATCTGGGGACACTGGCAAGTTCTCCTCTCACGCACGTGCGATGTATTCCGAGAGGAGAAAAAGGAAGGCTGAACAGCATAGACCGAGACAAGAAGCCTTGCCAAGTTTAATCAAGGCTGTCTAGAGGCGAGACTTATCACCATCACAAAAGATCGACTTCACAGGAGGTTTCCACATATCAGTGGTGATTTTGTCCCTAACTGCATCGAAAATCTCCAGTACCGATAGGAAGTTGTCATGGTACTCGGTCGGGAAGTGGTAGTAAGCTAAGGCCGTAGGAGGATAAGGGCGCCAGCACGCAGCCTTGCTGATTGAATCAAAGATCTCTATGCATGAGCTGTTACAGCGGAATTTCTGGGAAAGTTGGATCCAAAGATTCCAGTCTGGTTGCAGAGCGTTTGAATTAAGGAGACGTGACCGGTGTCCCTTTTGGGGGAAGAGGGAGCCGGAAGGCCGAGGACCTGGATCATATCACATTGAAGGAGACGAAGCTGGCTCTTAGAGGGGGTGAGGTCGCCCATCGAGTCGGTGTGGTCTTCTCCTGAAGATAGTGTCTGCTGCTCAGAGTGCGGCACAGTCATGCCAGGGTCAGACTCGTGGGTATTCCCGTACATGACAGAATGCTCCGGCAGGGAAATGCCAGCTTGACTCGAGCTTCAATGAGTTCCACACTCCAAGTAGTCGTCCTTGACTGCAGAGCGGGTTGAGGTTGCAGGAGCCGGGAGTGAAAAGTTTGAGTCCGGAATGATGACAGCTGGTGCGGGTTTGTCGCTCAGGCACTGGACTAGGGAGGACAGAGATTTATTAATAGACTGGAACGCTGTCACCCATGGTTCAAGGTTGCCTTCACGTTGTTTGGAATGACATTTCTTCTTGGCCTTCAAGGTAACCGATGAAGAAGAAGAAGAACGCTTGCCCTCTGGTCTGGAATGCGGGGGGTGAATCAGCAGCCGACGCAGCGGGTAAGGTCGGAGGTATCCCCTGGGGGCAGGAGGGAGCTTGGCTGGTACAGACGCCGTCCTTTTAGGGTAAGGGGCCAGCCAAGGAAGGTCCCGGAAGCCAGAGCCACAGATGGGTTGTGGAGGTCTGAAGCTGCGGCGGCGTGGTGGCCCAGTAGGCTCCGGGGTGCCCAGTTGGTTCTTGTTGGGTGTCCTGGTACCGTGGGCTGAGTAGTTATCAGGCGCGCCTGACCCGGTGGAGCGTGGGGAGTCCGTCCTGGCTTTGTCGGTATGAGGCAGACTAGGTGTCGGGTCGGCCGGCATTACTGAGGGTGCGGCCTTGTGTGTAGCAGAGCTACGGTGGCCATTGTGGGTGGCGAGAAGAAAGGAGCCCCGTTGGTCTGCTGGCTTTTGTGAGCCATAGCCGTTCTATCAGCCAACTTGTTGGGTCGACGGTCGGTGGAAGCATTGGCTTGGTTGACGAGGCGGACTGTTGGAGGGCGGAGAATGGTTATAAGTCAGGAATTTCCTGGGGGGAATCTGACTATCGCGGAGTTTAGCATCGCAGATAAGGCCAGAGTCCTCATCTGAGCCGCTTAGGAAATGCAGCACTCACTCATGTGGCTTGGCCTTGCCCTCATTCCATAAGAGATCAGAGCTCATGCGAACAACACAGACTCAATCTAGCCGCATCAGTCGGCTTCTGTGCATGACTATCGAGCAAGAAGCACATCCCGCTTATCGAGAATCACCCACTCAAGCAGTTAGGCCAAAATCCACACCGGCTGCTTAAATAAGTGAACGCCCGCTCAACCATTACAAGGGAAGAACCGCTAAAATTACAATCCACCCTCTCATGCAGCTAGGATTGTGTGGATTATATAGGCCGCTATTAAAGTGTGAATACGCCCACTCAAGCGGCCCGGCCTATGTGGAGTGTAGGGTTGACCGTTCCTCGTAACACTCACAATAAGCACCTGCAAAATGCACACACAACAAAAAGAGAGAAAAGGGCACCAAAAAACAAGGAAATAACACTCTTACCAACAAGAATGAAATCACACAAGGTAAAGGTTTATTCAAAAATGATGACTGGATAATTAAAGTCAACACACAACTGTGTAGAAAAAACGGAACTCAAAAAATCTTTTTAAGATGTCTAAAAGACACGTCCATTGCGATAGCGATCAGTGCTGACAAAAAAAGGACGAACATGGCGGCGAGACCACAGTGCATACTGGGAGGTCATGGGGCATCTTGGATGATTAAGTCTTGGGAAATTTGCATATGTAGTGACTGTTTTGGGTAGGTAGAGTGCTGTACGCTCAAGCTTTCAACTTCTCTTTTCAAAACGGTCTTTCACAATCTTGATTAAGAAAGTATCTGCTCTGAACGGAACAAAAGAGGGCGTGTTTTTTTAGCCATGTTATTTTAGTACTCACCGCATAGGCACACGTTTATAATGGGATCAATGGCGCGTTTGATGCAGAGCACGCACAGTGCATATAATATAAAACCCTCCCATGCAAAGATACATTCTTGACACAGGTGTCATATCAGTCAAAATCAGTCAAATTTCCCATATGTGTCTGCGTACTGGGGCAAATCAAGTGGAAGGAATTTTTGACTGTTTTGGGTAGTTACAGCAAAATGGGGGTTAAAGCAAGAACCCGCTTGGAAAGCTTACTACCATCTGTTTTTCTTTTGCTTCTTGGGAGTGCACTTCAATTTTGGGAGAATACTGTCCCTGTAACTTAGCTCAAAAGAATCACAAAATTCCGTATGGGATTGATCAACTGATAATGAAGAAAACTCAAGCGATTGCAGACATCATCACAGAGGTTTAGCTGCACATTTTGTCACAGTTTTCACGAAGAGACAATTTTCTCATTGGACTGAAAAACATAGGCATTTGAAGTTGGTCTCTTTCTCAAACACTTAACCACTACCAGCCGGGACTCCGAAATCGGAGCCATATGGTTTATACATGTATGCGTGGCTGAGGTCTCCGAACTCAGACAAAGGAAACAGGGCCCTGTAACAAAAGACCGTACTCTGAACAAAAGACCAGGCTGCCGGGCATTACCGGCATTTTTCACTCTCAAAAGTGATGATAATCCAGCGTTATTTTGAAACTGTATACCAGGGTTTGGGGCATTGACAGCAAGCGGATTACCACCAGGGACAAAAGCGTTCCACCACCGCAGCGATGAGCCACACAGCACCACTGCACGCTAATCTGGCCCCTATTGAAAAGAGGTCAGCAGCGCACTGAGCCAGGTTCGTGAACAAAAGACAGTTGTATAACACCGTGTGAGGGATGTCATGCATGTTGTACATATAATTGTGAGTATGCTGGTGTGTAGTAACAGCGCCATCATGCGGCGGCAGGGGCATTCCTCATGTTTGCCGTCGCCTCCGTTGTTGGCCTGTCTGCTATTGAAATTAAATAGGTGAATTTCACTCTTCTTGGGCTTGTAAATTTCTTGTAAATCATCGAATGGGTTTCCAGGGGAGCAGAGAAATTGTTATATATCGTGGGAAGGGTATAAATACATTATTTTATGGGTAAATTGGGCAAATGGTTTTGTTACTTTCGAGCGGTTAAATAATGGCGGCCTCATAGCAGTGTGCTCAGACAAGTCTGGTTTGCTTATATATGTACATACATATATCTGTATCGACGTTAATGGTGCCGAGACAGAAACTTTGAGTAGGATCTATGGTGGAGTAATTATGTGGGTTATGTAGTTTAGATCATTTGATTGAAGGAAGTTACTGGTTTCGCGTAAGTGTACAATGCTTGCATGTACATGTACAGGCACATGTTGGGCAAATTGTGACATGTAAATTAATGAGACGGGCACATGTACTTGAGGATTAAGTGACATGTAAATCCCTTGCTTATTGGAGATGATTATTGCTTTAATTTTGAAATTGTTTGGAATGAATGGACTTCAATTACACAGTTACACAGTAATTAGAGAGTAATCTTCCCAGTACTTGAGGGACATTGATTTATAGTCTTTATTCCAATGTACATGTAATTTTAGGATTGGATAATGACAATACGGTGAACTCTTTGTTATTTCCATCAGGAGGAAGTCCACAGTGTGAATTTAAATTTTCTTGGCAATAAATCAATTTGGAAGGATGAATAGATAAACTGTTTTTTTAGACATTTCCAATTTTATCACTTTAGGGTCAAACTGTGCAATTTCAATACATTCAGATTTTACATGTATAATTCCTGCCATTCACCTAGAAGGAACAATTAACTTAAGTTGTGTTTCTTTTTCTTTTTATTTCCTCATGTTTGCCGTCGCCTCCATTGTTGGCCTGTCTGCTATTGAAATTAAATAGAGCAATAACACCAGCAGAGATCCAAGCCCAGGGTGTTCTAGTGTGTCTGTTAATGCGCACCCCCCACCTGATAGCACCCCTCCCACAACCACACAATCTGGGTTCTGTTTACAAGGCTGCAGGCCTGGCTGAAATACTCGGGCATCAATGAAGGTCACCTGTCAACTTAGAGTAGTGCCTACAGATTACTTTGTGCGGCTATAAACGACCGTTAAATGGAATGATGAATTTTTGAAGGATTTTGACAACGGAAAAAATGATAGTCATGCCGGCCCAGCATCATCAACGTTGAAAATGCCCCGGCACGAAGTGGTTAATTTCGTACACTTTAGCATTCCTTTTAAATTCACCAAAAGATGAAAGAGGGGATGTTACATGACACAAAACTAATATTTGTTAAGGTTAATTAAATGTGTTTATTTTGTAAGCATACAAGATTGTCTGTTCGTGAAATCCTAAAATTTATGCTTAAAATTGTCTCTTCGTGAAAACTAAGAGAAATATGTGATTTGGGTGATTTCAGTAGATTTGATAAAAAATGATTACATTAAGTTGTAGGCATTGCATAGCCTAGTTGTTTTTTCAAAAAAACAGAAACTTGAAAAAAATCAAGAAAGTATGGACTTTTTTCAACATCATCGCTTTCTGTGCATTGTCTCTCATGTACATGTATGGGCATTTTGCACGGATGTCCAACACATGATATGGGAAAATTCACATTGGGTCAAAATGTGAGAAACTGCAACTTTTGCGAAAGGTTTAAAATCATGCATGAACAATTGCCAATATGAACTGGAATTTGTTTGTATAGACCAAAGGTTTAAGATGAAACTGAGATTTTTGTGTGTGTTACAAAGGACAGATTATACCTCTTTGAAAAGATTTGCCAGGTGAGATTTTATATACATGTAATTGGTCATGTTATTCGAGTGTTCATTGGAAAATGTATCTCATGCGGAATGCGCATCTGAACTTTCAAACAGGCCTTTGACACCTGTGATATACATGTAATTTGTCACGTTTACATAATACGTGCCGCTAAACCTCCCAAATCAATCAATTCCCCCCCCCACAATACCCCTAGGCTTACATCAGCGAGTGTGAAATCGGACAAGGTAATGGCTGACAAAATAAAATACAATGTACAAGACAATCCAGAGGTGATCTCCGAAATCCCCATTTTTTTCTTGATAAACAAACAACAAATTGACAATTTCAGTGAACAATCATGGTCTAACCACGGACTGTGCTGAACATACACACACAGCCCGACTATTTGTCTTCCACAAATTCCCCAATTCCTTTTGTCCATCTCTATTTCCACTAGTAACCTCTTGCATGTCTACTGAAATTCAAAAGTGCAAATTCTCACCCTAGCTACGGTACATGTACATATCTCATCTTTAGACATGTTAGAGGTGAGATTGAAAGAAATTGAAACATTCATGTTTAAACTGTTCTATGTAAAAAGGCCTTACGATAAACTGAGAATTTTGCAGATTGTGAAAGAGATCGTTTGAAAAACCCAGATATTAGGAAACTTCTGACGACAAATCTGAAAACAGGGGAAATCCTGACAAATCTTACCCTGCGACTTCCAGTGTGCTTCTGTGAGATGCTTTGTGATTCCAACAGGTGCCCTGCCGTGACTGAGTGTCAGGATATTCACTTGTACTGCAGGCAGAGAGGTAGACGAGTCGGGATACTCAATCATGTCACACAAGTCAGGGCATCAATGCTGTGAACGTAAGAAATTCAAGATGTAGGCATTCAACCTTTCCAGCGCAGAACAGAATTCCCTTCAATCGTAAACCTGACCCCGGCATTATCGAGGCTCAAGGTACAATCAAACGCCCTCGTATCATTGGTTGCACTGCAGAGTGATGCATAACAGTTTTGGTAAACCACAAAATGATGTGCTGTCCAGAGTTTTTACACACGATATCACAGTTCATGCTGCAGCAACTATCTAGATATGCAATCGCCGGTAGCGACATGTAACAAGTGGTTGGGACTTTACAGATTGCCTTGTTATCACAGGGACCTCATATTGTTGGAAAACAAAAGAAAGAAAAGATTCAAGGAAACCTGCAATTTATCTGGACAATCTTCAGGCAAGCTTGAATTCTCAGTTCTCATTGGTTGATCTATGGCAACAAGCATTGTAATATATATATTGCTCAGTTCATATCAACCCCTGCGTAATGCGCTGCTTTAACTCACTGCATTGTGCTATTTTTACGCTATAAGCAAACGTACATCTACATGAATGCCAATTCAAAAGTGGCATGTTTGCCGTGCTGACCGTCACATGCAGGTACAATTCTGACAATTTCCTTTCTTAGAGTAAGCCCTGTTTTCATGGTTATTATTGCAATAAGTTAAACCAGAAATAATTCTCATGCTCCCTAGATAAAATTACAGAATTGTGCTACATCGGTGTTATGGTTTTTGCTGTGCGCCGTATGATATCTTTTGTCTCCTTTTTTTATGCTTAGCTCGCACAGGCCCCTTTACTTTCTTTACTGCATGTCAAATTTTGCTTGAAGATAAATCGTTATTCCGCTCGCACTTGTGGAACAAGGAATAATGTAGAGAATCTGTGTTCTGTACAAGATTTGGCCTTCAGCCTCGTGGCATACAGGGCACAGACACATTACACTATTCTGTGTTCCACTCGAGCTTGCGATAAATAAAAAAATAAATGCTCGACTGTATCCTGGTACATATGACTTGTTGAAATTGAGTTGAGAGGTGGATATTGCTGTACTCACCTTAGAATATATTTTGAAGTGCTGTCTGCCTTTTCTGAAGTGTACCGTGAAATGCTGGTTGACCCACATCACGTGTACTTTGAAAAAAAAATTGAGGGAACTAGAGGAGGGATCGTCAACCTTGGAGTTGTGGAAGAGGATCCAGTGACGACAGCTGGTACCGGACACATCAAGGAGGAATCTCCAGCTCTACGTGTACAGGTTTGTCTCAATCAAAGGATGGTGACGGCACGCATCCTGTAGTTGGCTTTGGGGATGGGGTCTCTCTGTTGAACAAATGACAGATACTAAACGGTCAAGGGCAGGTGGAGAAATGCCCCAAGGGTGAAGTGCACTAATCCAAGCCACATTGGAAACAGAACGAAGCTAACAAAGGGTGACATGAACTCATCCAAGCCCATAAAGTTCAGGGCTGAATAACATGCAAGCCATCAAAACTGGAGTTCCAGGAACAGCAACTAATTCATTTTTTATGCGTAGTCTTTTCACCTCTTTTCAACTTTTATTATTCATAGACTCGACCCCGACAAGCAATAGCTCCTAAGCCTACATGTATAGTCACAGCTCCATTTATTGAAATGGCTGCCCTCTACTTTCTCGGGCACTGAGGCCAGTTTTCCATCAATAATTTAATTTTTGGCCCCAAACCCTAGGTGTCGATCCAGGCTTACATTTCCACAATCCTTCCACTTTTTGTGGCAAAACAATTTCCTTCTCCAAAACCTGTCACAGCACTTTTTATGCCTTTGAGCTCAGCAGAACTCGAATTACTGCACTGCACCCTGAAAACAGATTGGAAGGATTGATACTGAACCCTTACGGAGGGACACTCTTCAAGATATGATGAACTGCTTCTTTGAGGTTGACAGCGTGGCAGAGAGGGGCACAATGTTTCACATTCTGCAGGATTTTAGCCACAGGGACGGTAACAAAAATGTTGACAGAAAATTTTATCCCTGCAAAAGGCCTGGTAGAGTTTACCATACATGCAGATGGCGTACTGTTGGCGATAGTCATAAAATATTCTTAGTAAAGCAAGTGACACACCTGTAGACTTTCCTTTCCTCCGATAAACTATCAGAACAGAAGAACATGGCTTGAGAATTCTGGCCCAAGATGTGGTGCAGCTCGTTTGGCTCGGCATTCCAATTGAAGGAGCAGCCATTGCCTGCAACCAGAAAAAAGAAGAAACTGAGTGAAGGGATGATGAACTGCTGGGAGGTATCAGTGATGCCACAGAGGATGATGGTTGTCTAATAAACTCAAATAATTCAGAGAGATCGAGATTAGATACGAGATGAAATTAGAAACATGGAGTAAGGTTGGTTGTGCTATGGTCAGATGGTTGGGTTAATTAATTGAACAGGTGTCAGATGATAACTGGTTAAGAGTGAAACTGTTAATTCCTGGTTACTGAATTAGCCACAAGACTGGTCACAGACAAGATGTGATCTAGTGTGAAATTTCAAGGTCAGTGAACTGAGTAGGAGTGGGATTATACAGAATGCATTGAGGAGCTCAGGATTTGCCAGATTTGTGGTTTAGCTGTGTGAGTTGTGTACAAGGAGGGAGGACAGTGCAAAGTGATGGTAGTTTGGAAAACTCTGAGGCGCTGATCCAGACTTCTCCTCTCTGGCTGTCCTCCTCAGTTGACCCGAGAGCTATGCTGACTGGAGTTCCAAACTACCTGCACAGGGCCAAGAGAGGGTGCCCAATTTTCTTAACAATGGCGGTTTCATTGGTGGTAAAGGCAACTGCTGGTTTAAAAAGAACTTTGAAATACACACATTACGGTCGCATTGCCACCAACAAAACTGCCCTCACTGAACAATCCTCATTAACACCGGTGAGGAGGGATGGGACTTCTGCTCCAAGCAGACATTCCAAGCAGGGCCACCTGAGGCAGACAGGTTGACGACGTCTTGCTTTTGATTAGGCCAACACTGCTGCCACCCTTGTCATGCTGTACCCGTTTATTTGCGTTTATTTGTGTTTTAATTATCATCCTTGAGTATGTTGCTTCCCACGCGTGTTACAAATATGTCAAGTCGAAGCGTGAATTTCATTTAATTGAACACGACGACAGCATGGCGTTTGATGCCACGCCGCGTTGCTGCCATGTAGGGAGGGATGTTGGACAACTCGACCGTTTACCAACTCGACTTTGGACAACTTGACTGTTTGCCAAATTCATTTTCAGAAAAAAATCATTGTGAAAAGCTAATTTGTAATGACAAATTTCTTAAGTTAGAGAAAATTAGTGTATAAGTAAGAATTTCAATGAATTTTTTTTAATGTATCTTGCGTAAATTTTGACTCCACCTTTTCAGCTGCATAGCACAAGCCATCAACGATACTTCCTTATGATTCCTTTTTGGCAGTGACCAAAAAGGCAACTTGGGCGGCATTATTAAAACTTCCTGATAGCTAAAATTTTTAACAGTACTTAAAATGGGAGATGAAAGACCAAGAGGTATGTCCCTCTAGTGTCCAGCAACCCCTCCCTTGCACAGATTTACGTCACTGTAAGGCAGAAGCGAGGACGCCGTCTCTTTTCCTCTTCCTTGCCTGTGTGAGCCACTGCTTGAGATCCTGCTGTGGAAACTCTTCCTCAGTGAAGGAGGTGAGGACTGACATCTTGATGTTCTCGTGATTCGTCTCTGGGAAGTCCCACGGGATAGTGTCCTCTACATGTATATTGCTTCTCTTGTTGAAGCAGGCGAGGGCGCTCTTCTCATCAGCGTGGTAGATCTGGTTCTCCTTGAAGGGGCATGTGCACAGCTTTCACACGACACTGTCTGCGGAAGACGTCAATCACAGAACAATGAGTACAGCTGTAGAGACAGACATTTCTGATAAAAAGTTCAAGTTCACAAAAAGAATATGAATTGTGTTCTATAACACTCAAATGACCAAATCTTTACACTGGACCTACTGTAACAAGAGAGGGGGCTATTGAAATATCTAGGAGAAAACAATCAGACTTCCATGTATTTACTCTTGGATTCTAAATATTAAAGGTACAATCCATCATTTGTAGGTTATGAAATCATTAATGAAAAGCAAATTGGGCTTTGTGGGACACTCTCCTGTGAAATTTTTTTTCCTAGAATTTATTATTTTGAAATAAACAATGCTGGAAAGCCATTTATGGGAAAACTGCATTGACACATGCGTGTGCAGCTTCTGAAATTTGGTGGTTCAGTGCATGACATCACATAGCTGAATTCGACTGAACATGAATATGTGTCCAGGATGCATAATTCAGGTGAACCCATAGGCAGGGGACCAACCATGCTGCTCTAACCTTACTCTATCAGGGCAGTAATTCCAGAAGATGAGCCCACAAGCAGGGGACCAACCACGCTGCTCTCGCCTTACTCTATCAGGGCAGTAATTCCAGAAGATGAGCCCACAAGCAGGGGACCAACCACGCTGCTCTCGCCTTACTCTATCAGGGCAGTAATTCCAGAAGATGAGCTCACAGGCAGGGGACCAACCACGCTGCTCTCGCCTTACTCTATCAGGGCAGTAATTCCAGAAGATGAGCCCACAAGCAGGGGACCAACCACGCTGCTCTCGCCTTACTCTATCAGGGCAGTAATTCCAGAAGATGAGCCCACAAGCAGGGGACCAACCACGCTGCTCTCGCCTTACTCTATCAGGGCAGTAATTCCAGAAGATGAGCTCACAGGCAGGGGACCAACCGTGCTGCTACCACCTTACTCTATCAGGGCAGTAATTCCAGAAGATGAGCCCACAAGCAGGGGACCAACCACGCTGCTCTCGCCTTACTCTATCAGGGCAGTAATTCCAGAAGATGAGCTCACAGGCAGGGGACCAACCGTGCTGCTACCACCTTACTCTATCAGGGCAGTGATGCCAGAAGATGAGCCCACAGGCAGGGGGCCAACCACGCTGCGATCACCTTACTCTATCAGGGCAGTGATGCCAGAAGTTGAGTCTACAGGCAGGGGACCAACCACGCTGCTGTCGCCTTACTCTACCAGTGCAGTGATGCCAGAAGATGAGCTCACAGGCAGAGACCAGCCTTGCCGCTACCACCTTTCTCAAACAAGGCTATTTCAAGGTCAAGGTCTATTTCAAGTCAGTTGATAAATGTACACACAGAAGATGGTATCAAGTGACCCCCTTCTGTTCTTTTCACATTGCAAAAAAAGGCGGCTGTGTGATTTGAGATTTCTTCAAGCGCATCCATGGCTCTTTAATAATAGGCAGTGGATATTCAGCCATCGCTGGCAAATTTTGCTTTGGATAACATTTGCAGTAAATATTTTGGGGACTTTAAAAATTCTTACCATGACAAATCTCAGTCAGGGTCTGTGTCAACACACCGGTAGTCATGATTTTACAATTTCCAACTTTTTCTTAGAAAAAAAAATCCTCCAGGGCCATGAGTCAGAAAAAGGATGTAATAATCTGTAATGAAATGTTGAAGTCAATTTACATCAAGACAAGAAGAAAATTCTGAGATTTTGGGAAAGAAAAGGATGACAGCTGTGGATCAACCCCAGATGAGAGCATATCAAGCAATCTCAAAATGTGCACCCTATCCACTACATCACTGAATGAAATCGGAATATCATGTGAATTTAATTACCGTTAGAGGTTTACTCGTTCAAAGAGGGCGCTGTCTACTTGTAGCTGACAAAATACAATTTACTTCAATTTGCCGGTAATGGCTAAATATCCACTTTCTTTATTAGAAGCACATGAGAACTTCTACACATTGGAAAATGCCATGGCCAAACGTACATGAACCAGCAAACTTTATTTCTGAACAGATGGCAAACATGACCGAAAAGTGACACTTTTCTACCTGCTGCTTTCTCCATGCACTGTTCTTGTTCCTCATCACGTCTGAGTTGCCGTCGCTTGGGTCATCATTGGGACTAGTTTCTCTCTTCAGCTTGCTTCTTACAATGTTGGTTCTCCATCCACTGTTCTTGTTCCTCATCACGTCTGAGTTGCCGTCGCTTGGGTCATCATTGGGACTAGTTTCTCTCTTCAGCCTGCTTCTTACACTGTTGGTTCTCCATCCACTGTTCTTGTTCCTTATCACGTCTGAGTTGCCGTCGCTTGGGTCATCATTGGGACTAGTTTCTCTCTTCAACCTGCTTCTTACACTGTTGGTTCTCCATCCACTGTTCTTGTTCCTCATCACGTCTGAGTTGCCGTCGCTTGGGTCATCATTGGGACTAGTTTCTCTCTTCAGCTTGCTTCTTACACTGTTGGTTCTCCATCCACTGCTCTTGTTCCTCATCACGTCTGAGTTGCCGTCGCTTGGGTCATCATTGGGACTAGTTTCTCTCTTCAACCTGCTTCTTACACTGTTGGTTCTCCATCCACTGTTCTTGTTCCTCATCACGTCTGAGTTGCCGTCGCTTGGGTCATCATTGGGACTAGTTTCTCTCTTCAACCTGCTTCTTACACTGTTGGTTCTCCATCCACTGTTCTTGTTCCTCATCACGTCTGAGTTGCCGTCGCTTGGGTCATCATTGGGACTAGTTTCTCTCTTCAGCCTGCTTCTTACACTGTTGGTTCTCCATCCACTGTTCTTGTTCCTCATCACGTCTGAGTTGCCGTCGCTTGGGTCATCATTGGGACTAGTTTCTCTCTTCAGCTTGCTTCTTACACTGTTGGTTCTCCATCCACTGTTCTTGTTCCTCATCACGTCTGAGTTGCCGTCGCTTGGGTCATCATTGGGACTAGTTTCTCTCTTCAACCTGCTTCTTACACTGTTGGTTCTCCATCCACTGTTCTTGTTCCTCATCACGTCTGAGTTGCCGTCGCTTGGGTCATCATTGGGACTAGTTTCTCTCTTCAGCTTGCTTCTTACACTGTTGGTTCTCCATCCACTGTTCTTGTTCCTTATCACGTCTGAGTTGCCGTCGCTTGGGTCATCATTGGGACTAGTTTCTCTCTTCAACCTGCTTCTTACACTGTTGGTTCTCCATCCACTGTTCTTGTTCCTTATCACGTCTGAGTTGCCGTCGCTTGGGTCATCATTGGGACTAGTTTCTCTCTTCAGCCTGCTTCTTACACTGTTGGTTCTCCATCCACTGTTCTTGTTCCTCATCACGTCTGAGTTGCCGTCGCTTGGGTCATCATTGGACTAGTTTCTCTCTTCAACCTGCTTCTTACACTGTTGGTTCTCCATCCACTGCTCTTGTTCCTCATCACGTCTGAGTTGCCGTCGCTTGGGTCATCATTGGGACTAGTTTCTCTCTTCAGCCTGCTTCTTACACTGTTGGTTCTCCATCCACTGTTCTTGTTCCTTATCACGTCTGAGTTGCCGTCGCTTGGGTCATCATTGGGACTAGTTTCTCTCTTCAACCTGCTTCTTACACTGTTGGTTCTCCATCCACTGTTCTTGTTCCTCATCACGTCTGAGTTGCCGTCGCTTGGGTCATCATTGGGACTAGTTTCTCTCTTCAGCTTGCTTCTTACACTGTTGGTTCTCCATCCACTGTTCTTGTTCCTCATCACGTCTGAGTTGCCGTCGCTTGGGTCATCATTGGGACTAGTTTCTCTCTTCAACCTGCTTCTTACACTGTTGGTTCTCCATCCACTGTTCTTGTTCCTCATCACGTCTGAGTTGCCGTCGCTTGGGTCATCATTGGGACTAGTTTCTCTCTTCAGCTTGCTTCTTACACTGTTGGTTCTCCATCCACTGTTCTTGTTCCTTATCACGTCTGAGTTGCCGTCGCTTGGGTCATCATTGGGACTAGTTTCTCTCTTCAGCCTGCTTCTTACACTGTTGGTTCTCCATCCACTGTTCTTGTTCCTTATCACGTCTGAGTTGCCGTCGCTTGGGTCATCATTGGGACTAGTTTCTCTCTTCAGCCTGCTTCTTACACTG
The DNA here is from genome assembly GCF_054643075.1 of Acanthaster planci. Classification (NCBI taxonomy): domain Eukaryota; kingdom Metazoa; phylum Echinodermata; class Asteroidea; order Valvatida; family Acanthasteridae; genus Acanthaster; species Acanthaster planci. Next base: position 17,832,282 of record NC_141786.1, on the reverse strand, counting down.
TTGGTTCTCCATCCACTGTTCTTGTTCCTCATCACGTCTGAGTTGCCTTCACTTGGGTCATCATTGGGACTAGTTTCTCTCTTCAACCTGCTTCTTACACTGTTGGTTCTCCATCCACTGTTCTTGTTCCTTATCACGTCTGAGTTGCCGTCGCTTGGGTCATCATTGGGACTAGTTTCTCTCTTCAGCTTGCTTCTTACACTGTTGGTTCTCCATCCACTGTTCTTGTTCCTCATCACGTCTGAGTTGCCGTCACTTGGGTCATCATTGGGACTAGTTTCTCTCTTCAGCTTGCTTCTTACACTGTTGGTTCTCCATCCACTGTTCTTGTTCCTTATCACGTCTGAGTTGCCGTCGCTTGGGTCATCATTGGGACTAGTTTCTCTCTTCAGCCTGCTTCTTACACTGTTGGTTCTCCATCCACTGTTCTTGTTCCTTATCACGTCTGAGTTGCCGTCGCTTGGGTCATCATTGGGACTAGTTTCTCTCTTCAGCTTGCTTCTTACACTGTTGGTTCTCCATCCACTGCTCTTGTTCCTCATCACGTCTGAGTTGCCGTCGCTTGGGTCATCATTGGGACTAGTTTCTCTCTTCAGCTTGCTTCTTACACTGTTGGTTCTCCATCCACTGTTCTTGTTCCTCATCACGTCTGAGTTGCCGTCGCTTGGGTCATCATTGGGACTAGTTTCTCTCTTCAACCTGCTTCTTACACTGTTGGTTCTCCATCCACTGCTCTTGTTCCTCATCACGTCTGAGTTGCCGTCGCTTGGGTCATCATTGGGACTAGTTTCTCTCTTCAACCTGCTTCTTACACTGTTGGTTCTCCATCCACTGCTCTTGTTCCTCATCACGTCTGAGTTGCCGTCGCTTGGGTCATCATTGGACTAGTTTCTCTCTTCAGCCTGCTTCTTACACTGTTGGCATACAAATGAGACTCAAACAAACGTCTTCATTGAGTCTGTGAGTTACATGTACATGTAACTTCATCCAAAGTTGTAATGAGTCACTAAACTTTGTAACTCGAGACCTGTAAACGGATAACACTGTGACTCAAGTAGCTCCAGTCAGTTGAACATTATTACTTGGGTCGAGTCCTGTCAGTGTTGGTATATACATGTACATGTACATGTACAAAAAGTCGACTTTAGTCGGGTATCTATAAGTAGCTAGAGTCAACTGGTGTCACTACTATTTGAGTACAATAAAATAAACAAACACAAGACTGGTTCCCATTCCCAGACATACAGTACATGTAGTTCACAGGTGTACTTCACATGGCCTACATGTAAAGTGGGTATCAAACATTAACAAGCATGGCGTCCTTCCACAGCAAAGTGTTTAATCAGTGTGGATTTACTAAAAATAAAGCCGATGTTCAGCAAAGTACTCAGACTACTGACGTGCTGGGAACTGTACAGAGAATTGGCTTTAGTTTTGGTAAAAACGTTGCTATGGGAAGACGTACGTCATGTTTGTTAATGTCGCATACCTACTACAGACCACCTGACTTTGGTGGGTGCAATTGATTCCCGTCAAAACCTACAGCGTACTCTTTCCCCAGTAATGGACCAGATTGCTCAACTGGCAATTCTAAAATGGAAATAGGAACGCTTCACGTTTGTCTTGAGAGGTAATCACACACACTTCAATCGGGCAAAGATAATTGATCACATGTACAGTGTATCAAAATGCTGACAAATACCTCTTTATGGAATGAAGTGTGTAATACGCTTTTTCCACGAACCAAGCAGTGAGGTTATTCTGCTGTGGGGACTATGAGTTCCTTGCAAAGCTGTGGATATCAATGGATGCAATGGTAGGTTCATGTTACAAAAATTGGCAAATATTTGTGAGTGGTACGTTTACATGTAAATTCATTTTAATTACAGGTGTACCTCTTATCTTCATAGTGAGATACTGCTACATCTGAAAGGCCAACTTCATAGAGCTGCTTAAGCACAAAATCTGCTTAAGCGCGAAAAAACCTAGCTTAATGTTAATAAGCAAAGGTTACTAGCTCAAACTCAATGTGATTGTCATGCTGACCAAAAGACAGCTAAATTTATACCATTCCAAAAGAGTATGCACAGAGTTTTGGCTAGTTACCTGATTTATCAAGCAAGATTTTGTTTCACTTACATGTAAGTAAACTTTATGCTTAAGCAGCTCGATGCATCTTCTAAGTTCTACTGTGCACGAGGTCCATGCAAAACTAGAACACAGGCTTCTATTCCTGCTGACCTGAAGGCATTTCATGAAGATCACGGGGAAAAACACAGAGCCAAAGAGGTTCCTTCAGTGTGGTTCATGAGTCAATGATGCTCATTAAAATTGACCATGTAAGTTTAAAGTTGTAATTAGTTGGGAATACAAAACGGATTATTCATCTAGTCACTGTTTGTAACTCAGAAACAGTTTTGACGTATCAGTGCCGGCCCTACATTAAGCCCAAAGTCTAGAGTTGGTCGAGTTACATGTACACTGTACCTGTTCTCTGTTTCAGAAACACCAATTTCATTTTCTCTTTACTTTGTCATTTTACACTTGGTTGTTCCCAGTCTCCACGTCTCGCTTGGTGTAGACAAGAAACTCTTCGATGCATTCGAGTATTCATGTCACAAGCCTGACCATCAGTTGTGTCAAACAAATAAAAAGTTTGAAATCAATTTCAGTGATCTAGCCCTCGTCAAACATCTCAGATGGTACACATGTTAGAGCTAACAGGGATGGAAAAATGTCACACTTAGGACCCCAAATTTATAGACTAAACCAGGAGATGGACCCAGCAACAGTAGGCCTGACCTACATGTACGGCACTGGTCCTGTGGCCAGTTCACTAGATAAAGTATTGTCAACTTTATGGATCTACAGACAGGCATATCATGGAAAGTCCTTTGTGGGCAACCATGTCCAAGAATGGTACAAGGTAATGAGTGATTACATGTACCCACATGATCGTTTCGTGTGTTGTCTATCATGACATTGCAATATGTCGCGATTCCAATTATGGTCTTAATTCTAAATTTGCAGCTGGAGATAATAGAGGGACTGACATCAGTTCCACAACAAAAGGTTGGAGCCTATCTGAGAGATTTAGATGCCTCTATAGCAGTGCAGGCGCAGTTGCTTCCTGAGGCAGCAACTTGCCGGAGTAATATCGAAGAGTTGTTTTGTGAAATTTGCAGATGTGCATCACACCATCAACCAGGCAGAATACATTGAGGAAGATGACATCCATTGAACAGGTGCTGTATTCATAACCCTAGAAACTACTCTTATAACGGTTCTGTCCTGTTTCGTTTTATTGTGATTTGTTTGTTCCTGTTTTGTTGTGTCTTGTCTTTTTTTGGGCCCTTGTATTGTTTTTCATCCATGGCTGCACCCTAAAGGAAAAATAAAGTTGGGCCTACCTGTAGGCCTGCATGTACATGTAGGCCTAGGCCCGAGCTCCATCGCCTAACATAAAGTAACATACATGTACCAAATCTTTAAAAACAATTCCTTTCTAAATTGATCAGTGCTTGGCCTAATCTGTAATGTGATAGGCTTAGGACTACATGAATATATGTCAGTCTGAATTTTACCTTCACATGCATGCATCGGCAATGACCGGCATGAGGGCTGAGTATTATTAAATAGGGCCTATTAACGTCAAAGTGAGCAGTTAAATAAATGGACTTGGGTCTAGTCTATCGGCTTGGCGCGCGTGATTACGATAAAGCCACTTCGCCCCACATACATCCACGCGTAGAGGGGGCAACGAATAAGCAAGCAACGGATTTTTAGGACGAACTGCACAACCTTCCCTCAACCATATAAAATGTCCAACACTTACCACGTTTAACACTGATATTAAGCGGTCTTGCTATTTAGCGTCAACAGGCAACGTACTAAGTAGCGTCAACAAAGCGTTAACAACTTGAAAATACTACCTAAAGGTTTCAAAGTGGTTTTACCAAAATCTTTGTCAAAATTAGACTGATGTCTGAACTATGGTGTAATATTAACGACACGCATTTCTGCCTTCCCCAGCCTTTTCAAAGGCGACGCAACTTGACTTACACGCGACGTCAAAACGCAAGGGAGACGTAGACAGGACACCATACTGACACTGAACGGACTATAAGTCAGAAGAACGACAGACTTTTGAGTGTGCTGTGATCATGGACCATTTGCTGTGATATAGCCGAGCCACTTCTAGTAATAAAGTTAATCAAGTGGTTGCACACACAGTGGCCCGCAGGGTTTGGGATAGAGGAAACTGTCCCAAGGAGTCGAGTGAAAACTCGTGAGTCGGTATGGGCGTTCAAGTGTCGTACAAGTCTGGTCACTACAAAGCCAAAATTGTGAGCGTTGATGACAAGAGTGAGTACATGTACTGAAAATTTCGTAAGTTTACGGTCTCAATGCAGGCGTTTTGTCAATTATAAAAAGCGTAAAAATGGTACGTTTAAGAAATAACTACAGTGCTCAAGCTTAGTACAATTTTGGCCATTTACAATTACTACATTCCGACTGAGAGCATGAAAAAGGTTGTTTTCAGACTTGCTTGGAAGATTGACTTGTGTGTGGATGTGTAGGCCTATCGCAATATCCAATATTTTGTCTGCGGGAGTATGTTTTAAAGTGTAAAATTCTGGTTATTTCCTCAGAGCGAATTGTTGATAGTGCTGATGAAGACAATTTGCCACTTGCTGTGCTGACTGAGAAGTTGACTAGCTCACAGCCTCCTCTGGACGCCATGGGGTTCCCTGCCCACCTGTCTGCCGCTCCCAGCCAACCACCAGTCCAGCCAATATCGACCTCATCCCCGCACGTTGCCTTCACGGAGCCCATCCCCGCCGGCCTGTTTCCCGCTCCCAGCCAGCCACCAGCCCAGCCAGCAAGTACTTCACTCCCACCTATTCCATTCACTGACCTGTCTTCCACCCAGTCGATGACGTCGAACATGTTGAATCTCTTAGTTCAACAAAATGCGACCTTGCTGCGGAAAGTGGGTGAACTAACTCATGAAGTGGCAAGTCTTCGCTCAGAAGTTCGGGAACTGCGCGTACAGTCGACGGAGGAAGCCAGCAGAAGCAAAGGAAATGAGCCGGTATACGTGCCGATGGACGGAGGGCAGTGCTTGATCGGCTCCCAAGACGTTAATTTGGTAGTGGAGAAAGACATGTTTGATGGAGTGTTCTGGCGGTCTACCGGTGTCAAGGAGTTCGTGGTGAAGTTGACGGGGAAGCTTTTCTCGCATGAAGAACTTGCGAAGTCAAATTTCCACGGTGGCGACGTCTTCAATGGAAAAGCTAGGGTGAAGGAAGAGGGGCTGAGGAAAAGGCATGCGTTTCGTGCAATTTAAGCACAGGCCCATCTTGACTTTCCTGGGCAGCTCGACAATGAAACTGTAAAAAAACCAAATTATGGACAGCGTCAACGCAAAATGCAGAAAAGCTGCATCTCTCGCTAAGTAGAAAAGCAATAATGTACGCTGCTTTGAAGTTTTGAGTTTGCCAGCACGTTTCCGTTTCGTCATTGAATTTTTCTAACAAAAGAACGTAATTGGCGGGTTTTGTTTTGTTCAACTAGGTTTCAACTTTGTTGTATTGCATTTTGTTATATTAAAACATTATTCAAGTGAAAATCAAAAATATCTCTTAAGGCTTGTCGGGATTTGACGAAATATAAACCGTAACATTCTACTTCAAGGTCTACTCATATCATATAATGTTTGAAAGTACGTGTACATGTATAGCACTGCATAGGAACTGTAATACATTGACATCATTTTGATATAATTAAACTCATTGAGAAGAAATGAAATAAAGAGAATCGAACAATAAAAGAGCGTCTTCATTTTACTCCTGTTTGTTGATATCTCTTCCTTGCAGATGGATGTTTCTTTATGTTTACTCCTTCAAAGATGGTGTTCAGAGAAAGAGATTTTTGGTTGCTAATGCTGCGACATGGAAGAGGCAGCAGAGGTTTTGTACAACTCTGCAGTAAACTAATGTAAAAAATTCAAAGAAATAATTTACCTTCAACTTTTTTTCCTAAAAGGCTGAGCTCGACATCGAAAACAAAAACGTGGTAACCCAAACGCATGTTGCAAAGTCAGTGAATGGCGAGGAACTCAAATAATTCATTTCCTTTTAAACATCATGATTGTACCAAAACATTAGAGAAAAAGATACTGGGGAAAAAATTCAGTCGAAATCTTAAAAGTGATCAGTGAAATATTTTTACACCTTATAAAATAATGAAATACATGTAGGCCTATGTGACCGAGTCTGTGTAGAAAAGATACATCATACGTCTACAGCAATTACTGGCTTGTAAACTGGAAGAGAAGTTTGGCAGATTACAACAAGAATTGATAGCAACCACCATTCATTCTGTCACTGTCTTTGAACATTGCATACCTTTGCTGCTGCCACTGTTGAGAACGCGTTCGTCACGCCTAATTAACGGGGGAAAAGGAAGAATGTTTTGATCCATACGGACTCCGATCCCTTTCTCGCTCTCACTCAAAACATGCCAAGTGAGCGGTGCATCATACATTTGACATGACCGTTTTCCAATACTCAATTCGTCCCTGTCTCAGCTACGTCTACGAAGTAGATAGTGGGCCTGAGACTTTTAAATTAAATTGAAGTACTGTAATGTTTGACTTTTTGCATCTAACTTGATGTTTTGTGGCACTATCAGACTTACTACTACGCTTACAACTTCCAAAAAAAAAAAAAAGTTGAAGCCTGCGACGGAGCCGATGATCGGGTTTTGGAAAACACCTTTGTCGAAAATCATCAATCAGATTGGCCACGTAGGCCCCTCGGTACGGTAGCTCGGCGTTATCATCGAAGCGGCAATCACCAGGCATTTTACACTGTTGCCGAGGAGGAACTAGATACACTGTTGCATTTCCAGGTAAGTTAAATATTTCGTGAACAAGCACGGCAATTTTTTATACTAATCATTTTTATTTTGATAATAATAACCCCCCCCAAAAAATGAAGAGGGTAGGCCTAGTTTTTTCTAAATGGACGACTTTGTTTATCCTTTTCTTGCACGTGCATTTGTTGGAAGTTTATGCAGTACATTGTATACAATGTACTGCATAAACTTCCAACAAAGTTGTCGTGCTACGTGCCAGAAATTATCCCTTCATTGCGTTATGAGACAAAAATGAAATTTCCATTTCTGGAAAGAAAACATCCTTATATCTGTAATCTGAAGCTACATCAACAATGTCTGACAATCATTGCGGGATAAATTACGTTATTTTACACTTTTTGGTGTAGACGACCACTAAATATGATTCAGTCTAGATGAGGCTCGTGATCTGATTATGGTCATTGTCTCATTGTGTGTCTATAAAAGAGTTCACTTTTTTGCCTCCTTGTATGGGACTTGGAGCTAGGAGAAGGGTTTTCCTGAGAAGAATGAGCCCTGTATTATAAGCTTGGAGATTGCATTGACAAATGCAAGAGGAAGCGCCCTCATTCTAGGAAGTCTACGTCTTGAAACGTTTTGAATGTTTATTTACTATTACGCGTCTGAAAATTTGAAACGAAATCAATACATGTATTCAGTTATTTTCTTTATTGCTTTGCGAATTGGAGTTTAATTTTTTTGCACAAAGTACTTTTCACACTGGCATATATTTGTGTGTTACCAACAACAGTTTTAAAATTTCATTTTATGTGGCTCAAAAGCTACTGCCAAAAAATGGACTTGTAAAAGTCCTGCATTTCTTTCGCGACAGTTCCCTGTCGGGCTTGACTGTGACTCGGCGCACAGTGCACGACGAACCGCGAAACAGCATTCCCGTATGTTTCCTTGTGTTCGTGTGTAGCATTATCACTCGTTCGCAAGCCCGAGAAGGCGGGGTCAATGCACTTTCCAGCTCGGTGGGCCGGTTTTGTTTTGCATGCATAACGCACTCTGTAGATCAGATCGTGAGCAAGGAAATCTTCAGCTGTTAACTGAATATGCAATATTAAACAAAGAAAATATAAACAGAAATGACTCAAATAAATACACTTCACTCGTTACTAGGTTCAATGGCTGTGTGCCCTCTGGCAGCCTGCCCCAACTCCATGCACAAAATTATTTTGCACAAACTTTTTACACAAATCTTTGCAAATGAAATGACACCCCCACAGCCAACATGGAACAGTTCGAAATTCTGTGTGGGCGTTATATTTTTAGTCGGCACATGGCATGTACAAATGCCACACAAAGGACCAGGACACCTGCACCACAAACTCCTGAAATAAAGGACAGCAGAAAACATGTACTGTACATGTACTGTACATGTACATGTACATGTATATCGAATCGGCTCAAAGTGCAAGCCGCACACAGTTTGTCAAGGAAGATCGGACGGTTGCTTGAAGGTAATGTACACGAATATTTTTCTTTTTCCTCCAGGTTTTCGTTCATTGTCTTTAAGGATACTAATTTCCAGAATTGAAAAAAAAATCAGGTTAATGATTTTCTTTCTTTATTCATCATTATTCTATTTACAGTGCCCCAATCCAGTTGACTTCCAGACTTTTTCAAGAGCAAGGGCAAGTACGCAGAGCGTATGCCTTTGCAATCATCCAGAGAGAGAGAGAGGTAACGGAATACCCTTGTTTCGTAGATAAAGTTGTGTAATTTCTGAATTTCCTAAGTTGGTAATTTTTAAAAACGCCTTGTAATCCATAGATTTAAATAAATTACAAGATCTTAGATTTAATCGTTGAAAATGCCGCGCTGTTTCTCTCGATTTTTCACAAAGCAGTTGACTCAAACATGAAACAAGTGAATGGAACGGAAGTTGCGGTGAATATTATACACCATAATCAGCCAATCTTGTGAAGTTACGACAAAAACCAATGGACAGGTGTTCATCAACACCTTGAAAGTGGCTTCTTGCATCTTTCTCAAATATCCGTCCATGAACGAAGTCACTAGTTTCTTTTATATATACTACTCAAAAAAGTTAATGACCAGTTTTTTTCTGAACTTGTAATTTCTTTCCAAGGAATGAGTGGGGTCTAGTTCGTCAATTCTTTTCTTTGTCTAGATGGTGTTTTAATTGGAATAAAAAATTCAAAAACTTCAGGACACATTTGTATTGGGGTATTTTCAACAGTAAAACATCTCATATAAAAATATATACAGGATAGAGTGGCCCAGTAACTTTTGTCAAGGCCTTCGTGGCTGTGTGTGTGTAACTGCTAAGCGAAGTGGAGAGGAGACCAGGCGAGTGGCGCAGAAAGAGGCCTTTTCCAACTTGATTTTGAGGTGTTTGTGGTGAATTATTCATAAGCTTTCTGATATGCATTATTCATAATTTCAAGTAAATAGTTGAAGCAGACGAGTCTCGAAAATAACCGGCATCAACTCCAAAGCTTACGCAGTGTTTATTGAGGTATATAAGCGGTGACATGACAACTATTATGATGCTCGTTAGCGGCGGGGTGGTTCTCACGTTGGAGTCACACTAGCAAGTAACACTAGCAGTTCTTCGCTGACCGAATGGTCAAAGCAAAACAGTGCTTGAAATACGGAGTTCCTAAATTAGTACTACTGTTGAGCACCCGCAAATCTTGGAATTCTAGCGCCCCCTAGTTTTACTCGTTCTCGGTCCTTGCATTTCTCAGGGTCTCTTATTTAGCTCAGCTATGGAAGTTGGCAAGTTGGAAAAGGCATCGTGGCTGCGTCACTCGTTCATGTGGTCTCCGGTTCAGCCGCGTTGCAGTTACACAAACACAACTGCGAAGGCCTTGACAAAAGGCTACAATGCACGCAATCTGACGCACACGGGAATCCCCACTGTGGTAAAGCTGCCCTTCGTGACATGTATGCCATGGATGCACTACAGTAATGCAAGCTCAATTGAAAACAGTGTAAAATCCCAAAAGTTTGGAGCCCCACTGCGGGCAGCCAAAGTCCCTGATGCCCGCCCGCCCGCCCGCCAGCCATTGTGCAACTCATAACAATGAATCACACGTAGGCTTCAATGCATGCATATGCATGTTAAACACACCCCTTATGGACATTTAGCCGCTAATTTTATTTCCTCAAAACAAAATTCACTGGAACAGGGACCACTTTTAAACAAAACCCTATCCCGTTTGTAGTAAAATGAGCTGCCAACGTTGAAATAGTACATGTGCTCACAAGCATTTGTATGGAAACCAACAAAAACCCGACCCACCTGACTTGGACTTGATCCGGCAAATGTTAGATTCACTATAGATATATTGGGATTTTGTGTGTTAACAGAACCTGATAGAATTATGGCAGGCCGCGGGGCAAAGGATGAAGCCGACCAATCATCACGTAAGTATCAATGTTATCATCACCGCCATACAAATTGCCCCTCAGTACTTAAAGCAGAGCATGTGACAAATAAAGACTACTCCTCAACTTCGATGGAGTAGGCGCCTATATTGGTGTGACCCGTTGCGTATCGTCGTTTTCACCGTTTATCGTCTTAGTCACGTCATGACCCGCTCCGTCAGGTCAGAAGGTGATTAGTTTTGAAGTGTCGCTGTAAGTTTCCATGTGTCTGAGGAAGAAAAAAGTCCAATGGAAACACCGCTTTAGATTGTATCAATTCCTCAGTAGTTTGCTTATGAGTGCAAACATGAGTTGTTGTAGATCCTAACCTGATGGAATTATGGCAGACCGTAGAGCAGTCAGCGAAGCTGGGTAATCATCGCACACGAATCATCACTATCACTGTGATCAATGTCATCAATATTATCCGCCTTATCAGTGCCATTTCAGGCCTCGACCATCAAGTCCTTACTAAAATAACAAACCCTAACCAGATAGTTTCCGAAAAAGGACCGGACACAACTTGATGAAGAGTGCAAGTGGCCTGTAGCGTGTGACATCCGGACATCATTCTTGTCAAAACTGACCATTTCTTCTTACCCCCCATGCTATTGGTCAAGACAGTTTTAAAATTCTCGTTCCCAGTAAAACTGGAAACCGAACCGAGCATGGAAAGGTAAAGGTTAATAGTTATTTTCCCCAATTTACTTGAGTTAGAATTTGATTGAGTTAGATTTCCTCCCATTTTCCACCAGATACCACACCAATGGAAATTGACGAAAACGGACGTACCACACCTCCGTGTAAGTGTCGAAACAAACGTCACATTGCGACCACAAAGTGTCCTGAACAAGAAAGCTCCGAATTAACATTACAAATTTTACCGCTATGCCACGCAATTAGGTTACCTTAGAAAATAACTATATGCAGCAAACCCATATTTGCAAATATGCGAATTAAAAAAGTGCCTGTGGGAGATCCCCACGTACACAGATTTTGGCTGACCATGAATAAAAAGGATTCAGTTTCAGGGCCTGTCTGGGCACTTTCAAGAAGTCTTCATCAGAACTGACAAATTTTGGTTGAAACATGGCAAAAACTCAGGCCAATTCATGATTCAAAATACGTTTGCAAAGCAACACTCCAACGTGAAGTTTTGCGTTGGCCCAAATGAACTATCCTAGAATGTCCTGTGTTTGGGGAGTACGCGCGAAACGTGTAGTGGCAAGAATAACATTTGGGCAAGGTCGAGCGACATCTTTTTTGTCAACCACTGGACAATTTTTTCCCCGCCAATGTATGTACAATCGACATCCCGACTTCCTGGCGAAATTGACTAGCATTTCACAAAATGTGGCTACGATCACTTGAACGTTCCTGGAAAATGAACACAGATTACATTGTGTCAGCAGAGGGCGCTCTTTATTTCTCCCACATCGTCGTATGGAAATGTGTCCGCTTTCCTATCTCAGTTCACGATTGCGAATTAAATGACCGGCTTTCATTTATGCACGATGAACAAATGTACACAACTGATGTGTTTGGTGGCATGTTTCTTTCAGTCTGACATTGTAGACTTGATCAAATTAAATTGACTAATTTTTTTTTCGCCATCAGCTCCCAAACCAACGGAAACAGATGAAAAACCCGACGGAGCGCATGCCCAGTCGAGTAAGTTGGTGTTTGAATAGACTTGGCCATGTTCTGAACCGCGTGAATAAACGTTAACTTTCATCAATTCATGAATGACAAGATATTCAAGAGTGCAGTTGTACAGGTGAACACTGAATAAGGCCACACCAGTAAGTTGAAACTAGAGCCGAATATGAATCCGACGCGATTTTGAGATTAATTAGGCCTATGATGTTTGACCAAAACTAACGCCACTCAAACTCAGCTTAAACAGCGCGTCCATTCACTCCCCTCAAGCGCTATACTGGCGGTGAAAAACGATACTGGGTCTCAAAACTGGGTCAAGGGGTGAACCTGGGTCGGTCTCTTGGCGGGGAAGGCCCGCGCAGAGGCGCGAGGTTTTACGTGAACGTCGAATTGAAAACAATCGCGCTTGCCCTGCACAAGACTGGGTGAGTAAATCCATCGCGCTGATGTTTTACTCAAAGAGGGCGCTGTTCATGTTTACCGCAGACGATAGCGATACGGCATGAAACATACGAGCCGATCAGGTTTCTTTCTTTTTTTTACTAATTCCTCCCTGTGTCGTTTTCAATGCACGATGAACGCAGTGAACTTGTTCTTTAAGTGTGCTGGTGGAGTGTTCTTTCGGTCTGACAAACAGTTAATTTTTTTTATTGATTAAACCTCCTTAGCTCCCCGACCAACGCCAACGGAGACAAGTGAAGCACGTGCACAATCCTGTAAGTTTCATACTCAACGTCATTTTCGCATCACCATCCACAGCTCTTAAACCCTCTGTAGAAACACAGTTTTCGTTTTTTTTCGTTACATTTATCAGTGGCACTACAGAGTCTTGCATTCATTCATTCATGCATTGTTGGTACTTAAGAATTCGAAAGCACACAAATATCTCCTCATTCAAGAGGCGACCTTAATACTCTTGTTTCTGGGAAGCAACGAGTTTGCCAAATTTTAATGATTAACCATTAAAATCAGTCTCAATGCGGGTAGTATGTTGATTAATCTGCCAATAGGCGCTGGGGATGATTTATTTCTGCTAACTCTACCGGGGGTTCTACTTCCAAAGACTGGGCACGTTTATTTCTATAAAGTTTCTCAATGTTTAAATGAAAAAATAAATAAATAAAAGAAATAAAAAAAAAAAAAGCAACTTGGCTAAGACAAAGATATACCCCAGATGTCGCAGTGTTATCCAATGAGTGGCGGGTCTTTGGTCTCTCTACATTTAAGACCGATTGTACTATTTCCATACATGGATACAGACGCACAGATTTGCATCGAGTACCATCAACTGAGGCACAAGACTTCCTGTAAGTTCTGCTCCGGCTCACCTGCCAACGTGGTGTTCATGCCGTGCAGGCACATGGTGATGTGCGAGATGTGTTCTAATCAGCGCCTGGAGGCATCGCGTGTGTGCCCATGGGCCAAGTGTGGCCAAAAAGTCAACTATACTATCAAAGCAATCATACCATAAAGCTGTTTTAGGCTGGACATATTTTCTTTTTGAAGACTTTGTGCCCACCGACCATTCATCTACTGAATCAGATATTTTTGTGTGTCCTCAAAATTTGGAATGTTTGAGACGCGTGAGACGTAGCGATATTAGTGAATACTAACTGAACCACTCGATAGTCAGATTTCATTCCAATCAGCTCAGAGTTGGAACAACTTCGTGTAAAGTGTCTACAGTAAATGGAAATAATTTTTAATGTAACGTGTTATTTAATTGAATGTTTTAACAACAGAGGGAAAGAATGACAAGTTTTTTATCACCCATTTTTACAAAACAAAAAGCCGAAACTTTTTTTCCAAACTGGATGGATTGTATTGCGCCCTCTCGTGGTATATTCCCTGAAATGACTCCAGCCTACAGGTGTTGATATTCGATTTCATTCAAGACGCGTTTCATTCCATTTACATGTGTAATGAAATCATTATTTCTCGGATCTCATTTAAGAAGCCTTTAGAAAGCTTGATAACAAGGTTCGCAGTTCTTGCCCAACCACAGTGTTTCCCTTTGCAGGAAATCGACCTCTGACTTTCCTTTTCGCATTTCAAACACCCTTTCCACTTTCACAGCCACCAGACGATGGTTGACACAGCGTCATCAAGAGGTCAAGAGCTATACGATGAGACGCTCTAAAGATATCGATTCCCTGAATCGTTAAAATAGATTATAGCCATTATTCGTGTGAGAGAGACAGCATAGTCTTTAAAAGCTACTGTGTTTTCTGTCAATTCAGTTTCCCCAATCTTGTAAATAATTGCTTTATAAAGTGTCTGAAAATGTTTTGTACATTTTGTAACACCTATCAAAAACATCTATGTAAGATAGTCAGTGGGTACATGGGCAGTAAAAGAAAAGAAACACATTTTTGTAAAGAGTGGCAATTTTTTGAGGAAAAATATTGTCTATTCAGTAAAAATCTTTTTAAAATCCTAAAACATCGACTGCTGATACTTTCTAAAATGTAACTTTCGAGAACTGAAAATAAACTGAAACTGTTTTGCTGAAAGAAAACAGGCTTTCTGTGCAGCGATTCATATAATGTTTCTCTTTTAAATTTAGCTCCCGAGTTTGGTTTTTGGTTCGGCGCTCGGTTTTCTGTGAGTTGGTTTTGAGGGGTCAGCACGTACGTGTCTTTCTCACCCGACGAGTGTCATGGTAGCTCCGGTTTCTGGAATGTTCGCCACAGGCCTATACGTAGGCCTAAGTCTCGTCAGTTATGGACTGGTTACCGCCACTTCTCGTGTACATATTACCATGCAGTTGTGACATCATTTCATTATTCCTGCGTGTAATTCCAACGGAACTCTTCCCGATTGTTCTCCAGTCTGGTACGGTACGAGTTTAGCCTACTGGCTGGAGCGGTCGACATTCTAACTAGCGGTTGGGGCCCGCCTAAATCGATTCGCTCGGGTGAAATATTTTTACAACTTTTTTTATTGTGTGCAGCAATAATCATTTAAAAAGTCTCGAGGGCAAATCATCTGCATACACGATGGAAAAACTCCGACACAAACTAACTCCATTTTAACCAGTACAGGGTGACTCACATACTACACGTTGACAAAAGCGACCGTGGAAGCTTCCAGAAATTTGTCAGTCAGCATCACTAGACTTGGGTGGGTTTATCGCAGTACGCCGTACCCTACATCGATAAACTTCTGCGTCAACAATAATCATTTTAACAAGCCGGTTGGTCTTGTTATTCGTTTGGGTCCAGGGTCCAACTGTGCAAAATAGCGTGCATACAGTACATGTACAGCTTCTATCACATACATGTACAGCGCTTTCCACCAAACATGAAACAACAGTGACCTTTGTTGAAGGCGCACATGTAATGGAATTTTTCTTGGCTACAATTTTGTCAACTTGGTTTGTATTCCTCTTCTATGTTTGAAAATTCTTTCACATTCATATCTGAATAGAAGAGTGCACATTTTAACACTTAAAATTATCCACTCTTTCCTGGACAACTGAGGGCGCTGTCGCTGTGAAGTCACATTTCAGTACATAAGATGTACTGTTCAAAATATGAACCCAGAATTTACTTACTGGAAACATTTCTGAGAATAGGACTGATGCTTGCTTATTGCTTCGCACATGAACAACAATAAATCTCCCGAAGAGAAAAATTGGTCTGGCGACATTTATCTACAAAAGTGCAGCCACACTTTAAAATAAGTTCTTAGTTATACCCACAACAACGTGAATGCAGCTGCTCCAACACACACAGAAAGAGTTCGTTATGAGTGAAAGCTAGAAATAATTATAGGTAAAGACGGCTCCCATTTTGATCCTTATGGATACTTTCAGGAAAATAGGAACGGCTTATTGCTCAGAATTTGTATAAAAAATAAACTGTGGAGCTCAACACTGTTACAAATTGCGACACGCAATTTTTGATTGGCTAATATGAACAACAATTCTTCACAGCGACAGCGCCCTCAGTTGTCCAGGAAATGTGTTAACACATCCGTGCTATCGCACACTTCCTTCACGTCAGTGCTCAATGGCTACATTTTTTGAGCACCTTGTTTTGTTTTTTGTTATTAGAGGAGTTGGGGTCTTGCTTTTTGTTTTCTGTTTATTTGATTGAACTTGGTTTGCTTTGCTCGTCAAACATGTGTGGCAGTGTCGCTCCATGATGAAGGTGTTTGGGGGCTCCGGGCTTGATGGGGGCACGCGCGGTTGCACCTTCATAACAGGCACGCTACAAGATAACGACAAGAATATAATATCCGATCAGTGCTCTGAAATATGTGATTGACGAGCTTTCGGTAACTAAGTACCTTCTGAAGGGCAAGCAGATACAAGATAACGTCAGAAGGGTGGGGAGGGATCAGGTTGGTGCAAACAAACCCTTATCTTCGTTTCAAATAATGGGATCAATGTTAAAGTAACTCATTGATCTCTGTAAGGTCCGCCGGGATGTGTGGCTCTTTCCAAAGATCCTGTAAAGCTTACCTCCATGGCTGCACTCGGCAAAGTTCCCCCAAAACTGTACTTTAAAGGCGGGATTTTGTCCCATTGAGTTGAGATATGAAATGGAATTTTCCTCATTCAAACAAACATTCAAACACGTCCGTACACACAAACATTATGTCGCCCACAAAAAAATCTGTTACAGAAGTTATGTGTCATTGAATGTAATGTACATGCCAACACAAATTTACATTTCCTTCCTTCCTTCATGCATACACTTGGAAGGAAAGTGTTTGGATATAAGATTTCCGACTTTCCTGCCTCCAGCTATAGACAACAGTTTTCTGCAATAGATCTGTCAGCTCGAATGGTTCACATAATGTGCGCATGTGTAAAGGTGAAAGTTCACGATCAGATGAAGAAACAGAGCATTCATAGCAGGAACAAAGGTTAAGTCTTCAAATCCTTATTAACCCTCGGTCGGGGTGGAGGCCTTTATCACGCTGTATTAAATGGACTCGAAAGTGGAACTTTTCGGAGAAGCAGAAGCGGGGAGTCTCGATCTGTTAAGGGCGTCTCCACGCCTGCACGCGCATCATCATAGGCAGCTGTGCACAAGCACTGTACGCTTGATAAAATAACAGTTCAACGGGAAGTTGTGGTCATATCGGTCCTTGGTCGTAATCCCTACAGTATACTCGAACGACTGGCAACAGAGGCTAGGCATACAAAGCTATAGAATTGTCACACTGGGCCGTAAAGGGTCACAGTGGTCCCTATCGGTCCACCCGTAATGAAATTAAGAAACTTCCATCCACCAAAAAAGTTACACTTTGCTGAAGGTCAAGTTTTTTTCCCCTTTTCTGGACACCGAGCACTTCAGTGGAGCGAAAAACAAATGGACGAAAGAAGACGCCTCCCCTAAACCGTGTTTTTTTTCTCTGCGCCTAAATACACGTGAACGGTGAAACGTCTTGAAGGTTCACCATGCATGTGTGTCGTGGACTCGGCGCGCCCCTGAGGCATGCGTGCGGTTCGTCGTGTAGCCTATCTTCGTGCGTTGGTTTGGAGCTTAAAATAGTCTCCTCCAGCGCCTCGCTCTCGAGCGCCTATCCTTTTCGCAGCAGGCGCCTTGATCAAAGGTTACTTGTAGGTCACAATGAATCACGAGTCAAATTACAAGTCGGGTTACAGGTTCATGAAGGGAAAGCAGTGACACGAGAATTCGATTCAATTGCAGCCGGCCATTGAAAAAAAAGACCTATAAATGGGTTTGTTTGGACAACGATTTCACGATTTGTGATAACATGCTGTGGCCTCGTCAAATGGTTTTACATTACGCCAACTGACAACTTCCCATTCCACCAACGTTCAGTTTTGTCAGTGGTTTTGTGACATCCCACCGACGGAAGAAACAACAGGAAAGTCTAAACGGAATGTGTCCGGTGTTCTTCTCTTTTGTCAGTGATGATGTTAACACCTTCTGTATATCACAGGCAAAAGCCTGGTCTGCAAATGTGCAATGCTTTATGCACTGTCGATTGTTGTGTTTGTCGTATGCATTCAAAACAACCACTCCAAGCACATCGCCCTCGAATTTATGACGTTCTGGACCAACTCAAACCATGCACTGCAAAAACTTGGGGTGTTAAATTTAAACCCACCCAGTGTTATCAGAGGACTAATCCAATCACTGGTGTTAAAATTTTTTGTGGTATTTGGTGTTACGTGTAACACCCTCCGGTGCATTGTAGCACTATTAGGTGTGGTGTGGTCATCTGATAACATCAACAAGTGTTAGCAGCTTTTGCAGAGTGAAGACAACGCTGCAAAAACTGGGATGTTAAATTTAACACCCGCGGTGTTATCAGAAGATTATACCAACACTTTTCACTGGTGTTACAATTTTTGTGTTATTTGGTGTTACTTGTAACACCTTCTAGTGCGCTGTAACACTTATAGGTGTGCAAAGTAACATCATCAGTGTTAAAGTAACACCCTATGGTGTGGTCATCTGATAACACCCAAAGGTTTTGATTTTAACACCCGAGTTTTTACAGTGAATGCACGGTCGATAAACTTTTAGCCTTTACCAGTTGAACTTTAGACACTTTACGGATTCGGGGTTGGTAACAAGAGCCATGCATCCTGGAAGATTGTCTGTCGGGGTGTTTCGAAATATAATTATTATACATGTAAATAAGAGAATTAACTTCATTTATGTACTTCATTTACGTCCAACTATAATACATAGCATGAAACTGCAAAATCCCATAAGTTGAGTTTGAACTTTCGAGCCCCCCTCCCCTCAATCTTCAGATTATAGATTCCTGTTGTTTGGTTTGTTTTGTTTCTTTGCCTTCTATTTGTTTCTTTAATGTTTTTTGTTTGTATGTACAGGACGTCATGATTCTGTAATGGTGAAGGCATGTCAAGATACACGCAGCGGAAAAGATCAATTGTCAGTTGTTCCTGGATGGGACAATAAGCTTAATGCATCGATTGATTTTTGTAAAATGGAGAAATTATATCAAATGTCATAATGCTGTAAGTTAACGAAGTTTCATCGAGTCGTTTCAATCTCCGAGTGGTGCGCTTCAATCACAGTCAAGCGCAAGGCGATCACGCGGCAACCCCGAAATGCAAGCGGAAATGTCAAACGGAGACGGGCCTTCCTTCTAAAAATATATTCGCTAGTATTAGTTTCAGAATTGTGCACGCGACAATGCATTTTTTTACGGACTAGTATACTCAGTTCTGTTGATCAGGGAAGACCCCAAGGCATCAATGATGTACAGGATTGCATGTCAGTTTTTCCAATGCTTCCGTGTGTATGTGCGCGTGAAATAATGCATATCTTCCAGTGACGGCGCTCCGCGCGTATTGCACTTTGCAATATTTATACCAAGAACTTTTTGCCAATTTTTTCCAAACGATTTTAAAGTTTGCCTATTCCAGTTAATTCTTACCTTTCAACTGAAAGGCGATGACCTTTTCATAGCTCCAAGCTAGTACACTTTCATACCATGGACCTCACGTAGCTCTATGACCAGACCAGAAGTACGAGTTTCACCAAATCCTGTATTCAAGGAAGAGAAGGGTGTGTTAAGCGGCTACAACATTATACATGTAATTAAATTCCGATTAAAATCAATGCAAATTAGCTGACTCTTTTAACTTAAGTCTCGTGGAAAATACGAGACCTCTCCCCCATCACAATAAAACCACGCCCACCGAATACACGGTCACTTTTTACGGTCCAATGCCTAGCCTCTTTGTGATCGCGGCCAAAACGTGCGTCATTTGTAAACAGAAAGGTAAATACATGTACATTGTAGGCAACGACCTTCTCAGGGGTGACCGAAGCACGTTCACGCACAGCTTTCATGGCCACAGTTCTTGGAAACTGACCACTAGTGCACAATGCTCAGTTGTTATCGGGAGGGGTGTATGGATGCAGTTGTCTCAAGTCAAGGAAAATTCTCCGCCAGGCCGAGGCGCACAAAAAGTACCCCCCCCAGAGATTGTTTCGAAAAGAGGGGTCTGTTTGGGCCAAGAAATGGTGGAATTGTGTCAGTATGGCCCAGGATGATCTCTGTAGATTCAGGGGCACCCGTCTGGCAAAGCAGACAAAAATGGGATTGAAATTAGTCAGAAGAGCCCCAGGAAGGTGAGGGATGTCATTTGAAAAATGGCCGCTGGGAGGGCTTGGCAACATTCACTTTTGGGGGGTGAGTTTGTTTTGGGCAGATAATTAAAAAATTCATTGGTTAACCCACTGAAACTTGAAAATCAAATGAAATCTGAAGGACCAAACAACACTTGGTTTTTTTTTTTGAGAGGCCTTAGGGACTTCAGTTGCCTGCCACGGGGCTCCAAACTTGGTTTACACTATTTTCAATGGAGCTTGAAAAGGTTCAGCGCACCCATATGGTTTGTTTACAGTGGTGCAAATGGGTGTGCAAGGTTAGAGCGTTGAAAGGTTAGATACATTACGTCATAAAGCACTGTTTTGTAAAGTTCATTGCAACAAACTCACGGTGTTTATCCATCGTCCGTACTACATTTTCCTAAATAACATACATACTATGTATTAAGTCATTTTAATCGAAAACGAAAATTCAAAACATATTGGATCACACTCGCGACTATTTAAAGTTCCCATCCGCATCCCTGTCGCATGTTTCCTGCGAGATGCACATGACGAAATACTTGCACGTGCACAGTTAGCGACCTCACATTACACGAACGGATGACTGGCAAACCCAAAACCAGACCCCCGCAGAGTTCCTGGTATAAGCGAAGACCAACGTCAATGCTGTACATGGAATGGAGTTCGTTCCAAGGTCAACTTTATGTACATTATTTTGTGCGCCCATGAAGCCGAAGGAGCGGCGGTAATAACGTACGTATGGTGTGACCTCCTCAAGGAAACTTCGGTTTCCACCCCAACTTAGGAACTTCTCAATTAACTCGAAAATCCTCCCGTCATGCTCCACCCCAGGTCAGT
Source organism: Acanthaster planci (assembly GCF_054643075.1). Classification (NCBI taxonomy): domain Eukaryota; kingdom Metazoa; phylum Echinodermata; class Asteroidea; order Valvatida; family Acanthasteridae; genus Acanthaster; species Acanthaster planci. Next base: position 17,811,364 of record NC_141786.1, on the reverse strand, counting down.
GCGTCGTATCTGCTGAAATTCAGTTTCTGACGGGCGCGATTGACGGGCTTCAAATCTTGGATGTTCCAAAAAACCGGTGGAAGGAATGTGCATTGTAATTTATGAACAGTGTTCGGATATCGAGCAAAGCAAGATCATCTGGCAGTTGGAATCATGTGTGTAAATATTTTCAGGTCTAGGTCTGCTGGCATGCAGTTAATATGCTTTTTAAGGGAGTGGGGACAAATTAACGTTCCCTTTTCGTGTACCAATTGGCTCGGGGGAAAAAAAAAGACTGTTACATGCAAATGTCAATACATATGCTAATTGGAATACACTGCACATGTACTGGGAGACCTTGATGCGCATTGTAAACTTGGCAGGAAGCCCGTTTTGCACGCATCCATACAATCGGCCATCTCGGTCTTAGATCCGGAGGAAACATTGCAGTGATCAATAGAAACAAACGTACAACCCAAGTTTCAGAGAACCTGAGACGTGGTAATGCGGTCAAACAAACACAGCATCGAAATGCAAAAGTTCCAATTCATGATGTTTTAACACTTTATTTCTTTTCTGTACAAATTCAATAACATTGCATTTTATTACCTTTTTCTATACTCAAAATGTAAAAAAAGTTGCAAAACTGTTGAGAAATGTGTTGTATCAAAACGAGGCCAAATTGGGTTAGGACGACTTAACGTGGTTAATGATTCTGTATCTGTGATAAAGTCAACGCATCTTGTGTACTAATAAAATTGGTCTCGATCAACAGCACGTTACACGTAGCACGATGTGAAGCAACACAAAAATATTGAAAGCCAAACAGTCGTCTGGTTTCACTCCATTTGGATTAACAGACGACTGTTTGATGGTTCATGGAATTGATGACTATAAAAAGAAACTTAAAAGGAAGCGAAATTATTGGTGGCAAATCTGGGAATATGAAATTCATTTTGTGCAGGATTTTGTCCACTATTTAAAAGTAGGATTTAGAAAGGTGGATTTATATGGCAAAAATAGGACTCTTTAAAATCTTTTTTCTTTTTCATTTGTTACTTTGTAACAAAAATACAATGACCTGCATTACAACTTTTCGAAAAATATATTTCAGTGAAGTCTTGAATCCTGTCCGTCACTCATATTCCCAATGGAATGCCCTAGCAAAAATAACCAGAATGGATAAAAACCAAACACACCACGAAAAATAAAAATGTCAAACAACAGGAAAACTAATTGGTGACCCATGATTCGTACTAAAAATTCTTTGCAAGCATTACTGTCCAATCGTCTCATGTCCATCTATGGTGAAACTTTTGTCTACTTGTTTTCCTTGCAAAACACCAAAAACTCTAAAATAAAGTCATGATTTACATAATGCTCAACATATAAGAATTCATATTGCACGAATGAGGTCAACTAAAAGAACCTCGCTGTACAAAGATTTGGTTACTGTTAAATGTACATCTGTGACCCTTACAATACCGAATACTGTTCGATTGACCTTTGAACTCCGACACAGAGGGATTGAATAGATAGCAGTTAGGTACATGCATATACAACCACATTCAATTGGAAGTATCCTTCAAGAGAATTTCCCTTGTGCGACTGAGCAAAAAAATTTATGTATAACGTATGTATCTCCATGCAAGTAGAAAAAAAAAGGCCTTTTAATTCTTAAATATAAGTTCTTGATTGATTTCTTTTAAATACAAGCTTGGTACAAGCATGGAATGGTTGTTCCAGGTTGAATATAGTCAAAGAAAGTGAAAATCATCTTGACAACTACATGTAAACATCATCAGAAACAAAATGTCAACAGGTTCCATCATGTCCGATTGCAGACAAGCTTAATTATGAATGGATGCTGTTCCATTTTGGGAGGAACCCTGACTCGGTCAAAGTGCTCAGGTAACATAATAAGGAAGTCAGCCGATTCAATTTGCCTTGCAATTAATCCAACTGCAAGAGAGAGAAGAAAAAAAAGGACCCTTTTGAGGGCGGGGGCCAGTGTGGAAGATGAGTCATTCAGCCTGCTGCAAAAAGTATTACGGCTGTTTCATGACTACGAAGGGAGGAGAATTCTACTCTCTTGTTACTGTGTGAACAAGAGGCACTTACAGCATAAACTGCAAACAGTCTTTGACAACAGCCGAGGGGTTTAGAAGTTTCCGGGGAAAGAGATATTTTGTTTGTTGATGAAAATCCTGGGATCATTTACATTCTACAAAGTTGATTTGGTACGAACAGCGACAGTTCAAACCATTTGGGATGTACATGTCCACGTAATCACGCGAAGGAATTTCTTCTCTGGGAAATAATTCAATTGTCAAGACGATTTTCATCTATCGCCGTGGTTTTTTCCTCTCAACAGAGTCAGCGTGTACCCAACAATTTATCGCTACACTGTTGTTTTGCGTGATACATCAAAGATTTATCACACTCTTCAGCTCATTTGCCAAGTTTTAATTTAAGCACGGCCAACCTGACACTAGCATACATTGTATGAATAAAGGAAGTGTGAAAAATGATATTATGTACATCACTTGAAGCACCAGTTGAGCGTAGATGTATAAAAAGGTATCAAAACAGTATCCAACCCGTTTTCGGACTCTGGCAAAGATCACAGAAAAAATGTTTCAATTAAAAATCACACTATTTGCATGATGAAATTTTCTTTTTAATATTAAAAAAAATTAGTCAAAAAGATCAGAGATTTGCATTTGGTATTGGTTGAGTTTGTGTGCAGCCGGGATCGGGCTACGCCTGGGCTGTAAGGGTCTTACTGACCCAACGGTACTTGTGGTGGGACAGCGCTGGCCAGTCCTGCTCACTGTTCATGGTGTTTCGGACCAGGTTGTACTTGGTCCGGTTCCTCCGCCCCCGGTGGTGGGTAGTGACCACGCCCCCGACATTGTCGTTGGCCACTGTGCTGGAGTTCCTCTGCAGGACCTCCGTGATGTTGTCAAGGACGGACTTTGGGTTGGCGTTCAAGTCCATATTGCCATTGGCGTCGCCCGTTTGCAATGTTGTTGTTGTCGTCTCATTGTCGTTAACTTGTAGTGGAGACGACTTCTTCGGGAAGGATGCAATCGGGCAGATTGTTCCCTTTTCTCCAAACCTGAAAAGCAGAACATTAACATGATCAACGATCAATGTCTTATTCATTTAATTTACTTAATACCAATTTAGACAAAACTACAATCAATAAACTAGTACAATGAAATAGCAGCCTTGAATGGTCTCTTCAATGCCTTCGTGTTGTTTCTCTACCATGTTTACTGGGACAGTTCGCCTAACTAGGCCAAATCTAACAATGGTCGTGATGACTATTCATGAAGATTCAACGCGAGTTTCACTTGATCAGTGAAAAGGTAGCATGTGTTTACTTCTTGACGTGAAATTTTGGAGCATGACAACAGTGGTTTATTGGGGAAAGGGGAGGGGGTTCATGTACATTTTCATTGTCGACAGACCAAAGGACCGACTCTTCGCGCCCTTGAAAACAAGCTAGACTCATTAGTCATGCAGCGGTTCTTTTGTTCCACACAACCAATGCTAACAAAATGGATCCATTGTTTGCGGTCGCAGTGGATCGAATTCAGTTTATAGGCTGTTGTCATCCGCCCTGAATTAACTTCCACATAGGCCATACCTGCAGACGACTTCCAGAGGATCCACCCAGAGTGTAAAATCAGCAGGGAGGTTCATTTTGTCGAAGTCCAGTCCACTTTTCTTAGCGGCTCGCACCAAAACAATGTCCCTGGGTTCGTCGTGGGCGATACGGATGCAGCGGAAAGCCTGACCCTTGCTCGGCGTCTCTTCGTACCAGTGATTCCGAAACTTCTCGATCAGACACGCCACCAGGTTCTCCGAGAATTCCGCCATCTGCTCCGAGGTGAAGCTACGTTTCACGTTGATGAGGCGGGCCAGGAAAAACACCGCCGCTGCGATTTCGTCCTTCATGACTGTCGAATGTTTTCACTTAGAAGTTTTACGTCGAGGAAGAGCCGAGTTGTCTGCTTGCTTTGTTCGACAACCACAAAATATGTTGCGAAATTTGTGGTTAAAATCCTTATCTTCGGAGACCGTGTAACTTCAGAACTTTCCTCAAAGGGAACTGATATCCTCCAAACACTAACTACTCAGAAAATTTGACAATGGGGAAAGCAAGATGTGATATTCCAACACTAAAAATTTCCCCAAATGTAGCATTTGGTTGACTCGTTGTTGTTGTGTTCCCAGCTGCGAATGCTAATGCAACGCCAGCAAATTCTCTTATACAGCGGTGACGTCACGTTCGACTCCTACAGAGAACCAATCGGGTGTGTGGATTTCTGCGTAACCATGCCGCGTCATGTAAATATTTCACGACGTCAGATCCGCCCCTACCATATATGGTACATCCTTGCCTTATATGGCGGGTTTAGTAAACAGCTATTTTTAGCCGGAACAATGCAACAATGGAGTAATCGAGGATGCGCGTGACGCATTTGAGCTCGACAACAACATGTCATGGACACGAGCCAACTTTTATTAATCGCCTGAGCTGTAAACGTTAGCAAAGAGTCATTGGAGGGCGCGCTCGTAAAACGGTCAACCCAGTTGGCGCGTAAACTGCATCTTTATAATCTTTCCAACGGAAACGGTTTGTAAATAAGTAAAAAAAGGCAAATGAAAACATACTGATAAAGTCAAAACGTATACCCCACATATTAGGTGCCAGACACAGCACTAAAACGAACACCATTCTGTAGACCTTATGAAAACAAATCAGTCAGAGACCTTTTTGGTTACAAATTTGTATTTTTTCAACAAACCGCCATACACGATTCCAGAGATTAATATTTTAACATAAAATGAAAAAGAAAAGAAACAAAATTTGCACATTTCTACGATGCATGTTTTAACAACTTTGTCCTGCACGTTTTATATAATAGTAATAAAGTACAAATTGTTTTTATGCTTCAGGCAAGGACTACTTACCAAAGGAACAAAGCATTGCGCAATTCATTCAGTGCCACTATTTAATAGAAATCAAGACAACATCTGTTTCACAGTCAAAGCTTCCTATACGAGCACAGCCGACTCTTGCAAATATTTCCATTTAAACAGTTGAACAGACGTCCAGTGTAACCTTCGATTTCTTGAAATTCAAAAGTCCAATGAAGGGCAAAGCAATCAATCGTACAATAGGCGTGTATTTGAAGAGGGAGGCGGACAGGTAGTTAGTAGATAATGAATGACGCTGAAGGCCGCCTAAAAAAAGTCATGCATGATGATGCGAACGGCATGTCGACACACAACCTTCCCACATGTGGTAGGGTACATACGAGTATAACGTTGCGAAGTGCAATCAGCCGCCATTTAGCAATGAACACGGACAGCGTTGCCGCAAAGTTCAAACGAGTGAACTTTGACACGGTGATTGCTCCTCCAATTTCCATAAACATGTACATGTACAATGGAAAACTGTTATAACAAGGTCCCTGGGCCTTTACAAGTCACCTGCCTATAACAGTTACCTTGTATTATTAGTAATGGAAAAATAAACAAAGACTTGGGACCTCAACGTTAATTGTCCTTGTTATAAATATGACCTTGTAAATTAACAGTGCTCTCATCTGTGTTCAACTGTAGAGCTCCTCAGGTGTTTTCCACAGTATTCTTCCAAGGACTGCTGATTGGCCAGAAGAATAGCCGCTTACATTGTCGCCATCACCAATTTTGTTTTTTTACTCTCATAACAAACTGAAAAGCCATCAGTGATGTAAGGGGGTCAACTCCAAGGTACTTGTACCGTCAAACAACCTGGAGATTTTCATCCCTTTTCCGAACGCCTTTCTTTCCCTTTTTTTACATTTCAATTTATTTCCCGGGGCAAGTTCCCCCTCCCCCATCCCCCTACAACTCCCCCCCCCCCGGGACCACAGACCATGTGGACATTTTCATAATGATGGAGGGGGACAATGACTGGTTCCCTGCACACATTCCAATGGAAGGCTGAGAGCCAGTGCATAGTTTCATTTGTTTGCTAAGTACGGAATCATAATCCAGATTTTTGTCATGGAGATTAGATTAGTGGCTATGAAAAGGCACATATTTATTGCATCGCAACTTTCTCTCTGACCTGGACACACCCCCAAAAGAAAATATAAATAAAGACCCTAAAGATGACAAGACAGTTGCCGGAGTTGCTTAATTATCGCAAATTGCTATCCCCGGAAAGCAGGCGCGACACTGTAAAGCAACCACCCTTCCCTGATTCTCTGCTGCTGACATTTGACCCTAGTGACTTGGTGACTCCGCCACCGCCTAGACCTGTACACTGCCCATCAGACGGCCGTCTTTCTGCGACGCTCGCAGCTTCAAGATGCGTTTGCTCAGGTATTCGGTGTGATGCTTGAGGTAGCGGATCATGTCCGCCTGTCTCTCCAGCAGGGCTTCCACGTACTGGCTGTCCCTGAGGTGGACCAAAGACCACGGAGATATAGAGGGTTTGCATAGCTGCCATCTTGCAGACCGGTTCTTTTGTTCCACAGGGTATGCACAAAGGAGGTTTCCCTGTGGGACAAAACAACTTGCCCTGCAAGATGGCTACCACACAAAGCCTCTATACTAAGTCACTAGAGTGCACTTCATTTATTTCTTGTGTGGAGAAAATTTTACATAGCCCCGGGGGTTGCTACATGTATTTTTAATCCATGTATGTGCTTGTTGAACATAAAGAAATGAGACGAAACAAGTTCTGAATGATGCATCCTCAATACAAGGTGCAAGTGCAACATTTGTAAATATCACAAGCAGTTTTGTTATCGGTAGCTAGACACAATCTGTTTCCAGTGCATAAAGTTGCACACGTTTGCATAACTTAAACTGAGCCAAATGAAATACTGCCGTTAATTTACTGACTGCACATTTCGGTTTATGGAAAATGGGCTTTGATGATGCATCCTGTTAGAAGGCAGATGCAGATACGCAACAGCCAAACAATACTCTCATTGAATTTTGAATTTTCCATAAGTCTCTACATATGTGGAGGTACCCCACAGTGCTGGGAGAACAAGGGACCATGCAAGCAATGGGAATCGAACCCAGGACACTAACTTGCAACCAATAATTGGTAGGTGGATGCTACAAGAAAGAAACGATTGAGGATGCTGAGGGAATCAAACACTGGATACTAACTTGCAGCAAATATTTGGTAGGCGGGTGCTACAAGAAACAACTACGCATATAGAGGGAATTGAACCCCAGAACACTGACCATCAGTACCTTGAATATGGGTGCTACATTGAGAAATAACGAAGCATTCAGTGGGAATCGAACCCGAGACACTAACCCATAACCAATATCTGAGATATGGGTGCTAGGACAAGAAAAGACCAATAGCCAAGCACACGGTGGAATTCGAACCAGGGACCCCAACTTATGATCAAACTCTGGGGGGGATGGGTGCTAGAATAAGCAAGGACTCTGGAATCGAACCTGGGGACACAAATCTATGATGCAAATTTGGTGAGTGGGTGCTGGAACAAGCAAGGAGCGAGCACAAAGTCAGTGGGGAATCGGACCCAAGGCACCACCCTGTGACCAATATCTGGTGGGCGGAAGCCAAAAAAAAAAAAGCACAGAACAAGTGTGTACTCAGAATCACACCCCAAACACTGACCTTTAAACTTAACAGTTCACGGGGGGTGCCAGAGTGAGACAGGACCATGCACAAAGAGGTGACTGAACTGAGGACACCAACCTTGGAACCAAATATGGAGGGTTGGTACTAGAACTGGCAAAGACTGAGCACAGTGGGAATCGAACCTGGCACACTAAACCAGGCAACCTTCCTCAGATGACAAGAAAGAAATGACTGCTACAAATGTTCCTATTTTCCCAAGGATTGTAATCAAGCAGAACCAATTAACCATAAACACTGCAGCAATCACAAATGAGCCAAGCTTCGAGCAACAATTGTACAAGCATCTTTGACAGTGAAGTGCACGTGCATTCATGTGCACACACAACCCTGTTCGGTTTATTCCAACTACAACCCCTCAAGGAGTAATAAGACGTATTTAACCACTTAACGCCGGACAACGACGACGTGTAAACACACATAATTTTCCTTATTTCTTCCACGGAGGACGTATACACTCGTTTCAGGAATTCATCTTTCATTTCCTCGGATGACGTATTAATGCATCATGCTAGATTGGGTCAAAGCGCAGTCGCAACATTGAAGAATTTGGAAAAAGTTGAAGAAAAAAAAACTGCCCCCAGCAGCTTTTTCGGGTAAGAAAAACTGACACTGACTGGTTAAGACCCAGATATGACCAAAACAATATCCAGAATGTGGATGCTAAAATAAGACAAAAACCATGCACACAGAGGCAATCGAACCAAGGACATCAACCCATAACCAATATCTAGTGTGTGGGTGCTAGAACAAGAAAGTGCAGAGCATGGAGTGGAAATCAAACCCAGGGCACTCACCTATAACCAATGTCCGGCAGGTGAGTGCTGGGTTGCATGACAGCTATCATCTGCTCCTCCTGCTCGGCGTCGGGTGGGAGCTCGGCTTTGTTGAACTTGTAAACTAACACTGCAGATTAAGATCCGGAAAAAATGACAACGGTAACCGATGCTCAAGGTAAGCTCTTTGGGATTTCGTTGGAATCCATTCCCGTGGCTGGGTACAGCCAACCCCTGGCTGTACATTGTGGCATTTGATTGTATAGAGGGTTTGCACGGCGACCATCTTGCAGGCCAGACCTTTAATTCCACAGGATATGCACAAAGGAAGTTTCCATGTGCAACAAAAGAACTGCCCTGCAAGATGGCTACCATGGAAAGCCTCTCTGTCTTCAGCTGGCTACTGAATCTTGTGTTTTCGAAATTTTTGGTCAACAGTGTACCATGAGGACATGGTTTCACTGACCAGCCTAGTAAGCACGACTGAAAATTGCTCACTTGCATATCTTGCACAGCAGAAGAGCGCGATGATGGACTCCACGCCAATGATCATCTCCTGGTAGTTGACGCCGTGAATCGACGCTGTTCCCACGGGCTTGACGGAGCTCACCTGTGACATGAACTTGTAGCGCAGCAGGACGATGGTCAGCATGAACGCATTGCCTGTCAGAGACGTAAGATAAGACACAAAAATCAGCTTGTTTGCCACATGCAGGACTGATCACGAACATTGGGGTGGACAAATTGAGGTGCGGTAATGTCTCACCCAGTGAAAACACAAACTCTGCCGTGCGGCGCAGGTATCTGGTCTTCTGGGTGAAGTCTAGGTAGCCGTGGCGTCGCAGCAGCGTGTGACGGTACTGGAGAAAGCGGTCGGCCAGTAGCAGCAGCAGCCAGACGACGGGATGGCTGAAGGCTAGGTAGACAAACGCATCCTCCAACTGCTCCGCCCGCGTGGCGTTGCGATTGACGCAGGGCTCGATGGCGTACGGGAGGACAGCTGAAGCAGCCAGGTACGCAGTCTGTGACAGAATTATACAGGGTCAGACTGGTCAGCGATGCTCGTGCCTAAGATGCAGTTCTCATATGTGTTTTTAAAAAGGAACCATTGTCAAAACTTATAAAAGTAGAAACATTCAAAAACAACTAAAGGAAAATTATGACATGGCTGTCAAAGCCGTGCAGGTGTGACAAAAAGCTGAAATTTCTGAACTTTAACAAAAATATCCTATTACACAAATATAGACTGTCAATGAGGTCATCGGTGCATAACTATGTCCCTGAGTGGACTGTGAGTGACCAGAACAGGGTCCTACAGTATATTCCTTGGCCTTCGACCTCTGGAAATAGGACCCTCTTCTGGTCACTCACGGTCCCGAGGGCCTAGGCTTGCACAAGTGACTGGATTTGGTCACTCCTTATGTGTTTTATAACACACCTCAAACTACAAAAATATTCTCTCAGGATTTTACTGTTTTCATTCAACTTTCGATAGCACTTCAAAAATTGCAACAAAAATTGAACTGAAGATTCATTTTAGTGTACCTTGATGCAGTCTAATTTTGAGTTGCCATACTCAACAAGGAAAAGAGTTCTTCCAGGGTTTTAACTGTTTCAATTCAACTTTTCACTCAGTATCAATTGAAAAACTGCACCAACTGAAGGTTCGTTTAGTTTTAATAGACGCAGTCGAATTTTGAGTCACTGTAGACATGTACAGCTAAGAAAAGAAACCCTCCAGGCTTGTAACTATTCCAGTTCAGCTTGGTTATTGTGCCAGTCAAAATTGTTAAGACTTGTACCTGACCGGGCACTTGTCTCTGGAATTGATGCGCGAGCTATGTCTAGGCATGTGTCAAGTAACCCTGATGCCAAATTCATGCACTAGCCCATATTAGTGAGCCACACTTGATCGAATTTCAGCCAACTATGATAAAGAACCAGGACAAGGTGTCTTACAAAATGAGATACATGTAGGTTTACAAGCCTAGCCAACATAGTTGCATCCACATGGGTAATCCATACTGTCCTTTAATAGGACTGATCCCAGTAGGAATAACAAAACAATAAAAGCCAGCTTGATCACTTAGAAATACTAATATCAGAGTTTAAATAATAACATTGATAACTTTTTGACAATAAGAACTGTACCTTATAAGATGGCAGAACATAACAACATTTTGATTTAGCATCCAAACTAAACATAAAAGGAAACATTACCATTACAAGTCCTCTGTTCCCTTCTTATCCATCGAAAAAAAATGTACTGGTGCCAAGCGTCTCTTATGTAACGAAGCAAAAGCTTGCATCGAATCACAAGGCATATTTTGTATGGAGAATTAAAATTGTTACATACATGTATGTTCTTGTGAATTTAAAGATTTAAAGAATGCAGTGTGCCCGATTTTATTCAAATGGAACTCGCAAAAGGCTTTTTGGACCTTTGATCACCGACTTACAATGAGTACCACTTGTAAGGCCACCATCCACAGAGTGCTGCATCTCTTGAAGTGGGGCTCCTCTTCTGCCTGCAGGTTCTGCGTGATCAGCAGCTCTTCATCTTCCGGTGACTGCAAGATGCTGGGCTCGTGCTCGTTGAAGAAAAAGCCCTAGAGGGACGGGGAAGGGGAGGAATGCACTCCAGTCTTTCTGTTATTGAGGCCGTGAAAACAGTTCACAAATAGGCCTGCACAAACTACATAACGACGACAGTGCTGACGTAACGACTTGACTTGAGACCAAGAACATCATACATGCATGTACATGTAAACACAGCAAAGGATGCTGGGATATGATTATAGATACTAGATGGCTGGCAATCAATATTGTGATTTCTCACCTGATTCCAAAATAAATCATTCATGATTGTTGATGATTAAATGGAAATCATATCTGGTGAAGCTGTCTGAACCTTAAACGTTTAGTCAACCATTAGGGCCTACAATTCGCAAATAATACAATGTCACTTTATTGTCAGATGCTTTGGAACTAAACTAGAGTCTTAGTAGGCCCTAGGGAAAGAGATGCGACAAGCATGACAAGATGTGAACGATGCTGATGAGTAGGCCTAAATATTCACGTACATGTACATGTAGGCTTTTCTCCTCTGGTCAGGCGGGCCTCGGCTAAAAGTTTAACCATCTGACCATGAAAACCATCCTGGCAACCTATAAATTAATATTTTTTTTTAGGCCTAGTAAAACGACTTGGTGTCGACTTTACTTTATTAGGCCTAGTAAAATGACTCGGAGTCGGACTTGACTATCAATCACTAGCTGACTAGCATAGGGCCTAGGCCTATGCCGTAGGCATAGTCACGGTCGTACTAATTAACGTCAATAGAACGTCAACATATGATAGTAACGTCAACACACCGTCAACACACCCAAATCACATTCTAAGTTAACAGAAATGCAATTTGATCACAATATAATGCCTAAAATACAATTTGGCTAACAACAGCAGGCGACATTTGGGGGGGGGGGGAAAAGCCGTTTTATTTCACGATAATAACACCCTTCGCACAACCACGAAAGACGGTACCCATTATGCCGTGATCAGGCGGACCATACTATTACGCTACAGGGGGTCACCTTCATACAGTAAACCATGGTACGATTCAAACGCCATGAGAAGGCAAGATGGCGGCGAACAGCGGCACTGCTCAGAGACAATTTTTTCGCGTTAAAAAAACTGCCTTGAAATGTAGTAAAGTGTAAACTCGATTAAAAAGAAATTCTTTCTAAGTGTATACATTATAGTTCGATATGTCTGTTTTCAATGCATTTTGTAAGTGTTGACGGTGTGTTGACGTTACTATCAATGTGTTGACGCCTGTTTGACGCTGATCAGTAAGACCCCATACTTGATAGATTATGGTACATCAATGCTCACCCCTTGTCTCCCAACATGCCTTCCATCCTGTCCACCTCCAAGGCTGACCATTCTCTTGAAGAAAACCGAAATATTAATTCGCAGCAACGTTCTCCATCCGAGACATTATCGCCACAAATCTTCAACTTGAAGTTTAGAAGAAATTTCTTCCGTCGATGGGTCATGTGCTTGAGTCATCTGGTACCCAAGTTTCTCGCATTCAGCACCAAGGCACCTCCTCATTGCGGAGGACCAGACTATTTGAGTGCGATTAAAAACCAACGGCTGTTTCTTGAGTGCGATTAAAAACCAACGGCTGTTTCTTGAAAAGAACAAAATAATCGATTTCCTTCTGTTCACCCTAAGTTAATAAAGATTATTTTACCATGAAAATATCAGTTAATTATGGTTACTGAAATCCTCGAAACCCGCTCTAGACTTAAACATCTTCAGGGTCGACAATAAAAGTAAACATGGAACAGCATCAATTACTGTTCTGAAGCGACCTCTATCGGGTTCGTCGATGGTGGATTCTTGCTTAAGACGAGGATGGAATTTACAAACCTATAAAAAGACCAAAATCTTTACTTCGTAGCCCCCACTGGTTTTGAGAGAACATAACACAGCCAACGTAAGGCACTTTCTGTGTACATTAAAAGTCGCTACCCCCCCCCCCCCGGGTTCCCCCAAAACGGAGGGGCGACATTCATCACCACAGAGTGCACACACAGACCAAAAGATGAGAATAATACCAGAAGACGGTTAATTAAAGGCTAAACGGGGATCGATTCCGAAGTATTTTGAAGCTAATTTGTGCTTCTCGGCCCTTTCCCTTGTTCACCTCGCTTTGTCTTTTCGCCAAATAACGACTTCAAATCATTCTTTGAAAGTAAGAAGACACAAAAACATACACGCTGAACACAGTCTGCAGTTTTTAAAACTCACAAGGGGCCGGGCACCAGACCCTCGTCATTTTAATAATTGACTGCAACAGCCTTACCTATTTACACTTGTGAGGTCAATTTTTTTCAGGTCTACTGTACATTACAAATAATTATGCATCTAAATTCTACACACAGACCCATCCAATTCACATTGGGTTTGGCATTATTTCCCCAATATTGATATAATACAGCGCATAAAAATTGCATCTTATCTGGTTTATGTAGGCCTCGTTATTTGACTCACTTTGAAACTTTTGGCAAAGTTTTAACGGTGACACTGTCGGTTATCCATAAAATGGCTCAGAAAGTATCGTACGCTGGGGTTGTAAAATCGGTCTTAAACTATTATTTTTGTTAATTTTAAAACCAAATATGGACTTCTGAATACATAATGCTTGTAGGAAAATCCGAATGGTTACATTTTCCCCCGCCAAATTCTAAAATTAAAACGAAGAAAAATGTTCCGTGAAAGATTTTGGAATCATCAATAAGCGTAGTAAAAAACAAACTCGAGCAGGAAAGAAAAGCAAAACATAATTCCATCCCGAATACTGAGGAAACAGTAATTAATGGATACTTTCGCATTTTTTAATGGTTTTTAAAGTGAAGAAATACAGCGATTCAGCTGAAATCCTGCGGAAACAGGTGGTACATGCACATTATTAAAATCGAGCACGGAACGTAATTCTTCGTTTGGACCATTTCTGCCGAAACCACTGTGTTTTTTTCGTTAAAATGTCCATAAAAGGGTTTTAAATTTTTCATCCTTTAGGTAAGGATGAAATGGACATTTTCAAGTGTTCCCAGTGCCCCACCCAAAACAAATGAATACATTACCAAAACAATTTCCTGAAAGTAGCTTTAGTAAAGTCTATGGCAGAAAACCTTGGCGTTTGGGAGGAATTAGCTCAAATAGCATCAACAAATCAGATTAAAAATCATACAAAATGGACTGCAATTATGGACTTCGTTAAAGACAAAATGATTGAGATAAAATCCATAAAAGGTAAAAGTAAAAATTATGAGAACAAAAATACTGGAATCCTGTGTGCTAGCTCCAGATTTAAAATTTCACTGCACTATTTCCAATTCCATGATTAAACTCCAAATTATTAAATGAAGGACCTCGATCCATCAATTAAAAACTATAATCGTTAAAATTCCATTAAAAAATCGATTACAAAGGGCGGTTATAAAATTTTGTGGTGGGGATTTCAGTAACTGCAACGCTCACTATGGATCTTTAAGACTGATTAAGTCATTAACTCTGATGTTAAAATAATCTAATGATGGAGGATTGGACAAGGTTTGTGCATTTTTCATGGACCGAAACAAACCGATTTATCTACAGTTCGCACAGTTCTCGTTGGTGGTAATACTGTTTGCGTCTGACGTCCGCAGAACATAAAAAAACCAGCGAGAAAGTCGGAAACAGATTGGGAGAACTATTTAAGGAATCCACATTGGGAGAATTTTGTGTGTTGATGTTATAAATATCGTTTTTGTAATTCAGTTTTTTTAAAATGTTTTTCCTAGTTTCAACTCAAAACCTCAATGACTCCAGTCTTTAGGAAAGAAAAAAAAATCTGCATTTAAGATTAACAACACGTTCAAAACGTTGCACCCATGACGGAATACCTAGCGGGGCAACGGGGAATGACATCTGAATAGGATCCATTATTCGAACTGCCAACATGTGGAGACAAACATGGGATTCGCACTCAGTATTGGCTGATTTTGCACAAAGATGTATCTGTTAAAATCCCCACCCCTCAAAAAAGACGTGATTTACAGGACGTGTCCTCCCTGAAACATGTTTTAATACACTACGTGATCTCTTCCCAACACGAGTGACGCATCAACGTGTCTAGAATGACACGTGGCTAAGTGGGGAGATTGGCACAACTGTAACACCCAGCGGGTATGTCACCAAACTAACTGGTACCCATCCCAACTGCATATATCCTCAATGCAAGGTTTCAGCCGGTTCCAACCTCATTCTTCTTTCGACCTTAGTTTTCCTATCGAGCTACAACCTTCAAATATGATACCAGGTCACTTTAAAGAAGTTCCCAGAAGTCTGCAGAGACGAGGTCCCAAACCGCCAGAGCTGGGACCCATACTGTTGATTACACCGAATTCGCTTGATAATTTGGATTACATTATTTTCTAATAGTTCCAGGTGTACTCTGTGTGCATAATTGTAGCCTATCACACGTGGGTTATGTCCCGTGTACATTTTAACAACATGCACAGTTACATGTAACAGTGTTGTGCGCACAAAGTCCACCACATACATGTAAATTGCTCGTGGAGGATATTAAACAAAACACGCACATGATTATCATACATTTCCATATTTTCCTTCCAACTTTACATACTTGCACATTATTCTCAAAATTCCATGCAAATGAAGCACGTCAGATACCGACCAATCAGAGGTCCCACAACTAAACACCCCTGACCAATCCTGTTACTCGCTTTTTTATAAGAAAAAAAGGTGACAGTGATACACTGTACCCATGATCCTTTGCACTCTTCCCATCATGCCATTTTTTTTCAAGTGAACCAAAAACAAAGTTGCAGTGATGTGAAAATGATGTGCTTTTGCAACAGGGGTCTCACTGTAACTTGGGTCAAGTAGGAGACGTTGCTCGTGTGACAAAAACCAGAATATTTCCAGGAATTTTAGAACAGCCTCCATCACTTTCAACTGAGTAATTCGCCAGAGTGAGTCCAGCTAGGAGTCGTATGACAAAGTTACAGCGGTTGTGTAAGTGACATTCTAGGCTGGTTATACACCACCCGGACTTTGACATCCACTAAATTTCGTGTGCGTAATCTAAGGTCCACAGTGGTCGGGTCATATCCCGCATCGTTGTTATATGGAACAAACAGTTGTTGACCACAGTCAGGAAAGGTTTTGTTATTTGTTTATGTTTTGATTTTGACACCAGGTCTCCCGCTGAAGTGCAGGGATGTGCAAAAGTGACCCTCCTTCTGTCTGCTTGGTAGTTTTAGGAGGGCATGTGTGACTTTGAACTTTATTCCCTGCTCCATTGACTTGGTCAAAAAAGTCGGCCAATGTAAGCCATTTGCTCATCTGGACCGCACTGACGAGGCCCTGGGATGAGCTAATTTCCAAGTAATCGTACTGTATTACCAAGAAAGTTTTGTGACCCCTGTACAGTTCCTCTCCAAACTTTTGTGAGGGTATTTGTCCGTTCCAGCGCCCTGAAACGGCGGTTGGGACCAGCAAAGGAGCGTAAAGATGTTCAGTAACTCACATTTCAGTTTAAATTGAAAGGAGGTGAAACGAGTGCATGTTCGACATAACAATAACAAATAATAATCATTTCAGAAAAGAAACAAATCTCGACGTGCAAAGGAAACATGAATGCTGAATAACGGGAAGAGAAATCTCAACAGTCAACTTGATTTTCACTCCAAAAACAGACACCTGGGAGTTGATGGAAATGTACATTTCTTAGAGACTCTCTGATTGGTAAGTAGTGCAGGTGATTGGCACACAGTGGCCAATCATCACACAAATGTCTGCTGGCAATGTCCAATCACAAGTTGGCTACAATGTAAGCTTGTGGCTGCTTACAGTGCCTGTACTGCAGCAACAGAAACTCCAATTGGATGATGATTCCCCTTTTCAAAAATGTTTGCAAACATTTGCCAACTTTGTCTTTCAAATCTATTCACAGCTAGCCTACTGTGCTCAAGAGGTGGGCGTGGCTTCGTCACTATGGCAGCATGAGATAAAACTAGTTGACAATGGCTCTAAACACGCATGCACTGTCCTTCAACAGGTACGTGTGCAGCATTATTTCTTAACGTCCATTCAGTCACACAGTTCCAATTTGATGAATAAACATATTTATAACACGTCATGGGTAGGACGAGACATTCAGATGTTGGAAGCTGAGTAGGTACGGTTATAGATTTTGGCAACACTGATTTTCAAACTGTGGTGATTTACCAACAATTGCTCGGGTTATTTATCAAACAAGGGTGGCGATAAGGGTTACAAGAAAACACAGTGGGGCCTCAACAGAAACTTAGTACACTTGCTGGCTATTAAGGAATCTGACGGCTGGGATCAAGGGAGATATTATCCAAAGACTTCGGAGAATGCCAAGTTGCAACAAATGACTGTGGTGTACAGTACAGTGCAATTGAAAGTTAAACCTCAAAAGTGGGGAAAATTTCACACAGTTTTTCATTCGAGAAATTGAATATTCTTTTAGCAAATTATTAAAAACTTTCCCCTCAGTGGGAAAAATTTTCTCACCTTCTTTACACAGTGGGAAAATTTTCATGCTTTCATGCCTGTTTTTCACAAGTGTGAAAACTTTTCACAAGTGGGAAAATGTTAACACCTGTTTGACAACTGAGAAGGAAATTAACCCAGAAAAAAACAAAATCAATTTTTAAGTGTGAAGTTTACAAGTACATGTAGCTGAACAGTCGTCAAAAACATCCCCCACCAAACTTTATTGGTCTTTGAATGTACAATTTTGTTCTGTGGGAATCGACAGGAACAAAACAGCCACCAAATATCATAATACTTGGTATTTATCTTGGAAAAGCAGAAATAAAAGCAGTGAATACCAAAGACAAAATCTCAGAAGGCAGTCTGTATCCACCTATGTACAGTGGCACATGGGAGGCTATCAAGTGCGGACACCATGTTGACCGGCCGCTGTGCGCGTACACTTGGCTACCACCATTCTGAAAATCACTGTGCACTTATCGCTCGGATGCGTCCCCATTGGTGATGTAAACCTCATCTTTCTAAGGTGTTTCCGACCCTTTCTTTTTAAAAAATACCTAGTTTCTTGTAGATCTGCCAGAAAGCCTCTAAACTTCCACATAAAAAATGCCCGTTTTTAGCGGATCAAATGTCCAGAAACTTCATCTCCTTTCCCGGAATTTTCAATGAAGCGTTCAGGCAACTCAAACCCTATCCATTTGTGCTAAAATTGATTAAAAAATAGTGTGGTCCCTGGGGCTAGAAATAATTTACTGCATCGCGTCTACGGGGAGTAAGACGACCACGTGTTTGTACTCAAAACCGATCCATACGCACAACGCATGCACAGTGGCCCATTTCAGTCCCCACACACATAAAATGCAGGCCCAGTAAACAACAACTCACATCCATTGAGAGAGTGTGTTTGCTCCATGCCTCCGGCGTTGGCATCGTCGAGAATTTCAAAACGTTTTCAGAACGACATTTTCACACCTTTTTCACATTGTGTTCACTTTACTTTCATACAGCTTTTGCATTTTTTTCCGCACAGATTCGCCCGGCATTTGCAAATTTTTTGCACCATGCCATTTTCGCACATTTTTCGCACCATTTTTTCAATTTTTTCGCACCGTTTATGCACCATTTTCGCACATTTTCACACAAGCTTTACTGCAAATTCGCAGAGGGGAAAAGTGGCATTAAAAATGCGAAATTCATTCGAGATTGCGAATTCTTTTTCCTTTTTTTCCCCAGTCGTTTTCCCAAGTTTAACGTTCAATTTCACTGTACTGTATTCGTAAAAATCGATAAGAGATTTTCCGTTGTCAACAGCTGTTTGTTGCCAAATGATATACGATGCATATGTAAACCCATTTCGTTTTGTGAATAGACTGTTGGTTTTAGATACGGACAGGTGCGCTCTGACTGCCTTTATACATTATAGACACCATTAGCAAGTACCTTGTTAAAGATTGACAAAGAGACGTGACAAACACTTGACCACTGTTGGCAGTCTTAAGCCCAGCGCTCGCACAATGACACAAGGAGACTGTGCACATTCTGACGAAAACTACTTGCACTTGCTTGCTATCTGTACATGCACAAACCAGTGCAGTGAGTGCATGATTGCGGACTGTGTATGGCTGCTCTCTTCTAGTCCAGCTGAGAGTTGGATGGCCAATCCAACAGACGTGAGGCAACCGGAAATGATCCTTTGCTCTCTGTGTGAATCTCAAAATGGCACCAGGAGTTGGGGGTGATAAGTCACAACAACAGAGGTGCAACTATTTCTGGTTTTGTGACACTCTAGATGGATGCAGAATGAGGGGAGTTAAGTTGGGCTGCTCCACGGTTGAAAGATGACAACAGCGATGGAACAAGTGCATCAACTGGGTGCATAAGAATTCCGAGCAAACGTCTCTGTGTAGCAGTTCCACAGGGAATTACACATTTATCACGAAGGGATCTGAAGGGTTGGGAGCTTAGCAACTTTGCTGAAGGCTGAACACCCCTTTTTGGTAAGTGGTGGAGACCAGGGGAGAACACTACACAGAATCACTGTGGCTATCACATTCATTGCGCAGGTACACGTAGGTAGGGGCCATTTTTCCGTGTTTAACAATCATGTCCTCCCCCCTTCAAGTTAATGCAAGAGTATGCTGAGTACACTGTTGAGTGTTACAATGGGCCACTACATTCCTCATGAGGGGGTGGATCTGCTGTGACAACACGGCGGCCCACGAGGGACCTCTTAAAAAAAAAACAACTGTGCAATTTAAAAAAAAAATTATCTACATTGTTTGCTAGCTAAAATAAGTTCATCTACGGATATCAACAAAGGTTAGTGACTGACTACTGGGCTTTGTTGTACAACGCCCATCATCGGAGACTCGTCACCTTGCAATGAAGTCTGTTGCGTTGTCACTAGAACTGGATTGACAGGGGCTTGCCCTGTTATTGAGTACCCATAGGGTGCTGTCCCAACAGCGGCTGCATAATTTATATTAGCGTTTGTTGCACTCTGTCCATGTATATGGGGGTTACTGCCCGAGGTAGGGTGGGCGTGGCTCCCTAGTAATGAGTGGGTGTTACCTCCATAACCGGCTAATTGCATATTCAAGGATCCACTCTGGGTACAGTCTAACTGTCCGTGGTACACGTAGCCGGGTCCCGGTGTCGCGTCCACGGCATTGTAGTGAGCGTGCTGGGGCGCACCGGAAGACAAGTTCGTGACAGGGTTCTGCGATGCCTGGGGGACAGAGATGGCGTTGGGTTGCGTGACAGCGCCGCTTGGACCTGACGGTGAAGCATGGTGCGGATGGTGCTTCCGAGAGTGGCCATGCGAGTGGTACCCGCCGTGAAAGTGTCCGTGTGCACTGTTGTTGGGCCGCGCGCCGAAGGCGTTCCCGTCGCCGGCAGCCCAGGTCTGTGAGCTGGCTGCAGCTGTGCCATGAGTTGCCGAGGGTTCATAGTCCATGGAGCCACTACCAGCGGCAGCGTGCTGCAAAGCATGATGGGAACCACCCTGATGGGAACCTGCCGTGTTTGTCTGGGATGGATCTGAGCGTGCTCGACCTCCAGACCCCGAGCCTGACCCCCGACTCCCTCCTGTTACTCCCCCTATGAGTAAAACACAGATACAACAGTCAGCAGAGATGAGGTCAGAAGGAAGTCAATCATTCACACCTGCCTTTCTCATTGTACTTTCAGTGACTTCTCATGACTTCAAATTGTACCTAATCTGTGCACTACACTTCTGCTCTTAAATACCGTCCTGACAAGTCACTACAATGGCTGGATGACAGCTAGTCATCAAAAGTTAATATCTACATGTAGTCCTTCACAAATGAGAAGCTGTTACAAGTCACCACAAGCCATCACAAGTCAGTCACCAGTCCATAACAAGTCACCACAAGTCACCCGAAACCATCACAAGTCATAACAACTCTTCACAAGTCAGTTCACATCAGTGACAAGTCAACCACATGTCACCGCAAGCCATCAGAAGTCAGTCACTAGTCCATAACAAGTTACCATAAGCCATCACAAGTCACCAGAAACCATCACAAGTCATCACAACTCGTCACAAGTCATTTCACATCAGTCACAAGTCAACCACAAGTCATCAGGAGTCATCATAACTCACTGCAAGCCATCACAAGTCACCAGAAACCGTCACAAGTCCTTCCACATCAGTCACAAGTCACCACAAGCCACAAGAAGTCATCAGGTCAGCAAAAGGCAAAAACTAGACCATCACACTTCGCCATGAGTGAAGACTCACCAAGCAATCTCAAACTGTCTAATGTGTCCAGTGCAAGTCACAAGTCACCACAAGTATTCAGTTGTCACAAGTCATCAAAGTTAACTGCATGCTGGTCACGAGTCTGACCAGTGTGAAGTCACAAGTTCAGCACGAGGGCATGAACTACAAATGACTAAAATAGCCAAACCCTTCATTAGAAATAACTACAACTTCACGGCTCATACAATTAAAGTATGTCTTTACGAGTTGCACAAAGATAAGTCAAGGTTCACTCGAGATAGTGTGGGAAAGAACAAATGGTGAAACCCTACCTGAGCTAGAGCCGGAAGAGGCATCCCCCGTAGGGGGCGTGGCAGATTGGTCCATGGCTGGACTGGTGGAGGGGGTGTTGCTAGTGTTTGTGCTCTCGTCGGCCGTGCGCTTGAAGAACGAGTGCTGGAGAGCGTTGTAAGGCTTGATTCGAGCCGCAGGGTCGTACTCAAGCATTCTGAGTGAAAAGTTATCAGGGTAAAACGAGCCAGGTAAAAAAAATATAAATATTAAAATTAGTGAAGAACACATTAAGCGTGAAAGAACAGGTCAGCATGAGAGTTCAGAAAGCACCAACTACAAAATGGAATACACATTGCGCACAGGCAGTAAATCAAAACTGACTGATCAAGTGTGCTGCAGTTTTCCTATTCCAGAGTCCAACAAATATAAGGAGGCTACAGGCCCACAAACTTCAATCATTTTCTCTCTCACACGTCATTCCACTTTTAATTACAGTTTTCATTAATTTAACAGTCAATTTTTAATGTCCACTGATTTTCCAGCTAGATCTGACTAACAATAGTAACAAAGCAAGCAATAATGAGGAATCACAAGTCCTGTTAATAAGACTCTTGAACAGTGGCTGGATTGTCAGAATCAGTCTGGAGTTTCTCCATATGTCACCTTCTCTTTAATCGGTACAGACTCTAGGCTACTGGCTTCAATTTTTGATAAATAAACCAATCGACTCATAGACCAAAAGAAGTCAAAACTACTACTCACAGGTACTTGCGACTACTCACCTAAGTATAAGGTCCTTGAACTTGAGGTAATCGGATACCGAATGGCCTAGTTCCCCTGCCCTCCTCCCACCTGGACCCCCAGACTCCACCCCTAAAATGTCGTGGAGTTTTCTTGACCCTGGTGACTTGTACTTGGGGAGAAAACAAAGACCAAAAGTGTAAACGTCTGTATGCTGTGGCAGTAACAAGTAACAGAATTTTGGTAACTTATAGTCAAATCATCATATATGAAATGAGTTGGCATCACAGCAACTGGCCCTCATTCATACTTTAAAAGAAGAAACTTCAAAACATAAAAGAAGGTACATTTTTCAGTTTAACCTAACCAGAAATAGCATTTCGAATAGTTTTCACTGAGAAGAGGCATGAAGTTGTCTCAAATTTTTAGCTCAGACCAATTCATTGCATGGGACTCTTTTTGACTTTTTTCAGCTGGGAAAAAAAAGGACCCAGTAGTCTAGAACCTGGACTATCCAGTGGCTGCTACCTTTTTGCCGTCTCTCGTCTTCTTGAGCACCCAGACTTTGTCGGATTTGATGAAGTACTTGTGGGCCTTGGGCGCCTGGTCGATGATATGTGGAAGGGGCATCCCCAGCACCTCAATAATCTTATTCATCTGATCCACCTGAGGACAAAAAGGGTAAACAAGGTCAGAATGATGGGCCCTCCAAACGAAACTGTTATTTGGGCATTTTAAGCGAGATATAGGATGGAGAGAACCCCCCCCCCATTGTGTTAGTCACTGTTTGACTGGAATCTCAGCAATTCTTTTCAGATATCTAGGGCGGATGTGTTAGGTAACAATGGTCGAGAGCGTCTTTAGAGTTTGGACATGTGGAAGGGGTACCCCTCTGTCCCGTATCTTGCCGGGTCTTCATTTTGGAGTGCTGTGGCCTCTTGGTTAAGAGTATTGGATTTATAGTTGGCTGGCACAGCCGCAGGTTGCAGGTTCGAATCCAGCCTGGGGTAATAATGTGTGTGCCCTTGAGCAAGGCAATTCTACCCATCACTGGCCATTTATCTCCAAAATGACTGGCTGTGGCTGCAGGTAATACACTTGTCTATGGCAAGTGGCTTCAACCACTAACCAATAACTTCCATAGGCATACACGTTACTCCTAGCCACAGCAGTAACTTTGGACACAGCCATTGAATGGAACAAGTCTGGTACAGTCCATCATTTGTCATGTGTGCATTGTGCTCCATTGAGGCAACAAAATTACACAAAAGCTAAAGTAGGGAACCTAAGAACAATCTCATGAAGATTCAGCTCAGTAAATATTGTAAATTTCGAGAAGGCATTTCTAGGATTTCCATCTCAGATCAAAAGTTACTGAGTCATGTTTTGAATGACGCCTGAATTCAGCATCTGGGACACGTACTCACCTTCACTTGAATGCAGCTATGCGACGCCATGCTCTGCACTCACAAATTCTAATAAAAACCGTGTGTCGTGTCAATGCTTGCGTACACTTCTAATAGCAATTTCCAAAAAAAGCAACTCCAATAATCTTCCTTGAACAAAGTTTGCCTTTCAACAATAAATTTGTCAGGTATTTTTATTGACCACGGCAAATAATGGACAGTACCTTTCAATAATGCGCATGGTTACGTAGGCACAATAGAACCATCAACACCCAATAACAGCCGGAAGAGGGGGCGGAGCACCGACAAGGAAGGGAGTACGAATTCAACCTACCTCATTGGAGCCGCTGAATAATGGCTCCCCCGTGTGCATCTCTACAAGTATGCACCCCAGACTCCACATGTCGATTGCCATGTCGTAGGGTATGCCTAGCAGAACCTCGGGGGACCTGTAGAACCGACTCTGGATGTACTGGTATATCTGAAAAGGAATTATGGGAAGGGACAGGGAAAACAAATCCGAGTTTGTAAGTTACCCCTCGGCGGCTGAAACACTGTTTCATTTACTGAACATAATTCCATTGCTAACCTCAATAATTCATAATTAGTCAAGTATTTTTGAAACATTTACAGTGCAACTAATCTAAACTAAAAACAAAACAAACCTCAACTCAACCCAACAACTCAACTCAAAGTTGATGGTCTTAGTAGAATAGGCCTACATGTACCAGTGGTGCTTCTGATTAACGTTGTGCAATTGAAAGTTAACAGTGCGAAATGGAATGGGAAATTTTGTGAAAAGAATTGGATTTTACGTTCACGTTCACCTTTTACAAGATGTGAAAATAATTTCCTCACTTGTGTGGAAGGGCATGAAGATGTTTCTTCACTTGCAGGAAAATATGTGAAAATCTTTTCACACTGGTGGGAAAATCTGTGGAAATCTTTTACCACTGTGGGAAACATTCTCATGTTTTGTGAAAGGAAAAATTTCTTGGAAGAGAAAATGTATGATGAGAATTTCCGAAACGTCATTCCATTTAAATGGAAGTGCCTTATTTAAACTTGTATGTCAGGAAATCTTTGACCCTTCCCTTTGACCTGGCTACCAAAGTCGATCATCTTAGTTCCACTTCAGTGATTGTAGCTTCAGTGGAACTGCTAACTTCGGTGTTGGGGAGACCTTTGACCCTTACCCTTTGACCCAGCTGGCAGGAGCTGCCAAAGTCGACGATCTTGATTGCACTTCGCTTGGGGTTACAGAGCAGGATGTTTTCCGGCTTCAAGTCGCAGTGGATGATGTTGAGCTCGGGCGTGGCCAGGAACAGCAGCGCCGTGCACATCTGCTGTGCAAACTTACGCGTCAGGTTGAGTGAGACGCCACGGAAGTTAGTGTTACGAAGGAGGTCGTACAGGTTGTAGGACAGGAGCTCGAAGACTAGACAGAGGTGGTTACGGAACATGAAGTGACGCTTAAGTTTGACTGTGAAGACGAGGTTGTAAAAAAGAACAGGAGACATCAGCCACTTCATGAAGCACTTGCTAAAGGTATTACCCGATGTTGGACGTGTCTCGGGTGCAGTGTTAATTTCTGCCAAAAATACCAACTTGTTGAAATAACAAAACACCAAAACTCTGTGACTATGTTGCAGAGTGGTTTAGTGCATAACCTGGCTTGGCCCCTGCTCACTCAAGGGCATCAAACACGCTTAACAAATCCGCTCAGACTACGTAATTCAATGTTGCATACAGTTTTTACTAACCCGATGGGAACCACTCAAGCACGGGTAATTGTTCCTGCCTCTTACAAGTTTTACAAGTAGAATTGAATAATCTAGTACACTGTCTTCTTTGCACGCTCAACATATTTCGCTTCGGAAATCCCCACACTACAGGTACTGTTGACAGTCAACAGCCTGCATACAGGTACATGTACCTGTACATATATGCAAATAATTTTGACCTTCAAGCACTGTTTGAACAGTGTGTGACTTGACTGGAGACTAGCACACTGTACATGTAGATGACTGGTGAAGTCGTGATCAACTTGCAAGGACTTGTTTAGCTTCCACTACACGGCTGCCAAAATTCTATCACCATCTGGCCTGAAACTGACCCCCTATGACACCGTCAGTCAACCAGAACTACCCTGGTGCATCGCATCATATGATGACAAAGCCCACCACTTTCTGGCATTGGCCATACATGTATTTTGCTGCCCCTCACCTCACCTTTCCAAGAGCAAACAAACTTGATCCCCCTCTTCAAAACAATCCAAGGGCTGGGCAAAATGTTCCACTTTGCTGATTGGGATGGAATGGCAATGGGCGAGTGTACACTCGATCAACCCACTTACACAGAAGTCAGTGTTATTATTAAAGCAATGTTTATCTCTCTAAAAAAGGAAGAATGAATTAAATTTTACTTCTAAAGGCCACTATCTACACTTTGAAATCAATCAAAATACACAGCTGAGAATATATATACATGTACACCCATACATGTAGGTACACGTATATTAACCCTAACACTCCTCAATTCTTCACCTGTTGGAGGACTGAGGAGTGTTAGGGTTAAAAGTATGCTGATGTTAATTAACCTGCGTGCATTGAAACCAAAAGCACAGCTGGGTGTTTTTCTAAACCAGCTGCTTCCTTCTCAAACTCCACGAACTACTACTCTAAATAAACAGAGGAAAGAGCACCTTTGGAAATGGAATTAACTGAAACCAACAGAGCAACTGTTTCCTTCTAGGAAGGGAATCTCCCCTTTTACAACCCTGCTTCCTTATCTGGGAGAAAAACTCCCCTCACAAAAAAAAGAAGACATTTACGGACATTGAGTTTCCATTTAAAATCTCCACCGTGCTGCTTCATCTGTTAGCAATCAGTTACAAAATATTCAGAACAAAATGCTTTTAAGTCATGTTCATTCATA
This sequence comes from Acanthaster planci, assembly GCF_054643075.1. Classification (NCBI taxonomy): domain Eukaryota; kingdom Metazoa; phylum Echinodermata; class Asteroidea; order Valvatida; family Acanthasteridae; genus Acanthaster; species Acanthaster planci. The sequence goes on along the minus strand of NC_141786.1, from coordinate 17,784,715 downwards.
AGGTTTTCCAGGAAGCAGATCTGTTATTTTTGTTCAGGGCCTTGATCTTAAGTAAGCCTGTATCAGCAGATTCGGTTACCTCCCTCATGGTTACCCATGGTTTCATTACAAATATGAATGCAAGATCTGTGCTTACGTTATAAATGCACGGTTCTGGGTTATTTCAGGTGCCTTGACTGGATCAAAAGGTAATAAATCGCTAAAGTTTCCTGATAAATCCAAGCGGTTGAAAACAGTGGACACCAACACACACATTTCTGATCGTTCTTTCAAAGAACTTAGCTGACTTGAGATGATCTGCCACTACATTCCACTTCTTTCTAAACCGCCGATAATTTCAACTTTCCCTCACAACATTTGACTACAGAGCTGTGATGTTTCCACACTGCACTGTGGGAGACTTCCCAGCGTAACCACTTCAGCAGCCTTTCTTCCAAACACTATTTGCATACTTTAATCCCACACTTACCAATATAGTACTTGCAATCTGTGTCATGTTTATTCATGAGTTCTAGGAGGCGGACCTCTATCTGGGCTTGATTGAGGAACGGTTTCTTGTTCTTGATGATCTTGATGGCGACATACTCCTGTTCCTGGTGGTCATACGCCTTGGCAACCTACACACACACAAAGAAAAACGAACAAACAAACAATCAATAGAGGAAAAGATGAATGTATGTTGATTGAAAAGCTACTGTACAACAAACACCACTCCAAACTTTCAGTTTTTGGAAAAACATTTTTTTTTGCCTTGAGCCCACACAACTTGTATCCCATACATGGCAGCTTGTTGCCAAAAACAATGACGGCCATGTCACACAGACTCATGAAACCATTCTGACACAGCTTTGTTTGAAACCCACTGGACCAGATGGGTAGAGTCCAGTGATTTCGACGTTGGTCTTATAACATCAATACCAGTGTGAGCCCTGCAGACTAGCGTTGTTTGTAAAATTCTAACATATTTATTTACAAATTATTTCAAAACTGTTGACAACAAATACAGAAAAGAAACAATGATGGCTTCATTTCGTTTAAGGTTAATGTGAACGGTATGTACGGGTACAAGCACACATGTGTGAGTGCATGTCACCTTGAGATAGTGCAGGTTGAACAAAAATAATCACTGCGGTCCAGTTGTTTTATTCACGAAATTCAACTCCAACATAATATAGGAAAGTAAAAGTTAAACAAAACACCGGTACTGATGTAGGAATACCAGCAGATGGTCAACAACATTAAAAGATTGGAGTCACTATGAAACTAGGTTAAACAACCATTCAGCCCTGGGGCAAAAACACTGACACAAACAAAGACTATGGAAATCCGAGAGACAAGTACCAGTAAACATGAATTACACATCCTCAGAATGAAGGAGCGTTGAGTTGTTCACCAGCCAAGGAAATTGGGTGAACAAACATTCCAAATTAATACTCAGCACGTACAATTAGGGACAAAAAACAAACAAACAAGCGAACGAAAAAGGACAAAAACAAATGAATTACACTTCTAAGAATTGGCTCCGACAGTAAACGTTATAGACAAGCAGTGACATTTTGCTGGATTATTCAAGTTGCTACGTACATGTACCAGCCAACCGCACGCACAAACATACAGGTATTTTTATCACACGGGAACCCTTGGTCGGTTAAGCAAAGTTTGTTGAACCCTACTGCGACCCCAGCACACACACACAGAGGACGATAAATGCAGGGACATTTGGGGGACGTGGACAAGTTATTTTTTTTCCCCTGTGAGTGCGTGGGCACAACATCCAGTGCAGGATCTGTTATTTTCTGAACGATTTCCCTCGGGGTTTTTTTTTTCTGGGGGGGGGGGACAGAAGATCACCGTCTGTAAAGAAAGCATGTGTACAATGCTTTGGAACACAAATTGGGCTCTTGGCCACAGACTAAACATAGAAATGAAGAAACAGTCATACACAAAATGTCTCCGTTGGGCTATGAATCAGCATATTTTGGTTCAGGGAATAAACTGCATTTCATTTTGTCTTTCTAAATTTTTTTTTCCGTTCAATTTTTGGCGTAAGATGCAGGTGCATCTAAGATGTGAGTGAACTAAAATGCTCATTTCAAGTTTGGGCTTCATGGACAATTATTTTGTTAAGGGCTAAAGGAGCGAGGATACATCAAACTAAAAACCATCAACCAATAGAGAAAAAGAAGAAAAAACAAGCATCATATCCGATCAGTCGTCTTCCAAACACTTGCACAAATTACAAGTCAGTACAATCCTTGATTTTTCTCCTAGTGTATAATATGAGAGGTTTTCAGAGCACGCTGAGAAATCTAACAAGGTCACGGAAAAAGAAACAAAAAACAGAAAACAGTTGAATAACTTCTGAAAGCATGAAGCTAACTGGGTCCAGCTTCTATGAGCTACAATCACTGAAAGTCAACTGATCACAAATCCAACTAAAATAATTCACAGACTTTTGGTACTTCCAAGAATTTTCCATGATAAGTACTGCATGGTTCCCCAACCCCTCCCCCAGAACAGTTGACTCATGTACATGTATGCTTCCAATCAGTTTGAGAATTTCATTTTAAAATGATGAATAGGTTTCCGGTACCATCAGATTTTATTTCAATTAAAACTTCGTAACTGTAAATGAAAACACCTCTCAAGTGTTTCTGCAGCTAGTTTTTTTTCCCCACGAAAATTGTTACATACAGGTCCATGACGACGCTTGTCTTTCACTTTGACATCAACGAGGTACAGGAATTAAAGATGACCCTCAGACCAATCTTAAGTTAGGAAGAGTTCGTGAAGAAGTTAGGAATTGTTGACCGGTTGTCAAGTTTCGTGAAATTGATCCCAAGATGAGATGCAGGATAAGACAAGTTACCCTTCCTGAGACATGTCTTAGCATTTCAGGAAATCAGCCCATGTTCACACAAAGTCTGAGCACAGTACATGTAGCTGAGAAACAAAATGGAAGGATTTCAGTTCCTGATTGAATTCAGCTCCGAGAATTTGTCCTTATTATTTTGTACAGCCCTCTATGATCCTGCATGTGTGAGAAGTGATTTTAAGACTCGTCCCTTGCCTAATCAGTTAAAATTTCATTTTGCTCACTGCTGTTTGGTCCGGATTTTGTGGGAAAGAGGTAACATGTGCAGTCCCCAATTTAATGTTTTGAATTAGAAATGACAGATGACAGATGACAGGCTTTAGTTTCACAAATGGTGAACACATAAACTCTGGCTCCTGAGCAAACGTCACTGTATTCAGCACTGCATAAAGTGACTGTTAAAAAAAAACTTTATTTGGCTGAATACTGCCTTACAATGTCGGGCTACATGTGTTTCATGGAATTGTAGAAAACCAGTTCTTAGAATTACCGGTGAAAGTAGCATCAGGGATCGGAACTGAAAAAAAGTGGACACACCGGCTTAACCAGAAAGACAGTCCATGTACGCACAGGTACCTGGTACAAGAACGTACTGTGTACACATGTGCTCGTACATGTACATTTGTATGTTCCAGCTTCAAGCGAAAATTAGGCTCCGTCGATTTTGGCCGATACAAATATACTGTATTTTTATATTGATATTGACAATCAATTTTATTCATTTTAATTTTCAAAGTTTTATAACAGGCATGAGTTGCTGTAAATTGTTCTATGGGTACACCCCTACACCGTAATGGTGTGATCCAAGTCACTTTGGTGACATGTTCTATTGTCCGTCTACGTACGTTTGGTTAACAAATAATTGTCTGTTTTGGAGGATAAATTTTGTGATATTTTGGAGGCAAAGTGTACACGAATGATTGAGTGCGAGACTGAGATAGGTGACTGAATTTATGTCGCCATACACGTATAAGCCACCCAGAATATATGCTACACGGACATTTTTCACTCAGCGTGAGAACTAACGTAAGCCGTGGCTTATTGAAAATTACCGTAATGTGACAACGCACTTTTGTATTTTTTAATAAAGTTCATTCCTCAGTAGCAATATTTTGGATATATTTTTCAATATCAATGTTTTCAAAGTTTTGATATTTCTTTAAAATCTGATATTTTCAATATATCAATATTACCAAGTAATTAACACTGGCGATATCGATATCAAACCCATATTGATAATATTGACAGTGCTTAGCTGAAATATAGCAACAGTTGTTTTGTTTTTTTAACTTTGATTGGACAGGTTAGCAGATAACATCCTGTACACTGTACATGTACATATTATCACACATGTACAGTACCACGTACATGTACTGTATACAGGTATGAAACTTGGACTTTGACAACCAAAATTAGAAAGTTCCAATCTTTCAAAGACTTTGTAGAGAGTTTTTCCATTTTGGATGGTAAGAGTGTGCAGTGAACACAAGCTGATCCAAGGATAACGTTGCTTGCCTGGTACGGTACATCCAAATGTCTTTCCTCATTAAGCTGAAATGTTGCCCTTTGTTGACTTGATCCCCTTTGACCCCAAAAAAGTGCCACAAGACACATGCTACCGGGGAAAACCCTGCCAAATGCACGCGTGACTTGGCTGCACCCCACTACACCGAGGGGTCACAGTGGAACGCAATGACTTGCCAATGTACATGTACATGTATGATACCGCTGGCGAGAGGGTGACGTTTGTAGGTCAAACCCTATCGTTAGGGAACCGTATGCCATTCATCATGCAGCAACCCAACCATTTAATTAGGTCAGAGCATCCATAATGATCCCGATGAAACGGTACACTGAAACCCCACATAGAAGACGTGTACAGTTGTATGTTTCAGATTTCAGCTTGTTCCACAAAGCACAGAATTTTAAACAAATGACATTTTAACCACATGTGGAAAGCATCAATGTTGCCCTCCCCACAAAATCCTTTCTCCTTCCATAAAGGTGAGCTACATGCACAGCAACCACTTTTTTTCAAAACTCCAAAATGCCACAAAGTAACAATAATAGAATAAAAAGTTCTTACGCTGTACTTTAAAAACTAAGAGTCGTTTCAACGATATGACATTCAACATTTGTTTAATATTGCAAATCAAATTTTGCAACGATATGATGCTATTGGCAAAAGGCCGCTTACTCTCTCAAGTTTGAGTTCAACGTACAGCTTACGTACCTCTACAGACGTCTCAGACAGCGTGTGTGTGTACAAGAAGTGCGGATCAAGCATGTACGTGTATAAAGGTCCAGCATACATACGGAAAGGTATACGTTTTCCATTTGTGTGATGTGATCCGAGCGTATTCATGTACATGCAGCATCCTTCCTGTGAACCCTACATATTGGTATCACCGGCGAAAAGCTGCCTGTCCAACTTATGCAGGCAATTTTCCTTCCAATTTCTGGAATTGGGCATGTCTTGGATAATGTCCCCTTTTGAATCTCATGTAAATGTACATGTATGTAGGGTACTTGTATTCTTACAAATGGGTCATTAATTAAGGAGACATTTTGTGATAAATTTTTCGACCTTAGGAAGACATCGGTCATTAGGGAGACATTTCAATGTCTCCCTAATGTCCCAGTTCCAGAAGGGGGCCGAATTTTAGTGTCCAAATTTTGAGAGATGATGGATTAGGGTCTAAATTGAAAACCTACAAAGTTTGGGTCAGATCAGATTAGGGAATATTTATTTATGGGACAGTAAAGTTTGTGCAGGTTCTTATGGGAATGTCTCCCAAGTGACCCATTTTCGGTAGTTACTGTACGTGTACATGTATCACCACATTTTCTTTAATTACAAATTTATCACAGGGACAAGAAATGTGAAACTATTTGTGGCATTCTCAATCCAGGGGACCAGCAGTAATTCATGATCATTTTCAAGGGGGCCATTTCCATTAAGTGTGAGACTTAGATTGTGGACTTGCCCGATTATTACTATTATTACATTTTCCTGGTAACAAAACCGTAGATTCCACAAAAAAGCATGCCAGGCACTGTAGCTTGTAAGCCTCAAGAAACCAGTTCAGAGGAGATAGTGAGTAGCAGTCATAGTTGTAGAGGTGGGAAGAAAACCCACAGTCCCAGAGAATCAGGCGGGTAACCGTTGCCACACGTGGACCGAGCTAGGAATCGAACCCGGGCCCTAGAGGTTTAAGGCAAGAGGAGAACCACTGCACCATCCTACGAGATGGTTACTCATTCTGATTAAGGGAGGGGAAAAATCAAAAGAGCCAGCCGCGCCTCACCTGGCCGAAGGACCCCTTCCCGATCAGGGAATCGATTTCGTATCGGTCCTCCCACTTCTCCCCGTTGCGGATGATGTAGTCGTAGTTGTCATCGTCGTATCCGTCGTTGTACAGCCGCTTCTCCTTCTTGTGGCTCGTGTCGTCGCCCTGAGTTGGCAGAGCTCGACGCTTCTTCTTGGCATAATAAACCTGCAGGGGGGGGGTGTGGTGTGAAAGTCGCTTCGTTTAGAATCAATGCAGGGTTTGGAAGTACCTACTGGACCAATGGACCGAGGCCAGTGATGTTTGCATCGGTCTTGCAAGATCAATACTAGGCAATCCAGTAGTTTTCTCCATTTTTTATGCACCAGGAGTGAGTTTGGAGGAAAATGTCATATCCACAAAGTGTACTGGTTTCTGAGGGGCCCAGGGCCACATAGAATCTACCGATATCGTACACTTTTGTGTTTCCCATGAAAACACACCCCGTCAAATACGGACTGGTATAATTCGTATTTTAATAACACTTCATCAATGGTGCACTCGGGATTTTCCAGATTTTGGGCGACCTTTTAAAAAAAAACAACTAATGAACAAAATCCTGAAATCAGGCGAAAAAAGCATGTTTGACGCAGCTCATAATAACTGTGTGTTGGTCTGCCAAGTACGTGTGAATTCTGTATTATGTTCTGGCCCTAGATATCCCAAAGCCAATAACAAACTCCATCTAATTTTGTTTAAACAATTTTTTAAGCGCAGATTTTGAAAAACCTTTCTGAAGGCAACACCACTTTTAATTGAATGACATCAAAATAAATTTTAAAAAAGGAATGCCACACAAGCAAGCCAGAAACATATGCATCCAAATAATACTTGGCGTCAACTTCAGTGACCAACCCTTGCATCACTTCATTTTGGTGGCAGGAAGCTGCACGATTAAAATAGACTTCAAGAAAGAGTTATTGGAAATTACGGTTTGTGGTACCATCAGGACTTTTTTGACGTTTCTATTTGTTGTTAAATATGCAACATATCTTTCTTGTTTGGAATAAAGTGCGCTGCCCTCAGTGGGAGGTAGCAACCTAAGGGATTGGGTGAAAGCTCAAGTGGATTAAAAAAAAATAAGCATTTAATAGTAAACCAGACAAATTTTGCAAAAATCTACAATGCCTTACTGTTTTTTTTAAAAGCCTGAATGGGGGACCCTTTGCATTTTTTTTTTGGCTTTACCTCAGAGCATTGATTATTGTGCACTTTGTCACTTCACATAGTCTGTAAGGGTCTACCTGCCCACCTTTTTGTTACCACAAAAGCATAAATTTGTACACGTTTTGCCACTTTGCTAGTTTTCTGAAGAGAGGCCTGTCACCTTGGTTTGCCTACGGTTCACGGTTTCCATGCAAGCGGCTAACTTCATGAGAAATGACAATCTCATCACCCAGATTGATGGATTAGTTAAATTTGTTACAAAGAAAAGCATTCCAACATTGGCCATTTGCTGGTGCGTTGTCATCCAACACTGGATTGCTACCTCTGTTTGCCCATTGTGTCTGGTTTTTCTTACCAACTGCAAGCTTCTTGCAAATTGACGAGGGACTGACCGCTGTAGGTTTTAACTGCCGATCCAATGTCCAATCCGATCCAATCTTTTTACCGACAAACGTAACTTTAACAGAATGCAGGTCTGCTCATAACAACACAAAACTGGTGTACTCCCTTAAAATTTAAAATGTCAGTTTACACATTATTGATAACAGGATTAGTTTTTTGCCTTAACTGTCACTGAGTTGAGAGAATTGTGTACATCACATCGGCACTCGCACGATACCGATAGTGCTCTGTTGTATTCAAACCCAATGCACACAGTGCATACATGAGAATAGACGCACAGCACCTTGGGCTGAATCAAGACTAGCCTTTGGTCAAGCTGGGCATGGCACCGGTGCACCACGCTCGGCCTGTGGCTTCACCACTCACGTTGGGGTCTTCAGAGGTAGGTGAGAGTCATGTGTCCAGGTAGCCACGCACGCCTTGAGTAAAGGCTAAATTGCTGGTTGCCTTCAGACTGGTCACACAACACCTCGTGGTGCCACATGCGGCATAGTTCCCTGACTGTTGGCGGTCAATGAAAATGCTATACTGACAGCTCCTTGGGTCTGTGCGTTGAGTTGTTGCGGCAAATATCGCGCAGATGTAATTTTCGGGAAATACTTTACGTGGGTTTAACCATGATAAAACTGTTCATTTATCTCACCAAATAAAAACAAAAACCAGTTTCATTTATACTCAAATAAAAATGTGACATTTGTGTTTGCCAAACCTGAGTGCAGAGTTTGCTCCTTTGTTCAAGTTAACATCGGCACTCATATCGGCAAGGAAGGTCAAATTTTACCGGTGTTGCCGGATATCAGCCCAATCCGATGTACCATCCGATCATCGGTTGATCCCTAAACGTGACCACATAACCAATCTAGTGCTACAATCTTGGCCAAATCTCATCGGGCCCCCCACCCCCGGGCTCCTTCTTAATGTTGGGTCTCAATGCATGGTCTTTGCTTCAATTCGAGATGACAAACACTGACCGAAGGAGACAAGGGGGACCTGGAGAGGGTACGGCTATTGACATGTCCCAACAATTTTGACCAGGATTGTAGCTAAATTTCTTATGACAGAGCATCTCCCACGCTGACGTTTTGCCACTTCACAGGAAAAGCAACCAGCAGCAAGGCGACCACCCACCTCATTGATATGCTTGTACGTCTTGATAAGGTCCACGCTCAGCTTCCGCAGCGGGGCGGTGCTGGCGTCGCGGAACGTCTGCGGGATGCGGCTCTGCATGGCCGCCATTTCTTCCTTCTGACTGGCGACGTAACTCTGCTCCTCGAAGCTGCCCGGCTGCGGGCGGGATGAGCGGGTCACGTGATTGGTCAGCGAGCCGGGGCCGGCCGCAGCCATGTCCGGCGGCTCTAGGTGGTGGCGGCGGTGGGGGACCTCCCCACCGAGGTCATCGTCGTGGTAACCGTTGGCTGTGGTCAGGGTGTAGCGCTTGGCGGTTGGGCCTGCAAAATAACAGGGGAAATGTATGACTTTTAATCAACACATAACACGTCCTGGGTGCAGATATTCTTGAAGGGCGGGAAATGAACAGGTTTTACACGTTTTCAAGATGTACTGGTACCACTGGTACATCTGGGCCTGCTTTGCATTGATGAGATATCATTAGGTAAGGGCAAACTCGTAATTTAAAGGTTTCACGAGGGGCAGGCACTGTATAGCAACTTCTTCTAAACTTTGTCCACAAGGGTAAGTGAAACCCTTTCATAAAAGTAATCTGTTGTGACCTTTTAACCTTTGATTCAAGGTCAAACAACAGAAGGCTTGAATGTGAATTTATATTTCAATTTAAGGAACGTAACAACGCAAATTGGGTATGGTTCAAGAGCTCTGATTGAGTATGAGATAACCAATTTTGGTGGGGACAGCAGGTCACTGACGCAATGTTTTGTCCACAGGAGTGACGGAACACTGTAGAACACCCTTTAAACAATTTAAGACGCCTCTTTTTTTAACCACAACTGCTTTCCATGTAAAAGCATGAAACCTTAGTAACTTGGATGTCCTATTTGTCCTGTTAAAAACCCTGATGGAGGGCCAAAAAAAAAATGCTCTTTTCAGGAAAATTTAGACTTGGCTATGAGGGCTTTTAGCATATCCCTACGTTTTGGGTTGCCACAATTATCATTCAACAGGTGTGTAGCCCTCAGAACTACAGGATTGTTTCACAATGTACCAGCCTACTGGAGGTACCGGAGATTTGCGGCGTCAATGTACAGCAGCGTAATTCGTACCACATTGCACAATCGCGAAAGACAGGACCCGAGTTGCAATGGCATACGATCTACAAAGTTCGAGCAGTGACCTACATATATACTATGCTTACAGGTTGACGTATTCGTTGGTTACCTTGGTACAGCTGCACAAAATATATTCTGGATACCAGGCAGTGACTGAAAAAAGTAGTCACTGGTCGAAATTATCCTAAGTAGACCAATTCCCTTCAATGACAGTGTACATCCATTAAACATCATTAACCCTAAAAGTCCTGAATCCTCCAATTTTAGTGTGATTTTGCACACACCCTAGGGAGTTAGGGTTAAACATCATTAAACTTCAGTTATAATTGTAAAAATGGAACAAAATTGGATTTAAATACTGTAGTCTGTACTTTTTCCGTCGTGAAATACAGTTTTTATCTGACTTTCCTGAACTACATTGCATATTTTCTAGATGATAATCATGAGCCTTTCATAATGCAAACCTTCAAAATCCTGAACTTTGAGAGGACTTTGTTTCAGAGGTAAGAGGTCAAGTTCACGGAGACCAGAATTTGCCCTATCAGACAACAGTGTGTTATCAGTCCTTGGAGTTAGGGACATTTCTGGAAGCGTGTGAATTTCCACTTGTAGATAAAAAGAACTTTTTATGTGGGGTCACTAAAAACTTGTTTCTGACACAAAGTTGTTGACAATCCCTGCTGTTGTTATTCAAGGTGAAAACATACAGAATATACCGTACAGGTACTGGTAGGAAAAGATTACTTTCATTTGTTGAATAAAACTTCTTTACTTAAATGTCTGAATTTGATTTTTTCTCTCTTATGAGTTAATAAAAAATTAATATTTAAAGCAAAAACTGCAGTTTTGATTGGCCCGAGTCATGCAGTAACAGGAAATTCTACCGTTGTGGCCAGGCTTGCATTGCTTGATCAGGTCGATATTTGGCAGTTTTTCCCATTGTTCGTGTGTAAATATTTCACAATATCACAGGTCTTCTAGAGGACAATGGGCTGGTGCAATTGCAGGCAAATGCAACAATCGTTCTGGTCCGGTCATTCTGTCATGCAAGTGGAATGTTTGACTTAATGACAATGCAACGACATGTGCCAACAAGCAACAGTGACTGTCAGTTCAGTGTTTGGTGCACTTCTATATTTATGATGCACGTGTTCCATCAATCATCTTATAGGCATCTGTTTTTAACAAAAAGAAACCATTCAAAGCAGATGAACAAATTCAAATACATACCTAGTATAGTGCACGTTGTCATCGTTTTCATGAAGAGACGATTTTTCTCATCGGATTGGAAAAACATGTTTTGAAAAAATTGAATTTGGTCTCTATTTTCAAACGCTTAATTTTGTAGAATTTAGTGTTACTTTAAATCCACCAATGCTACATTGTACATGTACTCCATGAAAGAGCAGATGTTACATGACACAAAACTTATATTTCTAGAAGTTAATTAAAGTTGTTTATTTTGTAAACAAACAAGGTTGTCTGTTCGTGAAATGCTAAATTTGTATGACTTTTGGTCTCTTCGTGAAAACGGCACACACAGTACACGCTTTTGCTATAGCGTGTGTTCCAGGTGCAACATTGTTACATTTGTATACATTGCTGGATTCAAATTGTCTCTTTGTGAAAACTACAAAACCAGTTTTGCCCACAGTTTTAATCTTTTGCCAACGTTATAACTATAGAAGAAAAATTGTCTCTTCGTGAAAACCAAAAGTGCAGTTTAGTCGAATATCACTCCACAGGGATCACCGTGATTTGGGTGATTTCAATAGATTTGTTAAAAAAATGATTACATCAAGCTGTAGGCACTGCATAGCCTTCTTGATTTTACCAAAAAACAAAAACTTGAAAAAAATCATGATTTGGAGTCAAATTGTCTCTATGTGAAAACTGTGACTATGTATGTGAAAAAACACTTCTATGTCTACATTTTACATGTATGTACCGGTACATGCCCAGTTTTTGTTTGGTTTTCATTTGTATTTTTACTTTTTCCTTCAAAAAATGTGGCTTTCCACACTGGCAAATATAGTTTTACTGGATGTTAATTTTTGTGCCGGGGGAACGGGGGTAGAATTGCCTCTTAAAAAAAGCAAAATAAAAGGACACCGTGAATCTTGAAGCTACTTGTACATATCCAGGTACTTGGCAAGCATTTGTGATTTGTTTTTCAGTTTCATATGGAAGTATAAATAAGGAACTACCGGTACTCCAAGGGAAGGTTCCCCGGGACAGCAGGTAAAACGAATCAAATAAAATACGACTACATGTAAATATCAGATTGATATCACTGATATCACACAGTAATCTGTGTAATATGAATAATATCACACAGTAAACTGTGTGATATCAATAATATCACATAGCAACAGAATACATGTATGTGCAGTACCTACACGTACCTCATCTAGCCACTGGGTCCACCTGTCCCGAAGACAGGCAATAACAATTTGCACAGACAGTTTTTGGCTCGATCAAAATTTACATGTACAAGCCAGTGATGGAAATACATGTACATGAAGCTGGATGCACATCGCAAAATGCAACACATTGCTGATCATCATAATGCTGATCAAATGACAGTATGATTTGCTAATCATTTTTTATTTTCTTACCGGTATTTCCATCACTGCAAGCCCTCCCCTTCCCTTCTTTCAGAAATCTTTCACACTTCCCTCCAAAATATCGAGTGTGGTGGAAATCATGGCCCTTGACAGTGCCAAGGGGTATTGTGTTGATTTAAAAAAAAAAATTCCTTGGCGCAGACAGGCAGTTGTTTAAACTTGACTGAGAATGGACAGTCTGACATTTCAAACCCGGTGAAGAGCATGGATAAATAAAGAAAAATTCCCTGGTGTGCAGTAGGTAAGGCAGGGAGTCAGATACAATGTACATTAAGATGTCTACAGCACATTAATATCCCATAGGAAAAGAATACTGTACATAGGTGAGGCAAAGTTGGGCAGCTGTCACTGCTTAATGACTTGAAAGGTGAAATGTGTACATACAATGTAGATACATGTATATGCAGTGCGCCCCTGTTTTCAGACAAAGACATTCCGAACATAAATACACACAGTTCCTCCATTTTCCAAATAAGGAGCTAACAGCTGTGCCCAACCTGCCCTCCCCCCTTCAGAGTCCTAACCACAACCCTTCCCCCCACTGGCCAATTCTGAGTCGGATTCTCTTTCTTCATTTCACAGCCAACTGCTGGGGGTGAGGGAGCTTGTTGCTGATTTTTCTCCCCTTGGCGAGTGCGTTGTTCCCATGTTCAAATCGCGGCACATTCATGTGCTGTCGGGACACCGCAGGGGACCGCATTTTTCCCCTCATGGACAACCTGAGTCATGCATTCTTTCGCCAAGTTCCCAGGCATCTTGGCGTCTTTTGTTTCCAGCATGGATTTCAAGATTCATACAAGTATTTCCCTCCTGCCGTTGGGCATCAAGAATGGGAGCATAAATGATTTTGCAAGCAATGGGAAAAAAACCTACATGTATAGAACAAAAAAAATATTTTAAAAAAGGAAAAGTAGCATGCCAGTGTGTGATCTAAGAAATATAAAAGCCACCCGAAAATCTCCCAAGCACCCTCAGGATAACACTGATCAGTCATGCTGCTGTCAAGGCAACAGCAACAATTCCCATTAAAGGCCATTACAGTGTAGTTACCACCAAGCCTTATCACACAAGACTGTGTATAATTTATGCTTCAGCGGGGAGGGGAGTTCTTGGGTGAAAAGTAAATCATGATGGATCTGGCAACAAATCCATCAGGACTGATTCCAAATGATCACAAAATGAGGGCCACATTCAGGTCAGCTCAGGGTCTTCCCCCGTCCCCCCCCCCAAACACTAGGCCAGCAGATCCACAGGTCAGACCAGCCACAGTCCCTTAGCCCAGCTATAAAAAACCATTATTCACACCACAAGGCAAGGAAGGGACTACCATGAATGCAGCCGGGCTAGCCAAACAACCGCTGGCAGTCAAAACAATGTCTGGCTGGCCAAGGCTGCTGGGCAGTGCAGGATTCCTAATCTGATCAGTGTTCTGTGACCTTGGCCTTCTGTGACCTGATGAAGGGTAAGACAACTCAGCATCAGCTGGGGGGGGGGTGTGGGAAGAAAGCTGATTGACAAGATCGTGTTTTTCATGTTTCAAACCCTTCTTGCCCGTGTACATTACATGTACGTGGATAGTGTTTCTTTCTGCACCGTGAAGTAATTTCTTCCAGTGACTCATAAGCAGGTTTATCAGCTTGACAGGTGAAGTGGCTCACTGCCATGCCCATGTAGGAAAACGCGAGGCTGCAAAAGTGTGACGTCAATAACAACTGTTTGGGAAGGGGGAAGGGGATGGATGCTGCACTAGCAGTCAAACGTGTTTCAACGCGTGCTAATTTGCAGAAGATGGGAGTTTGTTGATGAATGGGCACGCGTACATATATGCATGTGCGCGTCTGCGCCCGTGCATGTTTCTCATTCTTTGTGGATGCATGTGGGAACGCAGTTCAACGCTACCCAAGCAAGTTCACATGCAGTACAGCATCATGACACAGTTTGAATTTTTATTTTCAGAAATCCCTACACTGTACGCGCAACTGCTGGTCCAGTGGCTAATAAACTGCACTGGAGAGAAACCAGCCTCAGAGGATCGCGGCAGTGCCAGCATTTCCCAAGCTCGTCAGTTGTCACTGTAGAGGTTTTCTATTCTCAGGGGTGTGAGTTTGGCGACTTCAAATTCAAGCTGAAAACAGCTAACAAAAAGCTAAAATGTAGACAGTTCCATGCTTTCGAACAGACCAGGTGTACAAAAAAGCTGAAACTCAGGGTTAACATCTAAAAAAAACAAACCTGAAATCAGCTAAAAAGCTGAATTCTTACACCCCTGTATTATGTCGTACACGGGATGAAATTTTAAACCAACCTGTTTAAACTACATGTAAAAGCTACAAGGTACAAGTACATGTACATAAAATTAACCTAGTACATTTCACAAGAACAAATGTGTAATTACAAAAACACTGGATACATGTATACAAGTGCACACTTGTGCTGCTTACATAAATTTATTTTGTACTACTAATCTATGGGGTGTTGCCATTCTCACTCTATACTGTACAGCCAAATAACTCTGTCCAAAATGTGACCAAATACCCCCCTGCCTTGCCTTGCACTGTCATGGCATCAAACTGATTGGACACAGTTTTAGTCCAGTATCAAATTAAGTAAATTGAGCTGTCACATGAAACAGTGTTGCTATGCTTCCTGGAGGTCATTTAACGCCAGATCTTTGATTGACGACTTTCTGACACCCCCCTGCATTTCACAACCTGTGCTTGTAAGTGTACAAGGTAGACAAAAAGTCAGGAAAGACCTGTCATGAATGGAGGAAAGTTAAATGGGTAAAAAAGGGTACCATCATGCCATGACAGTTTCAATACTCGTTATCTGCTGAAACATTTTAGCCAGCAGAAGCATATGGGTCCACTCACTCACACATTGTACATGTATGTGCACTCCTATTGTAACTAACAATGCCACAACAGTCAGTGACCCTTAAAATAGATTGCAGCTCCCAGAATAAAACAGATTTTTTCAGGTGCGGAAAAACGCTGTTGTCCCAAGGCCAAATCGCACACAAAAGTTCACCCATGTACAAGTACCGTACATGTAAGCATCACCACGGCAACGTGTCAGAAGGATGGAAAAGAAAGCTCATGACATTTCATTGCTTGAGGAGCTGAACATACGGCCTGTGGATTGCATTATTCCAATAGTGACGAACGCCATAGTAACCATGACAACTACAGCCAGGCGTGAAACATCAATACAGGATTTGACAAACGAACGACAATTTTTTTTTCCAGTGTTTCTTTGGTGGAAGTGTTTTTGCCATCGGACTAACGGTAGAGATTTGACTTTGCTGTACTCTTCACATAAAATAATTCAGTGGCTGTAAACTTATACAAGACTATCACAAAATTAAATCATGGCACCTTAGTCACAATTGCGGTCACTAGGTCGTTACAATTTCTCGCCAAATTAAATTGCTGTTAACTTGCTCACAGAAACATGGTGCAAACTCACATACATGTATACATGTACATCACATGATCATACCACTCTTATCGAGAAAAAAGGAAACTGATTAGAGGAGTTAGTTTCTTTCCCCCCGGGGCGGCCAGAAGCCTACATTTCTGGAGGCCCGCCACACGCTCTAACGTCATTAGGCCCCCACGGTGACGCGACACCCAAGACGAGGGGCCCTGCAGTTAGGGGTGGCATGCCCATATCTGGCTAGCCGTCAGAACCGCCCTCCTGTTGGTACTCTGCTCACTGGTATGCCTGGAATGCAGAACACGGTGCTCTGAGATGCTCAGCATACCGCATCCCAGAAAAAAAAAAAAAAGGTCCTTTTTTTTTTTAGAGGAACTTTAAAATCATTTTTAAAAGGCCAGGCAGATGTTATCCATTCCGGAATCCACTGATCCGATAGTTACATATAGTTACATATCAGTTATGTTAATACCGTGACGTCATACATGGCAGTCTGCCCTTTCCAGTTTTCAAGGGAAGGGCCATCTTAGAATTGTTGCATTCACTATGACCTTTATCCCACGAAACATGGTTGACAGTTGTCTATTTAATTTAGATGCAGATTTCAATGGATTTAAGGAGTTCAATACGTAAACAACTCTGGTGTTTTGTTTTGTGGCAGCTTGAGTTCATTCACAGCACGGGTTGCAAAGGGATCTAAGAAACAATTGTTTCCCGATAAATTCACAAATGAGGTTCTGACTGGCATGGTGTCAAAGGCTCGGTTGACAACCAATCTACCAGTAGCTACACACCCTGTGGAGACTAAGCTTGTGCACAGGCCCGTCTGTGGACTAAACTGTCGTTTATTTCATATAACGGGTTTTGCCCTTACCCAAGGTATATGTTGATAAACACTGTATGCTCAGTGTTTGTCCAAAGCTAGCGAAAAAATTCACAAGCTTACTCGGGTGGGACTCGAACCCGCTACCTCCTGCTTACTAGTGCAGACGTCTTAACCACTCGACCACCGAGCTTGCCGGGGTCGGCTGGCCGGTCTGAGTCACGTGTAGCAACGTTTGACAGTTCCTTTGAGTCAAAAAAAAAAATGATGCCCTGCTGATGATAGCAAACATGTCTGTCACCAATGCTAGTGTCTAACTACCGGTAAAAGAAATTCATTAAGTTTAATGGGAAATGTCAAAATTTCTTTTATTCCACAAACCATTCCATCAAAAATCCTGATCAACAGGTACACAAAAATAACAATGTTTTGGGTAGAAACTTGTAAACAAAAATTATGCGGCAGTTCAGTTTGGTAATACAGTGTAGTTCCAAACGCGTGTGTCATTCGGGTATGTTGCTTGTGTTGCAAGTGCCCAAATAAATATTGTCAGAGACAATCCAATTTATTTGAGGATTTGTGACGCTGGTGGACAGGAAACCTGTGACAGACATAACATTGGCAACCTTGTCCAGAATAATTTCTAAAACTGCCTCGATCTCTGTTCAGCAGATGAACAGTCTCATCCCTGAAATACCTCGGATACTAGCCAACTGCGCGTGACTCCACACAGGCCAGCATCTCATTGGGCCACGGGGGTGAGTTCGGAATTTTGGCGTGACTGATTCAACAAACATCTGCCGCAAGATCTGGCCAGCGCTTTCGACATTTTTCAAAGAAGGTGGGAGATCTGGAAGGGCGGAGACTGTGACATTCACAAGGAATGTTTAAGAAGAATGTGGATTCCATATTATATATACCCCCGACTAGTAGAACGTTCCAGTGGCTAAATATTTAGAGGATGACATTTCAAAACTTAATTTTCATCTAGATTCTCAAGTCATGAGTGTCTATCTTAGTCATAAAATTTCACAATCGTTTCCGAGGAAAACAGACGATTCATGTCGACTCCTCTAAAAAATGAGAAAAAACTTGTGCTTTTAGTATCATTTAAAAGTTTACAAATTGGAACTTGGTTTGTACCACTTGGGAATGGGGGGTGTAACTAAACAGTATTCTGCTAAAGACGTAAATATCAGTTCTTTGGGATGCAGAATACGACGGATTATCTCTAGGGAGATGGCCCAGGAATTTCCATGGGCTTTTTATAGCAACATTGGCAATGAGATTAAATTCTTGAGGTAGTTGGATTTCCTTGTGATTAAGTTTCTCCTCCAGAGGAATCTCCGCTCTGTTTAGCATGGGAGCCGCCCCATAGCAAAGGCGATATTTACGGGCAGAAATCCCACAAATCCCTTCAAAGGAGCCGGATATTTTGGACCATCCCACAGCTGCTTGTCATATGCCAGGATGTTTTGAGATGCGAGGCCTTTTTACCTTACAGCCTCTCAACCCTTGGCGAACTAAGGACTGCCCTCGGTGGAGAATTTGATTTTTCAACCCTACTGTTTCACACTTGTTTCGTGAAAAAAAAATGAGCACAAATGATTTCCAAACCAGGTTGAAAAATTCTCAACCCTGGTCCAGGGCTGGGTTAAGTTCAACCTGGGTTGAAGTCCATCTCGGGATTAGCAAGGGGGTGGAAAATTTCAAGTGTGAATCATCGCCAGTTTTCAACCTGCGTTAACCCCACAATTCTTTCAGTGTTAAAAGGTCTTTTAGTGTGCATGTAAAAACTTTCATCATGAGAAGTCTGAAGCTTCAATTCAATCTGAGATTGGGTTGTGATGTTATTGGCCCCGAGCTGAAGTGCAACCTCAATCGGCGAAAGAAAGACGGGTGGTTACAAGCGGGTTCTTGCACGTATTCTGCATGTACATGTACGTAACGACCATACATGCTGGAATAATCAGTTACGCGTACTTAGCGTGGTCCGCGTCAAATGCTCATATACATATACTTGCATGCCTCATGGCGTGCCTATGCGATGAGTACCAAGAAAACCCGCCCTCTTCTGTTCTGCTCAGAGCAGATACCCTGGTAGAGAGCAATTGAGAGAGTAATACTTGATTTCTATTTGTTAGCACATAAATGTACATGTACTTTCTCAGCAATAACCTCAAATTCAGCTTTAAATTTAGCCCACTGACCCTCTCACAAAATATTCCCAACATTTTACATGTATTCCTTACCGACAATACAAGTATTAAATAAAAAGGGAGATTTCTAGTTCTACCTGTCGGTTAAACATGGTTGACATGTTTTGGTTTTGAGTAACAAAAGTTCCCATTATAAGCAGAGAAATTACTTGGAATTTTGTCACAAGAGAAAATCAAATAGCTAGAACGCAGCCTTCAAAAATTCAATTTAATTAACAGAAATCCCTCGACAAAAGCCATCAATAAATCCCAATCACAAAGAACCTCTCCCTATACTCTTTAAAAGAGAAAATTCAGGTCTTCCCCCGTGGTCCAAACCCAAAGAAAAGCCACTGAATCCACATGTACTATGAATAAAAAGGCCTACAAAATAGATCAAAAAATGTCCTGCCAGCAGCTCGGGGAAACAATAATTATTTTATGAGTGGCTGCTGCTAGGCAAGAGATAGATAGCTATTGGCCAGTGGGTTGACCTCTACCTGACCTCTGCTGCTAATAATGCCTGGAGCATGCTCATTAAAGGGATGACTGCCGATGGCAATCTCATTTGTATGTACATTGTTAGCTAGATACTGATCATTTCTATGGACCTTGTAGTGAGATATGTGGGTACATGTACCATTAATGTCTTGTCTCTCTTTTGAGTGTGGGCTATGTATGTACATTGTAAAATTTATGTAGTTCTCAAGTGGTAACTATACCTACCAGCACCTCATATGAACCTTTGATAGAGGCCCATATGATGAGGGTTGTGTGAACCTTGTGTGAACTAATCTACATGCATATGTACATGAAGGCCCACACAAGAAGGAAACCCCCTTACTGGGTAACAGTTCATTGGGCATTTTTGGGTCAGGGTTAGCGGTGGCAAAAGGAAGACGAAAGTCAGTCAAGGAATTGATTACCCAAAAAAATCCAGCTGAAAAAAAGGTGTTCACTGCGGGAGAAAAATAAATAAGCAATTTTTGCCAAGTTTTCTGGTGAGAGCAAAGGAATGTCCACATTGCCCATGCCTGTAGGTTTAACGAAACTGATACAGGTACAGAATACGCGACGTCAATACTTTTAATTTTGGATTTTTCCCCTGCTTGATGTTAGGCCTAAATGTAAAATACTGGTACATGTCAGGCAGGGCAAAAATCCAAAATTAATTCAAAAATCTCCCCAGAGCAAATCCATCTTTGATATACACGTAGTAAATACTTTTGCACATGTAAATGTATACATTGTGGCTTGACAAATTGGCTACAGATCGCTATTTTATGTGGTTCTTTCAAGAAACCTATTTTTTTTTATACTGTAGAAACTACTGGTAACACTGTTTATTTCTTGTAATATGCAGGTACGTAATGCATGTACTGCACTCATTTCTCAGCAAGAATACACTGTGCACCGCTGTTTAAACGTCACATTTGAATATTAACCTTGGACATGCATGTACATGTAAATTCATCTGAAGCAAGAAAAAAGGCTTTAAAAGCATTCTCTAAATCTCTCCCATTGCAACATCACACCAGTGTTCTAGCCACGGTGGGCGGCGCTGGGCGGGCCAGCCCGGCACTGAAAATTTGCGCCCAGAACGTAGGTCCGAAATAAACTCTGCCGCCCAGCACGAATTTCCCCAGATTGAATAAAAGTATTGCCAATTTTGTGTATTTTGTTCACATTCCTGAATAAAAGTTCACACTTTTTTGTGTTTTGAAATGTGAAGCACTGATTCTAAATGTTTACAAGACGATATAATTTCCACTTTTTAGCCTAGGCCTACAGTACCGTACCTGTACAGTACATGTAGTGATCAAGCAATGCGCATCGCACGCCACATAATTCCGATGCCTCATAAGTCTGACATTTCATAGGTCCGACAATTGCGTTTAATAGTTCCAACGGTTTTTTCGGCCCATGGCATATATGTACATAGATCCAACGCCTCAAAAAATCCAACGTCTCGAAAGTCCCACGTTTGATTTGACGCTCATTACGAGCGTATGAAGATGGCGCTAGGAACGAGACTGGTTCCCGGTGCCAAGTATGGTGAACTATTTATGACACGCAGCGTCGCGTGGGCGTGCACTCCTCCCATGTTTTGCAGTCAATCGCACTGACACCTCATATTATAAGTCCGACACCTCGTTGGTCCGACGTCGGATTTATGAGACGTTGGACCTTTTAGGTGTCGGAACTACGAGGCTGAAGAAAAAAAATTGCCCATAAATCTGATGCCTCATTACTCATATGTCCAAAAATTTGGATTTTGAGGCATCGGCCCCAAGAGGCGTCAGACGTACATGTATGATACGCACCTGGTCAAGCCACCGAGTCTCTAAAAAGACCCAGTGGAAATAATCTTGCGGGGATGAGAATGGACATCACCCAGGTTAACACGTCACCAGGCGCGAAGTGGCCAATGACACCTTTGGGTTTGGTTTGGTTAATTTCCACATAACACTTTATAAAAGAAGCCCCAACTTCCTAGGATGGACATTCACACAAACTTAAAATAATAATTATAGGGCTCAGACAAGATGAAGGTTATCTGCCCCTTCATATAAATCTATCATACATGTGTTTCCAATTTACAATTTCTAATAAAACGAACAGAATTTAATGTGATGATAGTTATTACTGCCGGTACGTGGCATTCACCAAAATGATGCCTCTTAATGTACATGTAGTTGACTCTAGTTACAGCAAAGTTACAGGGCCCAGACAAATTACTGTTACAACCCGGACTTTGTTAATGAAAGGAGTAGAAAAACAAAGAAAAAGCATGAGTAATTAGGAAAATTGGGATTATCAAACTTTGTTTTTTTATAACGGTACTTTGTGAGGAGAGTGAACTGTAGACAGCATGCACAGGCAAGTCCATCAAGATTTCAATTCTGTCTTCAAGTCACACTGTCAGAATCAACTCCCATAACATGTATGGCATATCCCAACTAAACAACAGCAAAACACATGTATTATAAGGAGCCAGTGTCTCTCCCCAGGCACAAAACTGCATGATACTATAGTGCCAGCAAAGATCAACACAGCTCCAGTTTTTAATCATCACTACTCCATTCCACCATGTCCATTACATGTAGCGCTCCGCATGTATGGTACCAGTGCATTCCACAGTCTTGTTGCAACAGAATGAGCAGAGAGTCAACACTCACTCGGTTATTGAACTTTGCTCCCTTATTAACAGCTGGACAACAACCAGGCTCAGCCTGGGCAATTAGGGCACCCTACACAACCTCACAAAAATGTCTCACTAAAGATCTGTTATCTGAATGTACATGTACATTGTACACCATACAGAGTACATGGCCTACAGGTATCATGCAAGTACTGTACATGTATTTATTGGAAATATAAAGAATCCTATTACATGTAATTCTTTCCACACGGCAGGACATTTGAAGAAAACTGACGGCCTGGTGTTCTCCAAGCTCTAAATTATGACTAACAAAACTACTGAAATAAATTGGGGCCCAGGGTACATGTAGGACTCTGTCAAACATGTAGTGTACTTAGATGGAATTTCAGGCCATTCATAGTGAAGGACAGCAACAAGTGGAAAGGCTTGCGGTAGCACCATGCAAAGGAATGCATCTCTAATATGAGTACATGTATGTGTGGTTCTGGGAGTATACTCACGGTTCTTTTCTGAACCACACATACTCATAAGAGAGATATGTTTCTTCGCATGGTGCTACCGCAAGCCTTTCCACCTGTTTTTGTCATCTTTTGAATTGGAAGTACCATACATGCATCTTCACGTCAAGTCTTCAGGGTGTTTTTTTGTTCCATGCCTTGCAATCGTTTACTTTGAATTGCTTCAACTATAATGTAAGCAATCACATATTTTAAATTTATCGGTTGCATCATGAATTGCTGTATTGTGGATACATGCAGTTGCCCAACCACGAACAGTCGTATCCTGTGTACGGGTACAGAATCTATAGACAGTATGTCACTATAATGAACTATTTTCATTGCTTTCAATATTATTCTTGGGTTTTCTAAAACAGCTAGCCTGCTTTTTCAATTCAATATGGAAGACATGTGTATACATGTAAGAGCATTGGGCTGTCCCAGAAACAGTGAAATTTCCCTCTTAACTTTTCATTTCATATTCAACTTGAAGGCCTCGGAACTGAGAGTGACGAAAAGTGAAACAGATGACAGGCAGATTTCCAGTGAATCTCTTCCTGGCATAATTGTCCCGGTGGTTGAGAGCATGGAGGAATGTGTTTTATTCCTCCATGTTGAGAGCGGACATGATTTTGCAGGAAATGAGAAATGGATGACAATAAATCAATTGGGTTTCTCCCTAAAAATTTCATTATATTTGTGAGGAAATACACTTGTTTCAATGCTGATACAAATTTATCTTGGATTTTGGCCCTGCCCGACGTGTATTTAACACTGTATACTCAGTGTATGCCCCCGAAGGCTTGTGAAAAAAAACCCACAAGTGTATTCGGGTAATTTACATCTCCCCAGTGCAAATCCATCTTTGAAATAATGCTGATACGTGTACGTGCAACTGGTTAAAAGTGACAACAGAAAAGGACCCCCGGTGGAATTCGTTTCAAATGAAATAAAATGACACTTTAACGATTACTACTGTAGTTGTGTGCATCAATAAAGTCTGTTGATCCTTTTGGCATCACATTCAAACTCGATTGAACCCATTTTATTTTTCATTTCAAATCTATCAAATTGACCTGCTGAGAATCCATTTGTGCCTGCTTAGTAAATCTAGGCAATAAATACATGCAACATCTGCCATCCACTCAACCCATCCTTTAAAAGGTAAAACCCACACCATCACATTCATCAAAAATATTCTAACCGCGCTGATCAACGTCAGGCCGATAAAAAAGAACACAGGTCATGCCCCAGTCTTGCCTGGCGATAGCCCAGATCAGAGACACATACAGGTCAGTGCTGTCAACAACCCCTCCCCCCAGACAAGCAGACTGCTCCCGTCCTCTGTTCACCATCAAACTCACACACTAAACAACGGGGACAGCGAGTCTCCCATCCAAATGTCATAGCGGACCAGCGCTACATGTAGGTGCGGAGTAACCCACCACTGGTGGGCAGACTGGCTGCATTTATTTACCCTACTTCAGGTATTTCTGAGCCACCGACCGATCTCTGTGTACATGTATTTATTTCTTTGGGTTAGGCCTTTACATGTAATTGAAGGCTCTTGATACCAAAGAAATGTTAGCCTGTCTTCCTCCCTTTACTTCCTTTGAAGATCGGAAGTAACACGCCGCAGCTTGTCCAGATGCCTTAATATCTGAGCAGTTTTACTTCCTCATTCCTAACTTGTAATGGATTTCAAGAAGTATGCAATGCATCTGAACATATCCTGGTAAACACATGAAACTAAAAAAATAGATTTGAAGCTTTGCATGGTGGAAGAGACGTGAGAAATGGGTTTGTGGGTACACCGGTTCTTTTAAGAACCACATCTCGCCCAAAAGAGATTGATTCCATGGTGTACCCGCAAACCCATTTCTCAGTCTACATGCAAAAGTTCTTATCTAGGATTCTTCTTCTGCACTCGACTGGCCGCCCGAGCTGAAGCGCACCACCAATCGCCAAAAGAAAGACAGGTGGTTCGTGGTTACAAGTGGGTTCTTGCACGTGTTTGCCATGTACGCAATGACCATACATGTACATGCCGGAATAAATTAGTTATGCGTACTCAGCATGCCCTGCGTCAAACGTATATACTTGCGTGCCTCGTGGCGTGCCTATGCAGTGAGTACCAAAAAAAAAAACCCCACCCTCTTTTGTTCCACTGGGAACAGATATCCTGGTAGAGACTAATGAAGGTGAACTCTGTGACTTCACATGTGAACTTTAATTCCACAGAATGGAGGTCATAAAAGATACGATTAATGTCCACATACAAAATGAGATAATCAACTACCGGGATGTACAATCAGGTTTTAATTTTTATTTATTTAAGTTTTTTTTAAAGACTTCAAATGAAATACATGTGTCTAGAATTGAGTAACCTACCGGGTACTACTACTGGGTCAATTCCTCACGAAAAAAAAAGAAAAAAAAAACATGATTCCTTTCATGGTTTTTCTTGGGACCAATTCTATCCAGTATCTGGCCTGGAATTACTCAAGCGCACTTCACACCATCACCTTCAGTTTAGCTCACTGTACATGTCGCAGTAAATTTCATACAGAAGCAAGTCTTGTCACACTGCACATAAATTTCCGGCATCATTTCTCAAACTGGTAAGTGAACAAAATTCCTAGAATTAACCAAGACACTGGGAGAGTGACATTTGAAGCAACTTGCTTGGATTCATTCGAGAGTGTCACAGCCAATCACGGGATGATTTGAAGTGACCACGAAGAAGACCAATGGAGAAATGGTCAGCTTTAGAGGAGGGAAGAAAATTTGGTACAAACATTCCAAGGAAACCCACCCAATAAGGTGCATTTACAAGAGGTGGGGATCGAAAACATAATCCACACGCTGACCTGGATGGGATTTGAACTTCCAGTCTCAGAGTTTTTCAAGTCACAGTATCCCATCAGTCAAAACGGCATAAAATGTGCTTGAACAGGTACCACCAGTGCGTCAGTAGCAGTACATGTACATGTATGATGCCAACGCAGCAACGGCTGTCAATTCCCGTTGCCAATTTAGTCCATAAAATGCGCTGCTCCGTCTAGCATACTCCAACAGTTGAACCCCCAAAAAGGGAAAAAAAAGAAAAAAAAGGAGAAGAAATGCCAAGATGAGAAGGAAAAACAAAACAAAAAATCCACAACTCGTTTGTGTATTCTATGCACAGAGTGCCAATCATTAGAGACTGCAGCCAGCCAATCGAAACCAGATCACGCGCGTATGACACAACGCAACCTGTGTCCCCAATCCTGGCAATTAATCACCCAACGAGAGCGCAGACACTAACCCATATTGATCTGGGTAATTTAGGGCATCTGAACTGAGGAGGCCGATTTGGTTCCATACTGGAGCTATTCTGTCAGCATGCATTTCCGCTCTCCACTAGTTAACTGTATACTGCACCTAAATCTTTCATTCTGCACCATGAAAAAAAAACACGCACACACTAGGGGCCCCCCAAAATACCATCAGTCAAAATTTCACAAGCTTCATTTATTTACATGTAGCTGTAGTGTGCAAGACTCTTTGAAGGATTCTCGAACAAATTTAACGTCCCTAATTTGTTAATTATTCCGGACTAAACAGCATCAGACACTAATCACAGGATTTCTGGACCACTGGGCAATTTTGGGTTCTAGACAAATTTACATTTGGGAGTTTAAAAAAGGGCTTAAACATTTCGTTTCAAATTCCTTTTTGTAAATTTATGATTTCATTATTTAAAATCAAACCAAAATAAAGTCTTACTTATGCTTTGATTTGAACAGTTGAGAGACACAAAAATTTAAATTTCCACTCTGGAATACTGGCCATTTGTATTTTGAATGAACGCAGACATGCAACTTGGACTTGGACAAAAAAACGCAGAAATTCCCATCTTTATAAGACTTAGTTCAATGTTTTTCAATTTTCAATAGCATGAGTGAAAAGTGAAAAAACCAGGAAATCAACTGATCCGAGGAAAAGGTGCATGCCTGGTACATTGAAGTAATAATAAATTCCTCCTTCCTGTTTCAGGTAATTCCATGGATGACAGGCTGACACATTGGAAGGGCTTTTTATAGTCCTTCCCTTCCGTAAAGCCAATGTAGTGAGGTTAGGCCCCAAACTTCAGTACTTTTTTATTGATCATTGAATATTGATTATATTTGTCTAGCAATCTCCACAAAGACAACAAATACCTGATTTGCACAGTAAAGGCCTAAAGCAGGAGCATAGCCCTGGACCACTAAGCAGCATACACGTCTGTTTCCGTCCCACTCGCGCCGGTATTTAGAATTTTTCCCCCTTAATTGAACAGATGTCTGTTACCCATCCACCCACATCTCTCCATCCCGTTGTCGCTGAGGCTCTTCCATCTACGTTGCCCACAATTAACTACCCCCCACCCCCGTACATGGAAAAAAAAAAGTGATCCGTCTGCAGATACAGGCTCATAGACAAACGACGATGTGCGATTGCCGCGTCACAAGCCCAAATGCGGGGGCGGACGGACGGACTTGTTTATTCAATACGGGGAAGGAAGGGCCATGCCAACAAGGCACTGCTGATTGTGGAATTTTGCACAGCGAATTAATGAGCGAGTGTCCTGTTGTTTAATTGGGGGAAAGGGTGAATCAGTGCACCTCAAATCCACGGCGATTTAATTGGAATATGAATCAAGGAAATAAATGGAAAATCCAAGCAGACAACGAAGTGTAAAACCAGAGATAAATTTTACTAAAAAAAAAATAAAAAAATAAACAAAAATGTAAGCAGAATCTTAGAGATTTGAATACAGGCTAAATTTTATACATAATGAAGGGATTCAGGTTCGTAAATAAAGAACAAGAACAAATAGTTGTCAGGTTATGTAGACTTTGCTGACTCGTCACCCCCTAAAAAGAGTTACCTTTCCCAATACAGTGCACACAGCATTTGAAAACTGTGGACGGAGGGAATTATTTTTCTTTCTTTGGAGGAGAGAGGGTTACTTTTTGAACGCTGACTCAGTGTGCAGGTGGGTAATTCCAGAAATTAAGGGCCCATTTTTTTTTCTCGTCCCTGTCACATCTGACATACATGTATGATTTTGTAAGTTCAGAACACATTTACAAGAGTGATGACGTAATGCAAATTACCCGCCAAAACAAATAGTAATTGTTTGAAATCAATTCCGGCGATATTTCCAGGTCAAATAACAAAGGTCAGTGTAACAGGGACACTAAAATGTCACACTTTTGGACACCAAATTTCTGGAATTACCCAGCTAAGGTATGTACATGTAGGTGTTGAATGGTTAAAAATACAGCAGCTGTAGCAAGAGAGACTAGGTTGCACCATGAACAAACCAACACCTGTAATTAAGGGTACAGCACTATGCTACATGAAGTACATGCAAGTGTTGAACCTTTCTGCACCACATTCAAACCACAGTTGACCAGTTTGTTAATTTGCAACATCCTAAACACTCCTCCCCACTCCAAGAAAACCCTTTAGGGCTGCATGTTCAAAATGGCTCAAGCAAGGAAACAGGAAGCCTAACTAGTCTTTAGACTTTGTTGACCACACTGACCCTTGCACTTTTATTGGGGTTACATAAAACTGTTTACAGTATGGTCTTCCTATTAGTGAAGATGATAGCCACATCACCTGTCAGAATTCATTAATTAATTGTCAAGTAGATTTAGCTCTTCCATTTAGCGTGCTTGACCTGCTGGGCTCCAGCGACAATCCAATTGGAATTTCAGATGTAGGCGCGACCGATGGATTCAACTTAATTATCCAACAACGAAGGACAGAGTACCAGCAAATATGATATGCTTAAGGTTTTTATCTTCTGAATTTGTTTTTTGAAGGTGGGCGCAGAATAGAATATTGACCTGTCCCGTTGCACTTTTGCTGCCCTTGAACAAGCCCTAAAAGTACATACAGAACACTGCACTGACATACAGCTGTATACAAATGAATGGGATACCAGTACTTGATATTTGAGAACCGGCACTGAGGCCAAAAACCTAGGCTCCAAGTCTCTGGGGCCAGCGCACTATTTGGACCACTTCACATACATGTACCATGTATGGGGGTATGGCTTACCAAAATGATTTAGGTTAATTGAAATGCAGGTGGATTATTCCATGGGAAGGGATTTTTACCCCCAATCCCCTCAAAGGAGTGAATGACAGATGCTTTCAACCCAATTGTGCCCAAATTTTCCAAACGAAAGTTGTGGAAGTTTGTAGAGGTATTTTTGTTATCAGGGAGAAGCACTCACTGTTGTCTGGAGACTTGTGAAAAAAAAAAATGACCACTATACTCGATGGGACAAGACCCAGGATCTGCTGCTAATGAGAACCGACCTTTCCCCTTGTGGACGTTTCAAAATTGTTGGGGGAAAAATAGAGTAAAAGTTGGCACAATCTGATCTCAGATTTGAGCGACTAAATGGTCATCCCAAAATTACTTGTCTAACTCCTGAATTAATTTGGGAATATTAACGAGGCCAATGCCATGAAACATGTTCATCAATAACAGTACATGTGTACATATACATGTATATGTAAGTTCTTACTTCTAGAATCAGCATTGAGGAAAAAAAGTGGCAGGATACCGCAATGTGACTTCAAGGAAGTAGTGGAGTGAGTTGACTTAGCTATTTATAGACTTCTTATTGTCTTGATGAATTGTGCATGGTACATGTACATGAACGTGTAGTCATGCCACAAGATGTCATCATTCCCGTTATGTCTTGCATAGATTGGCCCACTTTGATTCTTAAGGGCAGCTACGGTAGATTAAAATATGTCGTGTCAACTTCTGCATTTATACATATACAAGTATATTCTCCGTTTTTATATTCGTGTTTTCCACAAGTCATGCAAATTTCTCAATTTCCAGGGCATCATTTCGAAAATGATTGTCCACTGCAGACAATAAAGTCAGTCACATGAAACGGATCAAGCCGCACATATACAGACATGTACTGTACAAATCTTGGACAAATAAGGAATCAGTTCAAAAACTAAACTAAAATCTGCTAAAAAGTTAACATCCCCAAAGCTTTTACTCTTGACTACATTTCCATTTCTACCGATCCAAGACAATCCCTAAACATTCAGCCCACTCCATCTTTTCCAAAGCAAAGCCATTGTATCACAGACAAAAAATCCTTAGTCCCCCTAACATTACCTAAGGCGATTAGCCGATGGTTGGATGATCTTGAAAAGCGTCTATCAACCCCCCCACTTCCCCATTCCCTCTCCATGTGACTGACTTTATTGTCCGCAGTGGACAATCATTTTCTGTATGTTTGGACAATCACTACTCAGAGGAGTATAGTTAACCACAGATTTGCAAGCAATGGTGTGGTGGGGGGTTAGGTAGGGGTCATTCACAGGCACAGTAACACAGGCTAATCACATGTTGAAGCACATGATGTTGGTCTAATCTAAAGGGCCCAGGCTTGTGGTTTACAAACCCCACAGATTTGGCGGGAAACATTTTGGGAGTGTGAGAACACAAAACCTGCTCTCAGGCTGATGCATACATGTTTAGGCAACTGGACTAGACAAAAGGATAAATTGTCCTGGCAACCAAAGGAAGCCATTGTTAAGTGTCTGGGTAGGTACGTGTACATTTACATGTACACATGCTGAGGTTAACAGAAAAATGGTAGAGGACAACAGGGCAGCAAACTTGAAAAGAAAATCTTGTACGTGTAACCAATCAAATCAAAGGTTGCCAAGATCCCTAATGTTATTGCTGTGAATGTCAAACAATTAGACATAACTGTACCCATGAATGCAGCAGCCAGAAAACTTTCTTTTCCTGATTTGCAAACCACCTGAAATGATTGCAAGTACTTCCTTGCGCAAGTTGTAAACTAGAACGCTGCCTAACCTTGGTGAAATCTATCACAACCTGTTCTACAATGCATGTGACACACACACAAAAAAAGCAATACCAGTGACGTTCTCGGTCTCGCCACTGTACAAAGTTCGGTGAAATCCACTGCATCCTACATCTACCTGGGTCATGGGAATCAATTCATCACCTGAACAATTGGATCACAGGGGCATTCCACTGACGGATTTCAACACATGACAGAGGCATGGAGGGCACTATATATATTTTTTTTTTCTCACAGCTGTTCTGCGGTCATGTGCAGACATGCCCTCGTGAAAGACGGTAACCATACTTTTGTTACCGAGTCAAATTACACTTCAACTTTACAGTTACATGCATGGCCGTGCTTGAACGATAATTCGTGGAGGTGTATGGATGACTCTGGCTAGCAGTTCAAGCAACTTTGAAGGAGTGCACTCTGGACAACGAAGGATGAACTTATCAAGTATTCAAAACCATACCTGCTGACACGGGTCATGTCCTAGGTTATCAGTAGTTATGCACATCAAAAATCAGGGGTGTGAGCGGCCACTTTAAATTGAAGCTAAAAACAGCTAGCCAAAAGTTGAAATGTAAAAAGTTCCTATACTTCATCAGGTGTACAAAAAAGCTGAAATTCAGATTCAACATCTCAATTAAAAAAGCTCAAATCAGCTAAAAAGCTGAATTCTCACACCCCTGATAAATGTACAGCAGGGACCTGAGGGCTGCCACAATCATATAGGGTATAAAAGTCCTCCTACAATGCAATTTTTTTTCCTTTTTTCTCACATTTTTACTTGGCAAAGACAGCTCAAATGTCGTTCACAAGTGTCTTGTATCCCAATAATTCCATAAATGCTGAGTTGAAATTAGCAAATACACCCGCGGACAACGTATTTTGCAGGAGATTTGTGAAACTTCATGCTTTCCGTCGCGATCTCTGAACAATCTACGTTCGTCTAGAATGCGTATATGCACATGCGCGAAATGCATAGTAACCGACTGTCCCTTATACGCGGAAGAGCTGTGGGCGTGAAGAAGTCGCAGATAAGGCCATGTCCGAAACAAGCTTCCAAAGCTACAGCTTTGTCTGTTGTCTGCGCTTCTCCATGCATTTCCAATGAAGCAAAGACCTAGACCTAGCTCTGGACAACATAACTGATAGAATGTGGGCTGAGCTTTGAGGCCATTTCGCTGTGCAAATGCATTCTACTAGACGAACGTAGGTCATTAACGAATCGCAACGGAAAGCATGGAGTTTTGCAAGATTTCCTGCAAAAGATGTTGTCCACGGGCATATCTAGTAATTTAAACACACTATTTAAGAAATTTGGGATACAAGGCACTTGTGAATGACATTTGAGCTGTCTTCGCCAGGTAAAAATGTGAGATAAAAACATTTGAGGAAAAGTTCGCATTGTACATGTAGGAGGACTTTTATACCCTGGACGTTGATCACAATGCAATATAAACGACGTCCAACCTGGGCTACAGGTATGTACATGTATGCCCTAGGCATGGTGCCAAGATGGAATCTGTTGCTTCTTTGCCAGTGAGGGCACTTCATATGGGGAGGCAAGTGCAACTCTCGCACTAGTGAAATCAAATTTGGACCTGGAGGAATGCTGGGATACAAAGGAGGAAGAAACGCTATCCTCTTCCGACAACAGCACCAACTTAGCAGTGGCACAGAGAGTCTGCTTGTCTTGCACAGATCTGGTTCTTGATCAGTGATCCCAAAGTTGGTTTGCTTTATCCATTATGCAGGCTCTGATATCAGTGAACCAATGTCAAATAACTGATCACAATCCAGGGACCTTTTCCAATACTCGACTCAGGCTCGGTTTCAGGCTTCGTTCCCAAAACCAATCCCTGATTGTGGGCCTGAAGCGTGTAAATTAAATTGGATTACTGTAATTTCTGGCTTTTTTGCATCTTATTTGATGTTCTATGGCACCATTAGACTGATTACTGCGCTTACAGTTTCAAAGTCAGGTAGTTAAAAAACAGGTGAAGCCTGAGACGGAGCCGAAGTTGAGTATTGGAAAACAGCCCTGATCTGCATGAAACAAACATGCCCAGAGGAACATGGGTCGACACTTGAACATGTCGTGCTACTCAGTGGCTTGGACTCACGCACGCTCCCTACACACTTGCACATGATGAGATCGCACCTGCTCCTGCACCACAAGCAGTCCAAACCAGCGTATTCTTACGGGCATGGAGCTATTAACAACATGTTTAATAGCTCCATGGTACGGGTGACCCAACGGGACCTTGCTGGTATGAACAAAGTGCTGAGCAAGTGCCCCTATTATGCACTTCACGAGAACGGTCCGTCATTAATAGTCGTCAGTGTTGCAGTCGAGACCTCTTAATATCACCACAAGACCATCACAACGCTTCCAGTCTGAGTTCAAGTCACAAGCTATCCAAAGAACTGTGACAAAAGCATTCGTTTGTCACTGTTTACACGGTTACTTGTGACTGGTCTGCGATTGGTCTTGTGATGGTGTCGACTTTAACACTGACATTCACGCAAGGAATACCAGTAAACCGAGACGAGCCAATGCTAGAGTAGTATGGGCGTAACAAGATTGAAATGGAACTAGCTTGAAATACCGTTACGTGCAATGGCTCCGTATCCGGCACTGAGCCCCAAATTCACAAGGTTCCAAAACTAGTAGCAATAACGTGCACGCACCAGATCTTGATGTCCTGAAATTCAATCTCAAATCAGCAATAACAATTGGAGTTTTAGTTTGGTGTAGTGGATGGCACTGCCAAAGGTCAAATTCTCAGAAGCAACTATCTTCTCCACTTTTGTAAGAGGGAATGGTTTACATTTCAGTTGAATTTCAGTTTTCGGGACAATCTGAGCTTTTGATGTCTTGTTTTCAAGTGTACGTACATGCAAGTCTGAGACAGAAAGAAAACAGATGCACGCGAGGTGGTTCTGGAACCTCACAACATCTGGAACCGTGACCGGATACGGAGCCTCTATGTGATAGAGAGAGATGTACATACGTCTTCCGTTGACCCTCCTGCGACTGGCCACGGCGAGAGGGTTGACTGGCAAGTACGGGGAGCCCTCGCTCTTCCGCCAGGAGGCGGACGAGTCTCGCGACAGCATGCCTGAACCGGTGCCTCCAAGGCCTTGCTGAACCATGGGCGAAACCAACACTTATGTTGACCTCCTCTCAGAAGAAAAAAATCCACGACAAGAATCCCCTAATAAATCAAATCCCAACGCTTCCTGCCGTTAGCCCGTTGTTGTCTCAGCTTCGATTTCCCTCTTTTTGCTTAACAGGGTTGATATCCACAAACTAATGGAAAGATGCACCTAACAGAAATAATGCTGTTGTAACAGAAGCCCAAGCTTAACGTGGTCAGGGTTCAGCATTTTTGGAGCAACGAGGTACATATAACGTTGGCCAAAAGTTTGTCCTACCGGCTGAAGTCAGTGGCGGTGTTGCAGTTAAAGCTGCTGTCATCTTTCTTTTTGCAGCAGGAGAGGGT
Organism: Acanthaster planci; assembly: GCF_054643075.1. Classification (NCBI taxonomy): domain Eukaryota; kingdom Metazoa; phylum Echinodermata; class Asteroidea; order Valvatida; family Acanthasteridae; genus Acanthaster; species Acanthaster planci. The sequence goes on along the minus strand of NC_141786.1, from coordinate 17,750,547 downwards.
TTAAGATCCTTACCGCAGTTGCTTTAATCCGTGGGCGCATTCCGCTTGCGCTGAGATCAACTCCAGAGTTATGGCCCTTACGGGCAAAGCTGAAGATTGCACCAGCAGATTCCCCAGGGAAGATTCTATGACCGATTTACAAACTGGGTTTGAAAACGAACCAAGCCAGGATTTTCAACAGCAAGTTGGGCGCACCTGTCCGCAAATCACACGATTCCCATTTCATCGTGATGGTTAACACTCAAAAAAAGCACAGTTCTGCTGAACAACCTCACAGCTCATCAGATATTGTAAAATTCCAAAGACTGGCGAGGCTAGAGAGAAGTACAGGAGAAAATCATGTCTGACAATTGGAACAGGAAATCAGTTTTCTGAACTCTTAACAGTATCCAGGGATTTCTACACCCATACTACATATACACTTGTCCGCAATATTGAATATGTCATATAAGTCAAAGGCTCGATACATACACTGTACACAAACCGACGCTAAAATGTGGAGTCACGTTGCCAGTCTGTTTCTGTTGACAAACGAGGGCAAACAATGCACCTCGCTCCCGTTGACATTCACCGCCAGAGTTCACAAACGAGCCGGCGCTTCCAAAAAAGGTGAGCCTGAACTCCTCCAACTGACAGGGGAAGAATTTGACGGAGAGCGAGAGAGAATGAGGACAACCAGGGGGATGATCCAGACAAGCTGTGCTGGCACACCATTCATATGTCAAGCCTCGCAGGGCCTGCAAACCAGCAGGACTATGTCAAATATTTCCTGTTTGAATTCAATATCTCCTCCAGGCTTCAACAGACAGGGATGGCTACGATGTCATTGCCGTTGAATCACCTTTTTTTCACCCTTTCTTTTGAAAAGGATGTACGCCTTTCGCTGAACCAATGGTCCATCGCTGCCGTCACAACATGCCGGAGATTTAGCTTAATGTGCCCTTAGCACTGTACATGTACACAGCCGGCTTTTCCACTCCTGCATGTACCTGTATATCCAGTGCGTGATACACAGACGGTTAATTTTCTCAAAAGCACAGGCTGCCTGATTCAGCTCAGCAAACAGCTAGATCTGCATACGCCCACCAGGCCAGCCAACAGTGCGTAAGAGAATCCCCTTGATTGGCCAGACACAATACCTGTGGGATTACAGTTGCCACCGCCAGCCACCAATCGAATGCCAGGTCAGGGAGGGGTGAGGCATTGACTGCTTGGCCACTCAGCTGGCAATCATCTGTGGGTAGAATTTGGGCTGTACCATTCACCCAGACAGGGTGAGTCATAGTGACTGAAGTCCTGGGGGAGGGGGACACACATCAGTGGGTTATGATGTCTACGCCTTGTGTGGTGGCTGCTTTATCTGCCTCCCCATTAAAATATCCCAACAGTAATATGCAAATAAACAACGCATACCAGCTTACTCATTATTCTGTCATCATTAACGAGAATGGTTAGTTCCATTTCCATATTTTTAGAAACTTGTACACATATAAATTACTTTCTACTAACAGGTAATTATCCAAGAGGCATTTTTGTAATTATTCGATTAAGACTGGGGTTTTCATAAGCTATTTACCGAGTCTAAACAAAGGTTCGTGAAGATATTTGTACATTTCTATATGCTGCAGCAGAACTAAAAACTACATGTACATGTGTAAGTTCTTGTGTCCATCTTCATGCTCTGATCACAGAACAATTCTGTGTCCAGTAACTTGCTTTACAATGAACAGTCGACATCTTCTTTTGCTTTACTTTGTTTTCAAAATTTTGTAAAATATTGTTTCCAACTTGATAATAAAATGGTCAATATCAAAGTCTTTGAGTCTTTTGTACAGCATATAGTGGGAAGATGGTCCCTGTCACCAGTGGCTACTGTCGCTGAAGGCCCAACGGAAACTCACAAACTTGATTACAATCACGAGGAACTGAGGAGGAGAGACGTGGACAATTTGGTTTTTTTTTCACTATACCGGCATATAGAACAGAACGCTGCCAAAATACTCCTTTCATAACATCTGCCTTGAGTCTCTGCTGAACTTAGCCAGCTGGGACTATCCTTAGTGTTAAGACAACACGTGTATCATTCCAGAGTATATGCCAGACGATAACACTTAAAAGGGTCAGCATGGAAGGGGGGGGGGGCTTTACTAAGTAGCACTGTAACTCTGTAATCGCTATGTAAACATTATCTCCCATTGGTATGAGATAAGATGGAGTGAGCATATATTCTATTGTGTTCCAATGACTAAAGGAACATGACAGACAAATTCATATAGATGTGGTTAACTACTAACACTACTGTTTGCTAACATGTATTTTAAATAATTATGGGGAGGAAAAAATCAAATAAAGATTGTAATAAAGATGAAAATAAAATTCCGTTTTGAAAAAAAAATCCATGTAACTGGTAGGTTTCCAGTCAAAATCTGTGAGTAAACAGTGTTTCTTTAAAAATCGGATTTGGTTGATGTTTTAAACCAGATTTTTATAAAACAAACAAAAGCAAAAACTAAACCCACCAAAACAAAACATACGATTTCTTACCCGCCCTAACTGTTCAATATTGTCTGAGCGTTATGTACCTGTATCTTCACAACTACCAAACCTCACAAAAAAGATGCATGTATTTCAGTTTTTGTGAACTGGTGAAAGTGGGCAGAATCTCAAACTTGGTATAATTTGTGAACACTCATGTACCAATATACAAACTGTAACTGAAAGTGACTATATGAAAACCAAGCAGAAAAAATGAACTAGTACATGTAAAGTAAAACTCATCAAAAAAAAAAAAAATCAGCTAACACAAGTGTACAGTGATACAGTACACAGATGTTTGACAGAATGTACTCCAAAAACCCACTGCGATGTGAATGCATAATTCCGTGTTTTGCAACACTGGATGATAATATCGGCCCGTCCTTGAACTTGGTTCGCTAAACGAAGAAGACTCTGTTCGGCTTTTTGCACCAAAACAACGGCTGTTGTTGCTGCCTGTGTAGCTGTTGCGCTCGCTGACACAAGCAGTGCTGTCATGCGCGTGAACAAGTTGACAGGGAAATCAATAAGCGTGCACTGCGTCTTTGATGTGCACTGCCATTTTATGTTTTTGTTTTGTTTGATCGTGTTGTTTGCGACAAAGCGCGTACATGTACCTGGGGAGGGCCTCTTTTCCCGACAAGCCAGTGAACAATTTCATTTCCATAAAAACTGCACAGCAAAGTTCACAAGCAACATGTACAAAGCGTTCTAGTATCACTCTGACAGCCAAAATAAGGTTAACTGCACGGTAATGTGGGAGATTTTGAAAGCTGTAAATCATTGACTTTCATTTCACAGCCTTGATTCGGTTAAATTTGTCCCAATGCCAAATTAACACCTGAAAGCACAACTAGGGGTGTGTGTGGCTACTTCAAATTAAAGCTAAAAATCAGCTACATGCAGCAAAAAGCCAAAATGTAAAAGGTTCCCATACTTTTGTACAGACCAGGTGTACAAAAAAAAGCTGAATTCTCACACCTTTGATAACTTTAAAATCAGAATTCCTTTGTCCAACCAACATCAAATTTGAAACCGTTTCAAATGCACACTGGGTTCACTCAGTGTCAACGGTTCATTAAACTATTTTTTTATAGAGCAGCAAACAACGGGTGCTCCGAAACTGAATGAACCCTTATTGACTTGGTTTGTCCCACATTCATTTGATTATCTACTCATGGTACACAAGGCCTATATTTTTTTTCAGGTTAAACTTTGCACAGTAATACACTTGACTGCCCGATATTGACCCATTAAAAATTTTTTAAAAGAAGAGATTTTCTGGGACGCTCCAAAGTCTTTCAATTGGAGGATGCAATGTAGTAAAAAAAAAAGAAAAAAGGAAAGAAACCTGCTTTTTTGGCTTACAACCTTTGTACCCTTAGCGAGTACAACACTGGTAGTTTGAAGTTGACTGAAAAATTTACAAGGGAAAAAAAAACACACAACTACCAGAAAATGTCAATTTTTAGCAGGAAATGCGCTCAAGCCTGCAACATTTATAGAATGCTACAACTGTTTGGGGGAGGGGACTAAATTACAAACCACTAAAGTCAATCAAAACGGTTCCACAAGGTGGTAAAGTGTGAGGACTGATGGAAAAACAAAATGGAGAAATGAACAATTTACATGTATGTATTTCAGTCATTTTCGCATACATGTACGTGTACATGTAGTCATAAAAACAGTAGCCCCCAGCAAAAGTGAAAGGCAATATTTGTAAGTGGATTTTCAAGTTGAACACTGACAATGAATTTGCAATTCGCAAGAGTCAAGCTGTATTGAATGTTCATGTAAATATACCTGTATTCCCATGTTGTTATGTAAATGTAAATAAATTCGGCTCAAAACATGGCTGTATGTAGCCAATGCCAACATTTTCAGTTTCATCAACAATTTGGAAGAGTCTACTGGGGAAAGTACATGTACTGTAAGTATACAGACCAGCCACTATCTTCCCAATGATGGATTCTCTACGGATTTATTTCAGGCGTTCGTACTTGAACATATTAATCACCAGTGGTTTCCTACAATGGTTGAATTTGTAACATTTATGTACAGTAGTTCAAAAAGGAAAGTTCTGTAACCAACCTGTATGCTTGGTTTGCTCATAAAAGACCTTGTTTTGAATCCTTTAAAAACATACATTCTGTTTGAAATTAATTTCAGATTCCTCACGCTTTCATATCAGCAAACTTTTTACCTTCAAGGGGCACGAAACCCTACATGTATATGGATCCAATCTGAACAGGAACAAGAGAAAGCGTGTATTAGCATGGAAATGATGGCCCTTTAGTGGGAAGTTGGGAGCCCGTGTGACTGCTCAGGTTTATGTGCATTTGGTGAGAAGGGGCCGTGTTCAGTACGTGCAACCAATTTTGGTTGGAATGAGTGGTCTTCGAGTGCGCGCCGGGCGCGTGCAAAGAAAACTGCACACCAGCCTGTTTCTCTTATCCTTTGCCAGTGAGGGCGCTCTTCAACTCCGGGAAGGTTACAGCTGGGACTTGCCTTCCTCAAGAAAAGATAACAAAATTCCCTCAAAGATCTCCAGGTGGTTACTAAACAATCTAGGAGGCTACTACGTGTGGGTCTAAAGCAAAACAAAGAGCTTACATGCAATGTCTAAATCTGTCTTTGCCCATACATGCAAACCATGCACATACAATTTCCCTACAATTTTTCCCCCCCTTATTTTTTACTTAGAAGAGACAGACAACCATGGTTAGCACCTTAACTGTCACTCAGGCCTACACATTTCTCCACGTCATGCCATAATTGCCCGTTTTGTGTTCACATCACTGTCCGATCACTGCCCTTTTTCAGAAAAGTGGAGCAATGCCTGCGCGTGTAATGGTCCAGAGCCTGCCATGGGGGAATTGGACTTGCCCTACTTTAGGACAAGTCGAACGGTGTTACTGGCCGACTAAAGGCACGGTAATGAGGCTGCCCATACACAGGATCACGCAATCAATTGGCCACTGTGCTGTTGCTCTGGACAGCATGAGCGACGGGGGTTACCTTATTGCGCATAATAACGACAACCTGATGGGCCCCAGCCATTTCTGGCACACAGGAAAAAAACAACAAAAACAACACTTGACAGCAAGTTGGTGGCTTGACCATTAAATGTTTTATGCATTTCCATCGTTTTTCCTCTCTGACTCTAGTCACGACTGCAATTCTCAATAGGCCCGAAGCTTCTCCTTGCGGATTCAAATCACAGGGGAACAGCTGGTCAGTTAGCAGATGGTCCGTTTCCAGCATCACTGACCAAGTCCCAGTGAACTAAAAACAAAGCATTCTTTTACAAATTAAAAAACTACAAATGTAAATGATGGAAGGCCAGCGCATTTGTAATTTTTTTTTTCAGACTCTTGCTGTAAAATGCCCGGTTCTATAACACGCCAAAACCAACAAGCCTCAGTTCAGAAGTTCAATGCAATATAAGTAATAACCATATCAAGACACACTGGACAGCTTGGGTTACACTGCCCTACATAAAAAAACTATAGATAGTAATATAATATTTGGTGTTTTTGTTTTGTCTGGTTTGACAAAGAAAGCAACTTCCTACTCCCCTATTTAAAAATGACCAAACACTGAAAATATATACAATTATCTGACATCATAAACCAGGTTGCTTTCGTTATCTACATCAATTTCTTTCCTTTCAATTGTGCGGAGCAAAGGAAGGTGGGTTAAACATGAAAAAGTAACCCTTTTAAATATTGTACTGCACGACTTTCAAGGCAGTGATCAATCCGAATGTGTGCACAGCACAACACTGGAGAAAAAGGCTGTACATGTCCATTGTATGTTGACATAAAAAGGTTATGTCGGAGATCTTGTGATGTCTGATTACACTTCATTCATATATAACTTACATGTATGCACATGCACTGTGGATCAGAAAAAAAGGAAGTGAAAACCATCTTAGGAATTGGGTTTTGCCATAGCTTGAGTCTTGGGCTATTAAATTTCCTCTCCACCGCATCCCCATGATTAACCCGTTCATGTGTCGCCGTCTCGTCCTGTCGCTTCGTCGCACACTGTCCCATCCGTGTGTGCTCATCACATACCAAACGCATTATGCATGTGACCCATTATGTACGTCCTGTGTGCCACTAGCACATCGCCCATCAAGCTACCCCCCCTGCTGTCTGTCTTGTCTGTGTGCACATGTTCATGTGCGGGATTGTTTTGGCTGTTCCAATTCTCAAGCTCACTCCCCCAGAGTCTGGATTGCGTGTTATGTCTGCTTGGAAATGGAATGCAAATGCGCAGTGGGGTGAAAACACCCATGCTTAACAAATTAGACTTGTCTGTTTACATTTTCTGAAACAAACACAGTTTTTGAGAGTTTTGAAAATAAACTATGATTGTGTTTGTGTATAATGAGTTGCATATTACCAAATCAAGTCTGTACTGCATCTGTTTTTTTTGTGTGTGATTTTGCTGAAACTTTTAAACGGTGTCTTCAAGTTTTATGAAAAACTTCTGCAATCTGATCGCTGATGGGGCTGTTGGTTAAACCAAATTTGTGTGATGTAATACCAAAGAAAACACTGAAACTGGTATCCATGGCACGACGGTTTCCACTACAAACGTACATGTACGTGAACATGGAGCTACATGTACATGTAAGTGCACCACGTAAGTACCGGGCACCAGGTCCACTGTGCAGCATAATCTCTTTTCTGTCGAGAGTTTATTCTCTTCTCTTCATGATTTTACAATAATGCCAAAAATGTGCGTCACTGGTGGATGAATGAATTCTGAGAAAGAACCCGAATTTAAATTCTTCGAGTTTCTGAAGAATGAGAGCATTCTTCAAGTTTGCTCTTTTGTCTGCGGCTAGGCACACACCCAGGTATTTCATTTTTACATGTACAATAAAGGACCGGACTCGCAGGAAAAATGGGTACAAAAACTGTATTTCATTAAAACAAAAACGTGTATGGCAAGCAAGATAGATTGACATGTGCCACTTTTGCTAGACTTGGTTCTTCTGAATAAGATTCAACATGAAAAAAGTTAGCATTGTTGGAGTTGGTCTTAAAAAACTAACAAATCAGAAATTTTGTTTTCTGTTTTACCCTAAAAATTCAGACTCAGATTCCAATAGATTCAAAGTCCTCTGCTGAATATTTTTTGCCATTCAGCCAAACCAAAGACATCAATATACAAGAACCAAGAACATATATGGTTCAAACTTTATGCTGGTCCACCAACCAAATTCGATTAAAATCCATGGCGGTCTAGCGAAAGCCCTCATCTGGGTAGTCTGACAGTCAAGTAAAACAACAGTCTAAAATAAGCGGCAACATGTTAATCGTTTTGGAAGCCCTCTAGGTGCTGCTGGTTTTTGAACCAAATAAAATAGAACCTTTTGCAACCAAGACTAATTTGGTCCCTTGCACCAGCCCAGCAGAAGTAATGCTGAAGTCTATGAATGCAACAGCAGTAAATTGTCTGAAACTTCTGTTTTACAACACCCATGTGATTGCAATAACTGTCAGCTGACTACTGCGTATGGCCGGTCTCGACAGCACTATGACTTGACGTTGGCAGAACTGCATACAAGATTTAAATCAGTATGTGGATTCATGCACTGCATTGCAGGGTACCGGTACATATGTATGTAAGTTTATGAATATGCATCCCACGTGTATGACTATGTATGCATTACGTGTGCTATGAATATGCAATACTGATTTTCTGATTGGTTACTGGTAGTTGTTACACCAACCTTGTCACGGTTGAGATTTTGTGTTTGGTTCGCTCGTAACGGGTACTGGACACAGTCAAGAATAAAGATGTAGGCCTACAATACATGTACATGTATGTACATTGTATGTGCGGTTCATTTCACTAGGCATACATGTTCATAAACTGTTCCTAATGATATGAATTTTTTTTGTGTCTCTGGGATTGTGAATCAAACAGCAGGTAACCACTTTGTGTGTTTAATTTGCTTGAGAAAAGTCAGTTCAGATTGGTTAATAATTAATAATAATAATAATAATTTATTCATTTATAATGCGCAAATTTCATACAGATATACATGTACATGTATGTCCAAATGCGCAGTAGATTGGAGAGACTTGTTCCCATCGCTGGGAAAAGTGGCAAATACTCTATACACCAATACTTGTGACGGTCACGTCTGATCAACTAATAATCCGACATCAGTCACCTTTGCACACTGTACACAGATTGTGACAGTCAGGCCATGTCATACATGTAACTCATGCGGCTTCGGCTTGAGATAGCATGCGTCCCTATGGGGAATGCACGAAGCCGCTAGTTGGATGCTTCCATACGCGTCATGTTATTCAAAGCTGCAGCCGCAGTGATTCAGCCACGGCCCCAAGCCTGCGGAAGGAACTTATTAATCAACTGTTTCTGGTCGTTGCGGTGACTAACAGCATCGGTGGCACTCACCACAAAAGGGGCTGGGTCAGACCGCAAGACCTACAAAAAACGACAATGTTTGCAAGAGGGGAGTTTTCTATGTGCGCGCATGCTCCTGAGGTTGTTTTGTGCCAATGCAGTAGCTACAAAGACTGTTGGGGTGGGAGGAGTCCAGATGGTGTGTGGGAGGGGGAAGGTTGGTGGGTGGACTCAAACTAACAAGACTACTCTACTGACTCAAGCAGAACACCAATAAACAAAAATGAAGTCAAACCAACAAACAGATTTTCCTCTAAAGAAGGCATTCAAAGAGCAAAGTGCAGCCACTTTGATTGAGGAACACTTTCAGAAAGGATTCACAACCCATAAATTCCGTAAAACCTGAAATGGTATTTAAATTTTAATAATGTTATTTCTATTCATCAACTTCTCTAATTTTTGTGTACAGGAACATTTGGGTTCCCTTTTTTTTCAGACAAGAAGAGTATGAAATTCTCTAAACTTTGCACACAAATTGTGTTTTCCAGGTGCATTATGCAAGAAAACCCTCAGAAAGATTGCAGTGACCTCTGACCTTACATGTACATGTATATTCCAACTCTTTCTGTTCTCCCTCATTCCTTAATCTTACAAGCGATTACCAACTTATGACAATTCTCGCTGAACAGCGTATAGATTGGATGGATAATCCACTATGCACAAACATGTACTGTATATGCATGCATAGGACAATAATGACAGTGACCATGGTGACTGTTCTATTAAAATTCATTTTTCACAAAAATCTACTTGAGAAAGTTACATGTATTGCATGCTGTCTTTTAAAGAGCATTACGGTCAAATAGTAAACCAAAAATCTGGCTCACAAAAATGTATGACAGGGTGTATAAAGTGCAGTGACCTTTTATAAATACCGGTACATGAACTTCCTTAAATAAACAAGTTCATCCAAAAACTGTCACATGTTCATCAAGTTTTGGTGTTTCTGTTGTTTTTGTGAAAAAAGGACAAAAGGTTAATCTACACGAGGATGGAATGGGTGTACAGCTTATGTGCACTTCCATTCACGAGGCAAATTGCAGATCTCGCCTATGTGTTCAGGAGTTTGCGTTAATCTTGTTATTAGGGCTGGGTCAGTTTTCGAATGTTTCACCTTCATATTGATCGAATATCCGAATATTCGGTCGTACCAACCGGCAGATTGTTGATGAACAAACCATATATGAAATCAGTTGCAATGGCGCACACAATTGTACATTATGATCAATATAATAGCTTCTCACTTCTAGGAGTATCTCCAGCCACGACTGGCAAGACTTAAAAGACAAACAATTCTTCTTGTCCTGTTAGAAATAGCTATTCCTTTTCAATTTTTTCATGAACAATTTACTTATAAAGTTTAATCATAAGATTTCCTTCGCTTTTCATTTGAATCTGCTTGAAACAAGCCTCCATAGTGCAATTTTTCTCATTTAAATTAAAACAACATCCTCTAGTCTTTTCATGAATTTTAAATTTGAATATTTGAATTTGGAAAACAACATTTGAATAGTCGATAATGGATTGAATATTCCGATATCAAGCACAGCCCTATCTGTAATTCATTACAATCACATGCAACTGCTTTTGGGGTCGCCAGCTAAACGCTAGTCGAAGCATATTAACAATAATTTGCACAAGAAAGAGAACCATGAGTCACATTCGAAATAAATGCTCATGTCAAAGCATGCTTGCTGATTCTTCCCGATCCAGATCTGCAGCAAGAATGAATTATATTTCTGGACTAGAAAAAAACATTCCTTTCAAAGGGGGAAATGCATAGACCTCAGAGCTAACAGAGGTTGACAACAACACAGAGCGTGAAACTATGCCAAATATTTTCACCTATCATGGTGCAGTGGTCCCTATATTTGCAAGACTCCAGAGGGAGGTCAAACATATATTGTAACAGCCTTTTCAGGATGTACATGTTACAGGCATTTATAATATTCCCCTAGATGTGCTACTGAGTCAGCTGGAACATTTTCCAACCGTAACAGGGAACATCAAGTCAAGCCGAAGTGGAAATTCACAAAAACGGCCCTAGATTTAGTCAGTATAAACTTTAGAACTTGATGAAACCTGAGAAAAGATTCTCGACAAATTTGGCACGCACGAAAACATTTTACTCGGCAGCCATGTACTTCCTCTATTGCGCATCAACAAAAAACCCCATTGTCATGATAAGTTGCAAGGTGAACTATTAATGTCTAATCACCGCGATCACGCAACCAAACAAGCTAAACAAAAACGGTCCGTCTTGAAATCGGAGCCGTTGACCCGATTTCCCGAACGTGCCTGCCTTCACCATGATCAAAGTGTGTCGTGATTATCAGACGTGAACTGAGGCCACAGAGCCGAGAGGATGACAGCGCGAAAAAAAAATCGCGGAAGGCCATTATGCAAATGAGGCCTCGACCAAGACATGGCAGACGCGGCTTGCGCACTCCATTACACGCCGCGTCGATCAGCTGACGAACCAAAACACAGCCACGAGGTCGACCCAATTTCCCCCGGCAAACGGTCCAATTGCCCCTTTTACACCAGAATGTCACACGCCAAACCGTTGCTGAGTTATCCAGTATGTTTCTCAAGTACCGAATGCCGACTCATCGCGGGAAAAAGAGGAATTTAGAGGGAAGTTTTTAGGGGGAAGATCGAGAGCCGGCGACATAGATCACGATGCCGGTGTGTACATGTTCACGGACTGTGTACGCAGCATGCAAAAACTCAGCCAGTGTTTTTCCGCGGTTTTACACTGTCAAAACCTGCACTAACTACCATCAAAACTACACCATAACCACTTCTGAAACATCATTTACAAGAATGGATATGAATTTAATGAAAACTGACATGTCTGAAAGGCATTTACTAGCTAAGTTTGAGTTAGTGGCGTATGCCGTCACAGACGGCAGAAACAGTCACTGCGTGATTCACGCCTCGGCCCGGCTGAGTCAGTCAATGCATCATCATCCAATTACCCCACTGATAATTTCTCCCATCAAGTCGCCCATGGTTAACAATTACACAGGGGGGAAGTCTGTATTTTCGAGTCAACAGTGGTGTGTATCATTGCTTAGATTTTAGTCAAGATTTTGAACACGAGGTTTGAAAAGGTAAACAAGGAAGTGATGACCGACGAAGGTAGTCAGGTGCCGACATGACCGGCTCGACCGCAGAAATTGGGGGTAGCGCCCTCCAGGAAAATCACCCCAAAATATGCTTCTTTCGGAGAATTAATGTCAGAAAAATACACTTACCTGTCTGGTGGAAAGTTAAGTATTCAATTTTGGTACCGGTGCTAATCAGATCCGAGGTCAGAAATCCCCCAGGGTTCTTCAAACCCTGTGTCCAGGGGTCACTCACATTGATGAGCCACTCGCAAAGTGGCGCGCGAAAATGAAAATTTAACGGGTTTGTTGACGGTCGGGCTCCCTTCTGATCTCTCCTCCGATCACCATCAAAAGTACCTAAATAGTTGAGGAAAACTCCACTAGAATCCAGGAATGAAGTTATTCCGCCGTTGTGATAATTTTTCCCCTCACCAACAGAGGTCGCATCGGCGGTGTGGGATTATTTTCCAATGCAGATTCTCGATTGAGTTCGGCGCCAAAAAATAAAATGGCGGAAAGTCTACCGCGTCGTTCTTTATTCGAACGTCATCACGGACGCGACCTCAAGGCCGGTAGCCGTGGCGACCGCCAATCATTTGTCGGTGCGTTTGATCTCCGTTAACACCACGCCTATTTACTATGACAACGGGGACTGAAAAGGCCCGGATGAAGATGATGTCATTCACGAAAACAAAAGTCGCGTAAACGTTCCCGGATGCTACAACACGGTTTTGCCGCGAAAATTGTACTTAAGATGTGGCCGGAGCATGGTTGGAGACGGTGCTTCTGCACAGAAATGATTGTTGAAATTATCGAGTCATTTAACAGAAATAAAAACTAATTTAGGTTAAAGTTCTGTAAGGCACGTTTTCAACACTAGCTGTTCGGATGATTGTAACCGGCTTTATCATTTTTGTGAACGGCTGAGTCATTGCGCAACCAACCGTTGTAAACACGTGGTGACTTTCTCGAAACTGGTACATGACTCACTTTAACCAACGTGGTGGGTGACAGTATTTCCATGGTATTTCGGACAGAAAACTGTGGCCATAGGTGAAGAAACGCGTGGTGAACGTGAACAAACCCTATATTTTTTTTTACCCCCTCCCCATTGCAATTTTATTACTATTATTTTTTATTTCTTTAGAACTTCAATGGCAGGGCAGCGTTGGAAGTATGATGAGCGCGGAAGGGTGGGGGGGTTTGGCATGACGGTAATTACATGTGATAGGAATGTGTAGGCGTTTGTTTTTTATTTTGTATAGTTTGCCTCTGATATCAATTAACTTCAACGCGCTGATCGCGAATCGCCAGTGACTAAAAACACGACAATAGGTGGCGCTGTTACCAATTGATTGGAACTGCCATGCTAAAAATCTAGAATGCAGCACGGAGTTGCAGTGTTTAATTAACTCTTTCAGCTCCCTTTGGTCCCAGCTACCCGCCTTAGCGCCAAATTGCACGAATCAGTGATCACGTGACTATATCTATGAGGAATCCGTGTTTTTTTATTTATTTATTTATTTATTTTGCTTTGTTTTTTTAAACTTTAAACTGGTCACGTCGCCAGTGCTCTGTCTCGGTAACAAATACCGGTATGTCTAGGCCTATCTATGCAAAATGCGGGCATTGAATAAAAAACTGAAAATAATCATTTTTTAAAAGGTGTCAAAGGGCACTGATTTTTCCATTTGTCTTTCGAGGGATTTTTGTCGTCCTACACTGAATTGAAAAAAGTTTCCTTATTTCTGCTTCCTTTTCCATTATCTAATTTGATTTTATTTTCAAAATATTCTTTTTTTTTGCATTTTTGCTTTTCCCCCGATTTTTGAAATGTGTAATTCTGTTTGGACCTTTTTTATTACAAGATGCGTCGCAATGAACAGATACTGTCATCCTGCTAGGGTTACACTTCCTTCATTTTAGACATTAAAGTATCAGCAAGAGACGAGAGATTCGTCCACCGCTTGATCTTGGACAAAATTCCAGTTTTTATAAGGAAGAAAATCTGGAGGGAGAGAAAAACAAAACACCACCAAAACACGTCAAAAAAAAAACGAAAAAAAAAAACCGGTTTTAAACTCGGTCTCCTAGTTTTCTCTGATTTAATTCTTTGAGCAAAACTACGAGCGAGCTGAAATACTGCCCCCATACCCCCTACCCAACCCAAAACCCCGTATCTCAAGAACTGCGGCGACGGAACGATTTTCAAAGTGGGGGAGTCAGTTGTGAGATCATCAGGCATCAACCCAAAGCAAACAAACAAACAAATTCACAGGCTGATCCATTAAACCCCATATTATAGGACCTGTGGGGTACTTCCCCCTTCCCCCGCTAGTGGTGTGACTTTAGACCAATGCCCAAGGGGGGGGTGCCCCGGGCAGGGGGCACAAAGAGCCAGCATTTCAAAAACAGTGCTTTCACCTCGTTTGAGGGGCGAGGATTCCTTTTCCAGTAAAACAAATTTTTACTCTTTGGGGGGGGGGGATCAGTTTGCCCTAACCCCACACCCAAGATCTTCCCCTGCCGCTACTCTTTTATGACCCCAAATGTCTTGTTCATACTGGGGGGATTACATTGTTGCTGTCGCGGTCTGTGAAGCTATTTTATCTCCTTTGTTTTGTCTTTTATAACCAAACACGCAAAACAAGATCTCATGGTTTATACAGATGAATGAGCAGAAATAGGTTTAATTCTGAAAACTCAGTGATCGTTTATTACTTATCACAAGAATAATGTCAGTTTTGCAAATAATGAACAATTTTACACCAGCTTGTTGAAGAAATGTTAACTTCATCTCCTCGCTAGTCACATCGAAGCATTACATGTAATTTCTGTGAGTGTGACTCTTTCTCCTGGAAACTGTCACTCAAGACTGACGTCTTTTAAAAAATATGGTTGCCATTCCTTGGTGAGACAGAGTACCAGCGACATTCACATCCAAATTCTGTTGAGGTGCAAGGTGAATTACCAGCCAAACTTGAGCCGGGTCTTAAGTAATGGTGAATCAAACAGAAGAAGTAGAAAGTCGTGCCTGGGCCAAATAAAACAAAATCTTGGTTTCCCGTCCGAACCTTTTCTAAAGTTCAACGAGCCATGCATTTCTGTTTGCCCCAAGGTATTTTAATTTGCCTCCAATGTAGTTTGAAGTCCCCAAATTGGCAATTGGATGATAGTGAGGTATGTGGCACCCTGCTTCTGCCGACAAGTAATGGCCTGGGAATATTTCAAATCGCTAGGCTGAAATATCGGGGGGGGGGTACCGTGCAGAAAGTAATTCCAACTTGAAACACTCATTTCTAACAACATCGCCATGAAATTTGCTGGATAATTTGTTTAAATAAAGTTTCTGATATTTCAACTAAAAACGAATGGATGCCCTCATTTTTTTCAGATGGTGGTGCTGATGATAAGCTCAATATTATTTTAATGAGGCCTTTAGCACAAACTCTGAGCTTTCGCATAAATGTGGTAGGCGCTGGTCAATAAGCGTGCGTATCATACGGGATATTGGTTGGTAACCGGTTTGTGCTATGCAGGTATCCTCGGTGTTCAACTGCTCAATAAAAATGTTGAGGGTGGAACACAGCAGTGTCTGAATTACCTGGCTGCGGCTTTTATATGGACGAGTGTATGGTGACGGCTGAAACCACTTCCCATAGAAGCGTGTACAAGTTCAAGATGCAGCCACATCATTGGGACATGGACTAAGCAGGCCTTTTCATTTTGCTATTAGAAGTCAGAAACGTTACATGAATAACTACGAAAACTGCGCTCCATGCAGGGCCAAAAGGAACAATCACATCTTTACAATGAAAAATGAAGAGATTTACAAGGACAAAAACAGGAAAGGGATGTTACGGAAAAATTCAGGGGAAAAAAAAACAAAAACAAAATGTACTGGTTAAAACAGCTGGCCTGATGACGAGAGACAGCAGTTGCTGGGAGGAAGATCACTTCTTCTTGGGAGGCGGTCTGGAAATAAAAATAACAAAAAAAAACCGATTGAAAGACACCATGGGCAAATGTTGGTCCAAAGGGTTAACTCTAACTATTTTCTACTTTTCACAGAATTGAAATCAACCGCCGGACTCTTAAAGAGTTCGGGGGGGGGGGGGTGGAATCCACAGCAATTTTTCCGATATCACCTCGGTGGGATTTTTCATGAATTTTTCAGCGCTTTGAGATTTTTGGTATATCTTTGCCATCCTTTGGATATCAATTCTGTGAAAATGTACAGAATCTCGTTCTCACGCATGCAGCGCCCATTGTTCTGAGATAGGTCAGCCAACAATGTAAGCTTTTCCACTGCCACGCTCCATCCACACGGATAAGCCTGTTTGACATTCAGTTCTTTTCTTATCGCGATATCCGATATTATCGTGATGACGTCATTTTCCATTCATAAAATAAACACGACCGAAATCACAAAGTCTCGAGTGCCACTCGATTTCGTCTCCGTTCAGGCTTCAACTGTTTTTTCTACTACCCGACTTTGAAGTTGTAAGCGCAATAGCAAGTTTGATAGAGGCGCAAAACATCGAGTAAGATGCAAAGGAGCCAAACATTACAGTTCTTCACTTTGATTGAAACATGTCAGGCCCACAATCGGGAATTGGTTTTGGAGACGGAGCCCGAGACGGAGACAAAGTTGAGCATTAGAAAACGGCCGTGTATGTGTGCGGCACGCAGGACACTGTATGACAATCTCAAGTCCCGAGTGAGAGAGCCGACTTACGTGTAGCTGGAGTTTACTGTGCAACACATTACACGTGCGTACAGTCTGTTGGTTTGGTTCTGCCCCCTAATACTTGTAAGACCCTTGCAGCTGCTTGGGGCCAACAGTGACTTTGTGGTTGGAGGTTTTCAATGGAGCATGTGTGTGGCCTAAATGCAGTACTACAGGGCTCAACACGCGGTGCGATGACTTCCCTATGTGACATGTACAGTACATTGTTTGGAGCTTATCGCGATAATTTTCGGCGTATCGATTTGCACGATATCCCGATGTGTGTTTTAACAAACGATACGATATCCGATATCAACATCACATCGAAATACCATGAAATATCGTCATATCAAACAGGCTTAGTTGGCACGCGTGTAGCCTTGAACTCCAAACGAAAGTAACAACAAAAATCATACATCTGGATTGAGCTGAAAGTTTACATTTATCCTGATAAGGCATATCTTTACATGCATGCCAAGTTTTAAAAAAATTGGCCATGCAACAGCCATATTCTTGCAAGGGGGGGTGATATCCTCCAGCCTCCACTACCTGTGAGATGGTCTCACGTAACCGGGCTCTTTTGGTATTACACCCTCAGAAGACCAAAGCCTTTTCGGATCACGACAATAAAATACTGACCTGTAGACGCCTACCACCACGGCGTGATCTCGCTCGTACGGCTCCAGCGTCAGCTGCTCCTGCGGCTTCAGCTTCTCCGCTTGGAGCTTCTTAACCTCGCCCGCGAAGACCACCTCCGGCTGGGCGGTGGAGTCGATGCAGTTGGCCTGTAAAACACGGTCAACATTCAAGGCTGAAAAGGACACTCGCCACACCGAGCACGAAGCCTGCAAGATTTCGGTGATTTCCTTCGATCGACTGCTTCACACATTTTTCTGTCCTTTTCTATGCTTTTTTAGTTCAAGACAACAGGCCGGTAAGCGGTGCTTGTCAGCGAGCCGAAATTTGGGTCTCTTTCTGGAATGACATCCAGAGCTGTATATAGACCAGTTACCTGATGCCATTACTGCTGTGTCCCGCAGGGCGCGCATTCCTAAACTTGACAAACACGTCATTTTGGTTAGCAGCACGCCCCAATTGGCTGATGAGGAAGCATTCTATGTGCATCTCTTTTATTCACGCGTGTGGGGACACTGCAGTGATGGCTCCTGATTCTTGTCACTAGATCAGTCTTTAGAGAGTGATGCCAACTTCAGACTTTGGAACCACAATGGCTGCTCGTTACAAGTGCACAGACATATAATCCACCATTTTGGTTCCAGCAATTGAGACGCACATGTCACCACCCTGAGCTCTGAAGACATCATAGCAAGAGCTCCCTCCTTTGTCAAGCAAAGCCTGGAAAATTTTAAATACGTGAACACTGCACACTTAACTGCAGGTCACCAACAGGTGATGTCAAAACTTTCATACTTTTTATTTAAAGAGGGATAAAATGTTGCACAAAATTTGTGTCTCGGAGAAAAATCCATTAGAGCATGGATTCTTGAACCACTTCCTTAGTCAAACTTGCTCTGTGCCGTTTGCCTACACTCTAATCTTCATCTACCTTGATTGAGATGACAAAGTTTCCTTCGTTCTTCAGGAAGCTGTGAGCGTTGATGGCGACGATGCGCGCCTGGTCGGGTTGTGCCACGTCCGCAAATATGCAGTCGACCATCCCTGTGCGAGACGAAAAAAGTGCCAAAGGTGAACTGAGCACGGGTGTACACGTGTTGTGATGTATTCGCTTTGAATTCCAAAATTAAACACTATTTAAGATGAGATATGCTCTCTATAGACGAAAGAGTGAAAAACTCACTCTCCAAAAGGTACTCACCGACCAGCATTCGGTATTTGTGCGGGTGTCTGGCGTCTTCGATGATGGGGATGATGTTGGTTCGCTTCTTGGCGACGTTGATGAGGTCGCGCCCCGAACGGTGGGAGAACTCCACGGCGTAGACGAGGCCCTCCTGCAAGGGTGGGCGGAGCAACCATGACAAAAACTGACAGTTGATTGGTCAGACAATAACACGTGTCTCCTTGGGCAGGATAAGTCAACTTGCCGACTTGCTATTTTCAAGCTTTGGATCATGCAAAACTCGAGCGTTTCAAATGTGTTAGGGGTGCTGAGTTTGGTAATGAAAAAATCTGGGAAATGGAGTTTAAAAGTGGCAACTTTGTTAAGCACATAAATATCGAAATCCTCCATTTAAAAAAAACAAACAGTGATTGAGCAGGTACTCAATCGGGATGAAAAATGGTTTCGAAGATCTTTGATTGAACAGAGACAACTGGTCACAGAGAATGGGCTTTCAGAATGAACTTCACCTGGACGCTCTGCATTCAAATTAACTATAGTGTAATAATGAAAATAACATCGCACCATACATAAATCACGAAGTATCTAACAGTAGCGGCGGAGCCAGGAATTTTCCAAGGCGGGGGCTCAGCCCAGAGTTTTTTTTTTCAATGTTTCATTCTTGCGGACAAGCGGAAACGAGGACCCATTTAACTCCTGGTCAGAGACAGGAATGTATGGGTAACGTGGCTTTGCACACCAGCTGGATTCGAACCACCCAACCCTAGAATCGGAAACTACAAACCCTTACCATTATGTCACATGTCCAAACAGACAACTTCTGACCTCTTTTAGAACCAAATAAAATTGAGCATATTTTGAGGGCAGAGAAGAGGGCAAGGATATAGTTCTGGCCGCTATCTTTTCCCTCCAAGTTTTGCTGTTGTAATTTACATTGATCTTTAACGGCAAATCTTGCATTGAAATATTCCTGTTTATACCAGTGGCTGATTATACCACTAAAAATCCCAATTTTCTTTGGACCGAAAAAAATCCTGCGATCCAGAAGAATCCTGAGAAATCCTGATGCTGCAAGCCAAGGAGGGGGACTGGCTCGAGATCTGCAGGAAAGACGAAGCAGCAGGGACTTACGGGCCCAACAATGTCCGAGACGTGTGAGACCGTGGTGCCCGAGGCTGCCCCCAGGTACAGGACCTTCGACCCTGGTTTCATGTGGATCTTGTCGATGCCCCCTAAGATGGCCGCTGCCAGCTTGGATCGGAAGGGGTTCCAGGCTCGGTACTCTGTCTTGACTTCGCCTTCCTAAAATTGACATGAAAGACAAAAAATTGTTTCTCTGTTTTCCAGACAAGTATCTTCAGGAAGTGTTTTACAAAATCATGATTAGTTTACCTGGCCCTGGGATTTCAGTTAGAATTAAAAGAGGCTGTCTGCCCACTCCCTTAAACATTGCCTCTCAACTCCGACACATTTGCGAACCTGATTTTTCCACTGTATCTAATGTTGCTCTGGGATATCTTAGGAACATATTAACCCCTTCGCACCAGGAGGCGCCTAGACACGCCGTAAAAATTGAGATCCTCAGCCCGCTTTTCAGCTATTATTCTTGGCCCACACTCCAGCGAACACGGTGAAAGAAGGCAGACCCTGGCTCTTGTGTGTATGGTAATTGGTCTTTGTGCGTAGCCCAGAAATGAAAAGACCAAATTTGCATCATAATCACCAGCTTCACAACAGTCCCCACTTTGAAAAGAAGGGTGAGTAGAGCTGCATGCCACCGAACAATCAGCCTTTTCACCGTGTAATTCAAAGCGTGGAGAGCACGCTGGGCCACAAACCGAGAATTTGCGGTTTGGCAGGTGGCCTTCGTGGCCAAACGAGGCTGGAATTCTTGGAGTGGGCTTTCAGGAAGAAATTCCCGTCGTCAAGGGGTTAACTGCATTGAGTGGTGTAATGACAACTAGCCTCCAGCGTTGATCCATGGAGCATTCTGCTTCTCCATAGGCAAAGCCAAGAGAAAACAGAAAGCAAAAGTGTAACTTTCTTCAGATATATCCGATTTGATTTAAAATGCACTGGTCCTCATAAAGGCTTGGGATGGTCTCCAAAACTGTGGCATTTTGACCATTTTAATGACACTTCCAGACCTGGAATGCAACGAAGACAAAAATTAAAAGACCTTTCCACGTTTTTGTCAAAAAGCAGCGAACCAACTCTCGTGGACTGTCTGCAGCCTTGCTCAATGCAACAGTGCCTTTCATTTTTTAAAAAGTGCACCACTCCATTTTGGTGCTTGATTTGTTTTATGCTAATTGGCGATGTGCATATGTATGAGCACAAACGTGATGTCATTCCAGGCAGTCGCAGCGACGGCTACCATTATGCATACCTGCCAACCTGTGGTACCCCTTGCTGAGGTCAGGCATCCCCACATAATAGACTAGGATTTTTAAATGAAGTGAGGGCTCATTTGAATCTATAGCGTGGTACTGCCTGACCCCAGGAAGGACTGCGACAGGCTGGAAGGTCTGATTATACCTCAGCAGCGATCTTCTTCTCGCCGTACACCGTCTCCCCGGGCACCAGGTTCCTGGTGACCAGGGCGTCCTCCTTGCCGCGGGCGATGAAGACTCCCTCCAACCGATGCGGCTCTACAAAGACCTTCTTGCCGCCTCTCATCCCGCCCCCTCGCCCACCTGGGGTGAAAAGTCCATGCCAGAAATGTAGCCTTAGTGGCAGGTGGCGGACACAACAGGAGGGTACCATTTGAAGTGAGTAAACTTCCAGTGGAGAAACAAGTGCCCTCCAATTGTGTTCACCATGCCTCAAACAGTCAAGTTCCATTCTGAGTATCTTATATATAATATCGTCGGCCACGCCACGAACTGACGTACAAAATAATAGTTGTGCTTCCTGTTACACTGAAAAACAAAAATACTGAAATACTCCTGACGGCCAAATGTCATCTTTCCTGTTGTGGCCTTTGACCTCACAACCTTTGACTTACCTCTTCCTCCTCTCGGTCCGCCTCTACCTCTTGGGGTGAACCCTGGAGAAAATAAGTCAAAATGCGGCGATCACTTCCATGTATAATGTTCGGCAAATTCATGATTACGTTTTTGACTGATTAAATAGCTCTTTTGTTTTTAGCTTTAGTTTTGATAAACATTTAACTGATTTGTTTTTCGTACGTTAGGGCCGAGTTAATTTGAACAATTCATTATTCATATATTCAACCCTCCATTTGATCGAACATCCAAATATTCGGTTGTACAGACTGGCAGATTGTTGATGAACAAACCATAAATAAAATCAGTTGCAATGACGCACACAATTGTACATTATGATTACCAGAAAACCTTCTCACATCTACCATGAGTATCTCCAGCCACGATTTAGCAAGATTTAAGAGACAAACAATACTTCTTGCCCAGCTGAAAATTTCTATTTCTTTGAAACTTCTTAACACCTACCCCCTAGGATGAATGTAAAATCATACTGAAATCAGACGATTTGGGACTGTTATGGTTACTGAATAATTTACTTTTTGAGTCGTCGTAAGATTTCTGTGGCTTTTCATTTGAATTTGCTTGGAACATGCCTCCACAGTGCAAGTTTTCTCCTTTAAAACAAAATAAAAATGTCCTTTCTTTTCATGAATCTTCCATTCAAATATTCAAATTCAGAAAATAATATTCGATTACCATATGCTAAATTGTTATGCAAGTCTCAATGCAATTTATTCACTTTAAAGAGAAGTCAGGTAGGTTTTTGTGGCTATCTTCGCCTTTAACCTCGGGTTTGATTGGATTTTTAGATTCCTACCTGATTCTGTGGGTTTTACCCAGAATCTTCTGGAGTTTTCTTCCAAACTGTAAACATGTAACGGCTTCTCCAAAAAAAGACCAACAAAATTCTCACCTTCTCAAATTGGTTTTTTGTTTGGACTAATTTTACATAAATCAGGACAATTCTTAGTGCGATGCTCCACCAAGAGGTTGCCACGGACAGAAATGTTTTTAAGTTTCCGGTCGTCAGAAGCATTGCTCCTTTGCTGCAACTGGCATTTGAGTGTGTGTCAGTAGAGAACTTGGGAATTTGTTTTTACTAGATTGGCGCATTCCATGCAATAGGAAGAAGAAATGATTAATTAAAACCACTCGTTCTTCCTTGACAAATATTCGGAATAGTTTCCCACTTCCAGCTGGTGAATAAAATTTATTCACCATTCCCACAATGCATTGCAAGAATGGACTTTTCCATGGCAACCTCTTGGTGGCGCACTGCCCTGTGACTCTCCTGTATTAAATTCTCTTTCAGACAAAGGGAAAACTTGTTTGTCAAGGAGTTCTCTACTCACCCCCTCTGGCGCCTCCCCGTCCGCCGCCGCGGCCACGACCCCCTCGGAAGCCTCCTCTCTCTCCTCCCCCGCCCCCGCGGAAACCGCCCCTGCCTCCGCCCCCTCTGCCTCCACCCCCTCTGCTGTTGAAGCCTCCGCCTCTTGGAGAAAATCCTGAAAAACCTTCACAAAGAAATCAAAGCAAAGAAGAAGAGAACAAATTACAAACGTACAGTCTGTGTGAGACAAGAGGGATGCCTAGGGATCTGGGTGTCCTTTTAATACCATAATTGGATTCAGCAGGAGAAAACACCCATGGCTGCCTTTTACAAAAAAATGCTGTTTACTTCTTAGAATAGATTCAGAGATTCAAGTTTGTTAATGTCCATGCAAAATTTACATAGAAATGTACTTCCCATTGGCTTGTTACAAAGTGATGTGAGAGAGTAAGTTATTATATTCATCAAGATTACAATTACAATCAAAAACAAAACAACAAGACTGCATTCAAAGTAACATAAATGGCAATCACAGGCTACAGGGATAAATTGTTACTGTCTCACATGTGCATTATAACAGTGTATTGAATTACAATGTAAGAATGAAAGTGTAACAGAAACATCTGTGAGGGTGGTTTGGCGGAAACATAAACTATCGCCAGATTTTTCAAAGTTTTTCGACTTGGCGGCCTAACACTACCAGCATAGAGGTAACAAGAGTACAAGGCGCATGTTGACAACGGTTGAGTAACAAGTCACGTAAGAATAGGACGAGTGCAGGCCTAGAAGCTTGAGACCTAAAACAGACCCGTGAACACGGCCCTGTCCCAATACTGGGCCCTGTCCCGATTGACAGTGATTTATTTCAATCAAGTTTATATGGGATGCCTGGGTATATTATCAGACATCTGCCAGATCTTACCGAGAGTCCCTCTCAATCCAAGTAGTTGTGGAAAATTACGGCAGTTTTGTGTGAATCTGGGTCGTCTCGTACCTGGGACAACTTGTACCCCTGTCAAGTCGTGCCCCAGTCAATTTCTATCCGTGCATGTATTATTGTAAACAGTGGATAATCCTACCAATGGCTACTTTGCTTGCAAAGAATCAACTTTTTAATTAATTTTAATTGATTAATTACGTCAAACAATCCTCTCCTTCACTTAAAAAAATCCTCGTAAGTTGGGCCACCGCGCGAACCAAATCTAGTCATGTACCGGAGCGCTGCACTGGCACAGCCCACCTGGCAAATTCAGTTTTCCTTCCGGAGTTGCCTTTGATCGAGCACGAGTCCTACTCTGATCAGTATCCAATCAAAATTTTTGCACGGCCATTTATGACATCATTGGCCTAATATGGAACGTAAGGGCATGGCTACTGGAAACTGGCAAACATAATGCTAAACTTGAATATACACAAGCACGATTGGATGTAGTAAGTATTTACAATTGTTGTTGTGCACTGGAAATGCCGTATGTTGCTTGTTCTTAGTTGATTATTGGTGAAATCTCACCACATGCTTTTTACAACCATCGCGTGATGCAGGGCCATCGTAAGTTAACTCTAAATGTACGTACTGTTCTGTACAGTTAGTTTATAGCACTTGTGCCGAACCATGGAGCGGCACCGGTGCGGCACAACTCGTTATCCATTTTTTATTGTGTTTGCTTTTTTATCATGTTTTTTTGCGTGCATTCCGTGCGCTGCAAATGTCATGGCCATATTAAAACTGAACATCCGGACCGACCAGTTTGGTTAGGTCCGGTTCGAAAGTGCAATGTTAGACCATTTTCGGTTCAGTTTGGCGGTTCGGCTGCAGCACTATTCTCACATTTGGAGTACGAGTGGTCCTGGGTATGAGTTGACATGAGTGCAAGATGACCTGGGTATGAGTTGACTTTGGCGGGAGTTTGGGGGTACAAGTTGACCTGGGTAAAAGTTGTTGCAGGTACGACTTGACCTGATTCCGTTTTGTGTCACAGCTATACACAATGCCCTTGGCTAATTCCCTGTCCAGTCAAACACTGCTTGCCGTGAATCGTTGAACATGTCAAGCGGCTTGCTCTCTGTTATGTGATACGACATAGCCATCAGTTTTATGCAAGTTGGGCCAAAATTTGTTCGGAGTGGCAGGAGTGAGGAAAATGCCAACTGACGTGAAGGCAACATTTTTCCCTCCAAACGAGAGAAAGGCGAGTTTTCTGCAAAATAGCAACCTAGGGGATAGTTAGCAGCGTACACAGTGAACATACCAGTGCAATTTCAGCTCATAAGATTCAGCAGATGTCTGATAATATCCCCAGACATCCCGGATAAACGTAATCGAAAGAAATCACTATCAATCGGGACAGGGCCCATTTATGACGGAGTACATGTAGGTCCTACATGATGTAGGGCCCTGTTTACTCACCCTATCTCAAGCTTAACAATTCTACATAATACGGTCCTTTAATTGCCAAATAAGTGTCCATGTCATGTTCATATCTATTGAAAAATTTACAAAATTCTCAAACCTGGTCGGCCCATCGTGTGTGTCTCTGTGTGCGTCCTTGTAAATTGTGAGCGAAAGCATGCACGCGAACGTTGCAACGCGTACTCGTTGATCGTACGTATGTCCTCCCACGTGCAGAAGTATCAGACACGAGAGGGCGGTACGACATATTAAGGGAACAAAAAAGTAGACTGGTTACACGCCCTATTACAGAAGAGTGCCTCATTTCTCTGCCGTTTACACATTTACACATTTTTCTTTCGCTTCATTCCAAGTCAGCAACAGATACCATCTTATTTGTTTTCGAAATGGACTTGTCATCAATAAACTTAAATCTATGTGAAAATTTGCGCGTAAATCAGTCTCCTTTCTTTTCCGATAATCTGGAGTATTTTGTGTGTGTGTTTTTTTTTTTTAAATAGGCTTAGGGCCAACACAATTCTTTGGGGATACGCTGTGTACATGTTTTTTTCAAAGGGAGACTGGTTTTATGATAGTTTTCCGAGTTGATATGTCGGAATTTACTTCACTTTGAAAAAAAGTCTAGTTTCCAGAATATTCTGTGTCAAAAAATAAATAAATAAATAAATAAAAATTAAAAATTATAAAAATAAAAAATGCGGACGGGTATTGAGTGCGCGCCATACATGTACGCCCTGTGTGTGCAAGCTTGCCGCATTGAACGCTCATAATATAATAGTATCCAGGGGACAACTGTATTAAGTTTGCACCTCGCGTTTGGGGACGGACGCTAATTTAAACTAACCCATCAAAGAAAACAATTGCCCGGCTGCCTCCTTGAAAGCTGACACAGATGTTGCATTGACCACAGATTGTGGCAAGTTGTTCCAATCCCTATAGCTGTTCTGGGGAAGAAGGTGTTGTCACAAACCTTGGTGCGAGTACGGATTTGCAATTTCCTTTTTTTTTTTTTGTTCTTTTTTTTATGACCCCTGGAGATTCTGATACTTAGAGTGACGATACCATCAGACCGAACATCCGCGACTAACTTGTTGATTACCTTGAACATCATGGATTTACGTCGTGTCTCAAGGGATGACCAATTAAGTTTCTTGAATATTTCACAAGCGTCAGTAGGAACAAAATCCTATTTTATCATTATACTGGTCTGCATGCTCTCATACATTGAGGTGAAAGGGATATTTGTGGGGTTGTTAACTGGGAAGTTTTCATATGTATCGCCACTCCAGTTTGCCACGGGGCCTGTTGTAATTACACGTCGTAACCACATGCAGTGTACATACACACGTTTACGGGGGTAAAGTATTGTAAGCTTACTTATCCATGTAATGATTTTCTCATTTGTTTGTAGTGAACCTATCATCAGATCCGTCCATCAATCTACATATGTGTTCAACTTCAAGCTGCTAAGTTCTGTTATTGTACAGTTGATAGTCAGCGAATAAAGCAGAAGTTTGACTGGTGACTTCAGATATTGAGTTCCAGGGTGGAATTTTATTTTCCTTTTGCGGGACTTTGGGCCTACATAGAATATTCACGACAGAGATAACTTCTGAAGAGGCACACGAATACCAAGAAATAGACACTGCAGCACTTAAGAGATCATGCACCGGCTATGTTGGTAACTTGGCCCGAGGTACAGCGAGAAGCTAATGATGATCGGGATTTGTTCATCAAGTTAGTGAGTGGGTACATAACGTGGAGGGCAGGCAACCCCCATGAACCCTGAGGTTGCTGAGGTCCGAGCATTGTCAAAAACATCACGGCGGAGTTCTTTGAGCGCCGTCTTCGACCATCCAGCTGCGAGAGGCAAAGGCAAAGCAGAAACTTGAAGAGCTGAAATCGGAACAACTGAGAGGAAGACAAGAATTTGAGAGAGAACAGGTTTGGTGCTCTCGATGAGCCATCATCCACGGAAGAGGATTGGTCTCAACTCGGCTCCACCTTGATTTCACCGGCAACGACTGCTCTTGGGAAACGTTGCAAAGAGAACCACCATGGATCACTGAAGCTACATCGGACCAGGTAGAACACTGCCGTAAAATCAGATCGAGGGGCGACAGAGAAGCACACCGAGATGTTGCCAGACAGTGTTGTAGGAAGCTGTGAGAAGATCGCTCACAATGGCCTGAGGGGACAACCAGCTCTGCCGAGAATGGCAACATGAGTTCTGCCCACAAGTGCATAAAGGAACTCTACTCATCGCATCAACGACGCCACACCTATACTCTGCTAGGGACAGATGCTGCATCTTGACAGAGGCGTCCGTGAAACCAACCCGCTGGTGCGAGCACTACTCCGCTGCCCTGAACACTCCGCCTCCACCATTCCTCAGCCTGCAAGACTTCGCCAGCTCAGGTTCCCCACATGCGACTGTGTCATTGGATCCATCCTCTACAATCGAAGTCAAGAAAGCCCAAGAAGCTGACTTCTGGTTGGGCTCCATACAGACGGAATCACCGCTGGTATGCTGAAGGCCTCTTTGGACAAAGTGGCACCCAGGCTGACCAACCTCTGTGGTAGAATCTGGGAATTAGAGATTGTCCCACCTAAATGAAGGGAAGGAATTATAATATCCTTCTATAAGAACAAAGGAGACGTTGGGAGTTCGGCTAACCATTTCCCAATTACACTCCTCTCCATTCCCTAAAAGGCAGGCACCCCTGTAATCCTCCAGCGAATCTGGCCTCTCCTTCAGTCCAGGCGGCGCCCCCAGCAAGCAGGGTTCACCCCATGTACATCCACTATCGATAGTGTCTTAGCCTTGCGAGTCCTGTCAGAGCAGCTGTGGGTATTCCAGCGTCCCATTATAGTAGCCTACATAGATCTGAAGGCTGCGTTCGATTCCCTTGGCCGAGACGCTCTCTGGCTCCTGATGTAGGGAAATTGGAGTCCCTCCAAAGTATATCAGGCTTCTCCAGGCACTGTACTCCAATACCTCGCGCAGAGTCACTGCAGGCGAAGCTCTATCAGAGACCGTTCTCACCACCTCCGGTGTACAACAGGTGTGGCCTCCCCGAACCTGTTCACTGTTGGTGTGGATTACTGGCTCTGCAAGTCTCTAGAGCGGTTCCCAAACCTTGATATCAGCTGATGCTGATGATGTAGTAATCTTTGCAGAGCTCTTAGATACTATTGCTGAGGCCCTCGGCGTGCTCTCCGTGGAAGCTTCACCACTCTGCCTCACCATGAACTAGGCAAAAGCAAAGATCCAGTCACTCTCGGATTCTTCCCAGCCTCTACCCACCTCCCTTCCTATCGGCACTCACAGGATGTTGAAGCGGTCAAGGAGTTCGTGTACCTGGCTCAATTGTTGTGCTGAGGCAGAAGTTCTACGGCGTCTGCAGCTCGCTGGAGGGGCATTTGGGAAGATGTCTCCGATCTGGCACAGCACCAAGTTTAAAACCACGACCAAGCTCCACCTCCTGGACTCCACCGTTCTCCCAGTCCTATATGTACTGCGGTGAGACCTGGACACTGACAGCTGCCCTTGCCAGGGAGGGTGACGCCTTTCACAGGACCTGTCTCCGCACCGTCCTTGGGATTCACTGGCATGACTTCATCAACAACGTGCAAATTTATAGACATGCCGGCAACCCCCCCCCCCATGAGCGCTACTATCCAGATGAGGAAACTACAGCTTCTTGGCCACGTTGCCCGGCTCCAAGAAGGAGTCCCTGCACAGCAGACCCTGCTAGCTGCCGGCAGGCCTCCACCACACGACTGGCGCCGTTCCCGTCGACAACCCCCGACTTACCTGGGTGCGGCAGGTCGACCAGATCCGACCACTACACCACTTGATGGACCTGGCTACAAACCGACAGGCCTATAGAGAGTTGGTCGCCACGGTCACTTAACTGGCCATGCGATGCCAAGTCAAGTCAAGCCAGCAATTGCAAGTAGTTATTTCCACCAACTGGAAACTAGGATTAGGAAATACGCCTCGGAAAAAACTAAATTGCCACGGGCAAATTTAAAACCCTGGTGTCAAATTTCATGTCTTATTTCCCAGTTTACATCTGCAGAGATACCATAACCAATTGCAGGAATCATGTTTTGAAACACATGCAAGTAAGTCGTAGATTTAAATGCAAGGAAATAAATATGTACTGGCTGATTCTCGTTTTCCGTTGAATGTCCTGAGTCACATCCGGCCAAGCACATATTTATTCCCTTTCCATAATACTTTTCTGTAACAGAAACAGTTAGTTAAAGATTTTTAATTTACAACAACTGTGAGGTAAGGTTTACTTATTTCTTTTTGGTACTGTTATGTTCCTAGTTCCGCAAATAGTCACGAACAGGTAAAATAATCTCGCTGTGAACCCCAAGCTGGACCAAAAGAGGGCACAATTTTCCTGGCAGCTCAGGCTTATTTGGTGAGAACTGTACTTCACTGGCTCACGAACTACCACGCAATGTACTGGCTACTGCAGCGTCGCTACCAGCGAAATAAACATACTCCCACCAACCTGGCTCTTGTCAACTGATGAGGGGGTGCTTGTTGCCGATGTGGATGCGGCGATACAGGTGCGTGTGAGGCGCAAAACCCGATGAGCCAGGGGCAAGGGATATAATATCGTTCTCACCTGGCTTTCCTAACATCTGACAAGATTGAAAGTCGTAGCTTTGTAGGCAGGGATGTTTTCAAGCTATGTGTTCTTCTGCTGTTTTCATGTATCACGTGATGTCTCGAAAGGGGCACTCTTTTGCAGGCAAATATGTAAAGAACTATAAATATGAAACAGATCCGACTCTTTTTTTTACAGAAATAGCAGGTTCCTCTATCAAACCTGGCTGATATCTTCAAAACTTTATAGGCCTACCTTCCGACTACCCCCTCGTAACTGAAAACAAGAACGAATCCTACTCTTTTGGTTTTGTTCTGTTTGATTAAGTGAAATTAGATTTTGTTTTCTTTGTAAACTACAAAAGAGGCTCCAAAAAGAAACTCTAAGTTACAACAAAGCAAAGAACCTAAGGTATAAGATATTTCCATGCGTAGATTATTGTTTGACATTGGCTTCTTTCGAATACACGTTCACCTTAACCTGTTGCCGATTTCGCAATCTTGGGGATTGTTACTGAAACAGTCCATGTTGTGTGATCTGGATGTCAAAGCCTTGGACAATATTCTCGTTTCAAACATGGTAACCTTCTCTTCAGAAATCACTGGACAGTGGTGAATAAAAAGAGGAAAGGAAACAAAGAAGAAGACTTTTCCAATGAAATCTTTATTACATTCCATTTGAAACAAAACACAAGAATAAATGAACAAATGTTAAATTATATACAATGAAAAACTTGTGAACAGAAATAAAAAATATCGTGAAGAACAATTGACATAAAAGGAGTAAACCGAAATGTAAAAATAATGAAATACTCAATGAAAATATTCAGTACAAAAGACACAAATTGAAATCAAATCCAAACAATAGATCTATTGCAAAAAAGGAACAAACTTACTATATATGATGTATAGTGGTAACTAGAAGAAGAAGACTTTTCTACTTACATTCCCTTTGAAATGAACAAAAACAGAAAAATTAATGAAACAAAAATTAACTTTTTTTACAAAAAAATGGTTTGTGAACTGAAGTAAAAGAATAAAGATCCATGATTAATAGAAATAAGAAAACAAAAAGTGTAGTCAACATAATTTTTCAGTATCATAGAAAACAAATAGAACAAACACTAAATAAATTTACATCGGCACATATTACTCAACAGAGCTGGAAAAATTTACATGAATGATTGAATGAAAACAAAGTAAAGCGAAAGTGGAAATGAATATAATAGACTTTACTAAATACAAATGTGAGAGAAACTAGAGTTCTTACAAAGAGCTTGATGTGAATTTTACTTTAAACTGGAACATGTATTTGCAACTGTCTACCTATCTTTGGTGTGAGAAAATTCTCTGACATCCTTCGTTTGTTAATCTCAAGGGTAAGTCGATTTTCTTTGATTTTTTCCCCTAAGAAATGAGGTCTCTTCGACTATGATGCTGTACAGGAAGAGAAAACTCGGTTCTTACTTCGCGTAAGTAGCAAACAAAACCCTCGGAAAGCTGTCTGTGTTAAATTTTACAGCGTATTTGTTCGTCTACAGGTAATGGTAACCTTAAGTCAATATATGTTGCTTTACATTACAAACAAAAAAGAACTCACCTAAAATGCAATGGGTAATACGGTCTGAACTTTATTATCGATACGAGAAAAACAGAGAATAAGTTGAATAGAACCAACAAACAATTTGACTGAGATCAATCACCTTAATATGTATCAACTCAACTAATTAGTGCTGAAGGTAAGAATGCAAATGCCTTTATGTAATAAGATTTATGACGTGCATTAAAACTTGTACATTTCTGAAGCGAAGCTCAATACAGATCCAAAAATAAGCCAGTGTGTCTCAGTATCACCCCCAAAATGGTGACAATGTAGTGGGTGATCAGACTTCCAAGGTACCTTTCTATTGAAGGTCAGATGTCATTTTTGATAGTACAAAATACCTGAATACCACAGAAGCCTGCAACCCGGATTCTTTTCTTGGGGGTTCCAGTTCAATAGTTCAGTTTGGAAATACAGCAAGCTGCGAGCGACAAAGGGAGAAGAGCATGCCATTCCAGCAACCATGAAGCTGTTGAATAGACCTTTTCACTACTGGTATTACGTTCAGGAATATGCATGCACAAAAAATGGCCTTAGCAGCATGATGTTCAGTGTACATGTACTGTACCCATTTGATTCGCTGCTTTCTGCACTTGGGACATTCGAAGAACCAGGTTCCTTTCTATTTGGAATCTGCAATTTATCTTGTCGTACAACCCCAAACACGACAACTGGATAGTTACCATTTCTTTCGATATCACTTCAAGCTACGACCAGGTTTAATGGTAAGCTATGTACGTGCAGTACATGCACAATGAACATCGGCCTGGGATGCTGGACTGGTTGATGATCTCGAACTTCTCCATCCTGGGGTCTATTGCTTGCAAGTACTGGTGCATGTAATTTATCCCAGAAGGAACCTGCATGTGGTTTTGAATCCTTCAGCTCTATACAATGTTTACACTAATCCGCTTAGACTGTGGAAGCATGGTAGGGGAAGCCTTTCATCAAGGACTTTGAAATGCGAATGGCAGACAGGCCTCAGGCTGATACAGGCCTGGAGTAGCCTGAATACCGGGCAGGCATTATACAGGGTAGGTTACCGGGAGCCCGTTTCAAACCGGGTCTAAATGGTCGCCGATCCTAAGTGAAGAGGTCTATATGTAAAACGATCTTTGTTGTTTAGTGAAAAAGGACATAGGAAATCTGTGGCTGGAGTGTTGTAAAAAGTATATGCCACAAGGCCTCGTGTGCAGCAAGGTATGAGACGGAGAGAACCCCCCCCTGCTTTGTGTTGGTCATTGTCTCGCCTTTCAGACATCTTGGGGGGGTCGGATGTGTTAAGTAACAATGGTGTGGAATGTGTATAGGGATTGGACGTGTTGGGGGGGGACCCCTCGGTCTCATTTCTTGCAGGGTATACAAGGCCTGTTACCATGAATATATAGTATGGAATTCCAAATCTGCCGTAGTGCGTCGCCCGTCGTGCGTCGTATGTCGCCCGTCGTGCGTCGCCCACCAAAAATCAAATGAGTTGCAAAGGACCTGCAAAAGCCGGGGTTTAACAAATGACAATGTGATGATTCCATTCACTTCTAAAGATTTTTCCGAATAAGGCAAGTACAAATCCCACCTGCAAAGCATATACTAGTCACATAATTAATTCCAATAATGCTAAACTACCCCTGCCTGTTGACAAGAAAATATCGCCTCACTGAGAATTCAACCAAGTGTTTTTTGGGTAAAAACATTTTCAGCAAAATGTTCCGGCCAACTTATCCACAGTGTTATTCTGATTTGCATACTGTAAAAATGTGCCGACTTGTTTTCATCAAATTCCAGGAAGAAATCTGCCAACCGATACAGACATCCATCTTGTCCTCTCAATTTCACCTTGAAATCCAGAAATACTAGACGTGCTGTGGATAACAAACTGTTTATTAAATGTATTGTTAGGGGGCAATTACCACATGGTTTAAGTTTCAGAAAATATGACGTGTTGGTTTTTGTGGGTGTGTATGCCATGGTGGATAGACCAATGAGAACAGGTTGTCCAGCACATCAGCATTATTTATGGGGCTAACAAGTAACGTTACTGTTTAAAAGACTTCTGTGAGCCAACCTGCAACTAAAGTCATGTCTAACTTGGAGTATACAGCAGATTTCATCATAGGTATACCCGCCCTCAAAATAATGTTGAATCAGTTCGTCTCTTATGAAAACTATTAAGGAATCAAACATTGTAAATAATCTATTATTTACATTCCGTTCTGTGGGATATCGTGCAGGGACAGACAGAAATATTACATAGGCTATAGACCTAAAGTCAGGCTGTTAACGAGTAAAGTTACGTCTACAGTAACTAAGTTATCGAGAAAAACAATCTACCGTAACAAAAGTCTATTTTGTTAATTTATTTATGTAACCAAAATGGTATTATTTCATATACACGTTACTTAACCGATGTCAGGATATTATTTCTTCTTTCAATTGGAGTTTGGCGCAACTGCAAAAACGAATACATGTACTTCTTCTAGTTCTATTGCTAAAATGAGAGTCAGGCATGGGGGATCGATCGAACAAGGATATGTACATGTGAAACGATCAAGGGTCAAAGTTAAAAATACCACTGCGCAATCGTGACAAAAAAAACACGGGCGACGGACGACGGGCAACAGACGACGCCCGACGGACGACACACGACGGGCGACGGACGACAGGCGACGGACGACGCACGACGCGCGACACACGACACAGCAGATATGGAATTCCATAATATAGTCAGGTGAATGATTCAACGTAACCCACTGAATTCTGTTGACATACAACCTTATTGTCGGCCTCCCTATAGTTTGTGCACGAAGTTTGGCTTGGAAAATATGATTCAAACTCCACTCGAGCAGCGGGTGTGCAAGTTTCGGGACAAGGTACATGGCCACTGAGGTCACTGATGCAAAGCTGTTGTCACGCTTCATTGTGAGTAAAGAAAGCCCTAGCCCTCGCACGCAATTTTTCAGTGAGCGTAGTTTTGATGCAGGAGCGTATTGTTATTTGCCTGATATCTGATGGAAAAAAAAATCTTTTTAGCCATATTGGCCTGAGAAGAGTACACCTAAACGCTGTGTCAGGAGAAACGTGAACATATCTCTAAAGTGCATCTCTAATATGAACGAAGTCACACTCAAATCATCGGATGTCCAGTGCTGTAGATAACAATCTTTCAGGAGTGCTCCATTAAGGGTGGGGTTTCGAAACACCAACGCACCAACAACGTATTTGCTGTGATTTCTACAAATGCATCCCTGCCTATGATGCACAAGCTTTAAAATAGTAGAGGTGTGCAATTCTACAAGGTAGGACCTTTGAGGATTGGACACTGAGAGTCTCACCAAGTAACAGACGACGTAAACACTGCCGCTATTGTAACACTGTTAAAATGTGATATTGTTTTGGTGGATATGGCCGATGAAGTGATAGAAAAGGAGATTTAGCACGGGTTAGCATTCTACCTATTAAAGTGAATTCCATGTCACTGATCTGACATTGTGTAGAACAAGAATAAAAAAAACTTCATTTTGATGACGTCATCGTAAGGTCGCAACATTTTCCAACCAACCAACCAACCAACCAACCTACAAACCAACCAATTGACCATGCAAAAAGACACTTAAAATACCTTGTTTGGTTCAGCAGATACGTCGACTAGAATGTTTATACCAGAACAATAAAAAATAATAGATAATCAGGGATGACGTCATAATGACGTCACCCCACTTTTCATCTATAACTTAACTAGCATGTATATGCACAAGATTAAACCGGGTCGGGCTTTTGTTTCTGAGGATACAGGCCTGCATAGCATGTAACTCTAATGGCGTCATTTTGACCTTGAGGACCATCTATACACTTAGGTCTTCGGTTGAAGAAAATTCCAACTTGGAAAGGAGCTTAAGTCCAGGCGAGTAATGAATAATTCATTCTTGTGAGAAAGAACAAGGAGAAGGTGGTGGTCTATGCCGATTTGCAACAGAATATAATAGGCGTTCTGCATTTCTATGATTGTGTTGAAATGCGCTAGCATTTCATGCATGTGATATAAAACAAGTTGAGACTCATGTCGATGACATTTACACGCAACTCCTGAAATCTATGAACTTCCCATGATACTGTCATTGATGTCACTATACATCCTTCATGAATCCCAATGTTAGTATTTAGCTCAAAGTAGTGTCAGAATAAGTAACAAACACGAAATGTCAATAAAGAACTTTTGTAACAAAGAATCACTCGACACGACGTCATTACCATATAATAGGGTTGATCAGTGTGAGACACAGATATTGTAATTTCAATTTCATGAGTCACAAAATATTCCAGCCAAGTCACATATCTATTTGGTCTGACCAAGGTCTTGCAAAAAGAAATTTGAAAAAAAATGTTTTTCCAGGAAATACGTCGCAAAGAATGTAAAAATTACAAAAATCTACAAAAAAATCACAACGAATTATGTGACGTGTCATTATTACGTCATTCTAAATTTTACACAATGCATCTTGTTATGTGTTTCGTGACCTCTGTAAATGCCATTGTAGGGAAAAGACCAAAAAAAGCCCACATCTCAATCATCGTAATTGTTTTGTACCAATTATTTCGTGTGTATTATTTGTTGTCGAGACTTTTTTCACACTTGGCAATAATCCAGTACAATCATTGGCAGCACCAAAACCTCTTCACGGAGACCTTGCTTCTTTAATGAGTCTTCTACATAATCACAACTTAACCGTACTACAGTGATCTACGAATAAAGGTTGTTTCCTTGTGTAACCTCGACGAAGGCGAAATATTCCAAAGCGACAAAAGTCACCCCTAGATAACCGTGTTCAAGAG
Organism: Acanthaster planci; assembly: GCF_054643075.1. Lineage (NCBI taxonomy): Eukaryota > Metazoa > Echinodermata > Asteroidea > Valvatida > Acanthasteridae > Acanthaster > Acanthaster planci. The sequence goes on along the minus strand of NC_141786.1, from coordinate 17,714,090 downwards.
TAAAAAGTTATGTACTCACTATTAAAAATGTGATTAAATTTATGCGGGAAAGTCATCATACTGTAACTTTTGGTCCGATGACGTCATCGGTCAGAGGCTTCTCACACGTATTATATGCATAAAGGTCAATGTAGTATCAACCAGTCTTCAAGCGAGTTTGCATACTTTGCCAGACACATCAACTCAAAATGCAGTTTGGGTTTTTGAACCTCCCACCAGAGGTCTAAAGGATGGGCTAAGTTTTCATGACATAACCGATGCATGTTTTGAAGAACAATGTGTGACCTGAGATTCACAAAGTTGAAGCCAGGCTCATATCCCTTACCAATTTCAAACAAGGCACTTCTGGTGTCGGCCACAAGCAAGGGTTGGGCGATTTTTACGAACAAGAGAGAAAAATGTATACCTGATTTTTTCTATCAATTGCCGCAAAAAGCAAGTAGCTGAACTCACGATTGATTTATATGCATGGATTTTTTAAGAATTGGAGTTGTCGAACTTTAACCGCTGGTGATTTGAAACATGATGACGTGTCCATGACGTTATTCTTCTAGAACCTTCCATTTGCTAACGTTTTCCATCGAAGTACTTTGATGAAGATGGAAGATTACAAAATAAGCGTCTTGAAAAACCAGCATAACCGGGGGTTAAAATATATAATCAAAAATTAGTAACAGTCTGATGACATCATCGTGGTATCATTCCTCAAGGTACGAGATCTCTGTCTTCACCTGGTTCAGTTTCAGTGACAATTTTTTGAGATGTCCTGTTTCTTTCATTTCAAATTGTCAATGATAAAATACGTCTATAGGGCTTAGATATTCACAATCAATGGGCTTAGATGTTCACAATCAATATTCAAAACATCGACAAATGAGAATATGCTTCGTTTATACTGATATCCCATTAATCAAAACAGCGCTGATTGGAATAAACAGCTCTCTGATTAAAAATCATCAATCTTGCTGGTTTCTCTGCAGAGGAAAGTGACCTTAGGTCTGTGTCAGAATTTCCATGTAGAGGTTTTATTGGAACTGTGGACCAAACCTCAACTGCCCACTGCAGGGATTTGGATATGGCCCAGCTACTACGTCATGTAACGTTTGCTTTTGCAGGCCTCGCCATTTCGGTTGTAGTTTTTACGGCCTTGAAGGACTATACAGGCTCTCGTAGTCTTTATCTAAGACCTCCGCCATCAATAGCCAGGTCAGCGGCTCCTCGGAATCGTTCTGGTGCTACAGTCGACATGAGGAGGGGTGCTGACTTGACCTTCACGAGGGGCCACACGCTTACCCTTACTCTTCGCATGGAAGTGAAACCGAGGCTGGTAAAGCTTTTTTTCTGTGATACCTTACGATCTGCTGCGTTGTTCTGGTCACGGAAGCTGGGTCCCATCAGCGTGATACTAAACGAGGAATCCGCAGCCGATCACCAGTTTGCTGGACGGCTGCGTCAGCTGGAAGGCGAGCTGGGTTTCCAGTTTGACTTCCTCTACGAGCCTCTTCCCAACGATCCCTCCATCTTAAAGAGTGTTCGGGGCCAAGGGTACGCCCGACAGCTATGGAGTAGCTTCTTTATGGATATGTACATCAACGCGTCCATTGTCGCCTGGACAGACACGGATGGGATGTTCACGGCGCCCGTCACGCCTGATAATATTTTCAACGGCCAGCGATTGCGAGTGGTTACTTTCACCGACTGGAAAGAAATTAGGAAATACGCCTGGGAAATAACGACTGAAACTGCCATGGGCAAAACACTGGTGTCAAATTTCATGTCTTATTTCCCAGTTTACATCTGGAGAGATACCATAACCAACTGCAGGAACCATGTTTTGAAGCACATGCAAGTAAGTCGTAGATTTAGGCATAAATGCAAGGAAATAACTATGTGATGGCTGATCTAATTTTTCGTTTAATGTCTCGAGTCAGACCCTGTCAAGCATATGTCTGTTCCCTTTCATAAATACTTTTCTGTACCAGAAGCACTAAACGAGTTACAACATAAATTTACAACAATTTGGAGGGAACAACACTGCACTTCAACAAAGTTTGGATAGGCACACAGCATGCACAAAACGCGGGCCGGGGGGGGGGAACCACCGGCCACAAGAGACAAGCTGGTGGGCGATATCTCAACAGGGCCTGTGCACGCGCACTCGGTGCGAGCGCAATGATTATACTGCAATTCGACAACCAGAATTTGGATCCATTACTGCAGTGGTGCAACGCTCGTGGACAAGTGGTACGCGCACGTTCCACGCCTCTTTTACCAATAGGATGTCGTGATTTGCTAATGCACGCTCGCATCAAGCTGAAGAGTGTGCGTGTGCGTGCGGCGCCACCGCAGTTATGGCGTCGAATCGGATTAGTCTATACACTCATTATGCGCACGCAGTGAGTTCCCACCAAAAGACCGATTTTGCTAAATTAATTTCCGACCTCTCTTGTTCCCGCTAGGACTAGATAACCCTTCGGACAATGACTATACACGCAGAAGGCCACGGCTTTTGTTTGTTTTGGTTCTTTTTTGTAACTGTTGACGGGTCGACTGCATGTAAAATGAGACAAGCCCAACACCCCGGTCAAGGTTTGGTTGCTTGGGGTTTGCTTAAGGATTACAGACGATTGGCGGAGAGACATCTGAAGAAAAAAAAGTTTGGAAAGATGTTTAAATGTCAACAGTGTAAGCTGCGAACATTACATGCCTCTCTTTCGCGGTGATTGAGAGTTCTCGTCAAATAGAAAATGAACGCCACTGATGGTTATAGGGCCCATGTGGGACTAGTAGTGTATACAGGTGAAAAATGCAAAGATAAAAACGAGTGCGTTCAAGAAAATAATAGTATAAACAGTATATTTTTTTTCAACTATCATTAGTCAATGTTTCGATATCCTCTGCATTGCTCTTACAGAATTATCTTACACCTAAGTTGCGTGTCGACTTTAGTTAGTTGATTTACAATTGACCAGAAACTACAATTTTTTTTGCAGGTGTCTAGCTTCGAGGACGCCTTTCGTAAACTGGTAGATGCACCCGTTGGGAAAATGGGAGTCCCATTCAGCCCTGTCAACGTCATCTTGAACTACGCATATTACTTTGAACACGATCGTTACGACTGGCATCTCGATGGTATCCGGAAAGACGCCCCTCTCGGTTTGGCGATCATACCTAGCGAGAGGGTCCCGGAGGTGCGTGTCACTAATCACAAAGCGTCTGCCGACATATTGGTGCAAGGGTACTGCATCGCAAAACGGTACACTGACTCGCTTCCGGCTGCTTGCGAGCGGTTTCGAAATGTCACCAATTTTCAGCTGTTTGTGTTCGATGTTAACACAGATCATCTTCACGCGTGGTGCTCAAGTAAAAAAGGTCACCAAGATTGTGCTGAACGGATCGAAGCGCACTACCAGAATTTCAGGAAGTATTACAATGCCGGATATGACTTGGATTTGAAACGAGTTCGCGCGATTGAAAAAGCGGCAAGGCGGGAGAAGGTGTCATGTTCAGAAGTATTCAATTTTGACGTAAATGGCACTTGATGTAAATTACACTTTCCAACTAGCACGTATTTTGTGCAACTTTCTACTCATCTGTGGTGTGAGAAAACTCTCCGGCACCCCTCTTTGGTTAATCTCAATGAAAAATGAATGTTCTTTGTTATTCTTTAGAAATGAGGTCTCTTCGACTATGATGCTGTACAGGAAGAGAAACTCGATGGTTCTTACTTTGCATAAGTAGCAAACAAACCCTCGTCAAGCTACTCTCTCCAGTATCTCAATGTTGGGGTACATTTTGTTCACTTTAAAGTTTATTTATTAGTCTACAGGTAAACGTAACCATATATTTTGCTTTACGTTAATAACCAAAAAAAAAAAAAATTCATACAAAACGCATTGAACCTTGTTATCAATACAAGAATAACGAAGAATAAGTTGCAAATCACAAAATATGGAGGGCCTGACGTTTTGATCTTAACATAATCTTTCTCAAGGCAAAAAAATGAATAGAATCAACCTGCATCTTGATTGAGCCCAATCACCTTGGCAACTCAATTATTTAACAAAGAAGTTAATATTGTAGCAGCGTTATTGTAATTAAATGCATACTTCAGAGGGTGAAGGGAATTATACTTTGCTGAAGACTAATTTGCCAAAAGTAAGAATTTTTCCAAATTACCATTGCAACTATTTACATATAAGTCTTATAGTACTTCGTCCGTGAAAGGTTTCCTCCGTTGTTTATGTAAAAGAAAATAGTTTGTACTTTTCTGAAGTAAAGTTCAATACAGATCTGAAAATAAGTCAGTGGAGTATCATTCCAAAACAGAGGCAAAGTTGATGATAGCACGATCAGAGCTCCAAGTTCCCTGTCATGTGAAGATCAGATGTCACTTAATAGTCCAAATACCTAAACACCACATGCAGGAGCCGGCGCTCCGAATACTTCAGTGGGGGTGGGGGTTGAGGCGCACAACTGTTCAATAGTTGAATGCGGAAATATATCCTTCCAGCAAGCCACGAGTGACAAACGAAGAAGAGTGTGCGGATCTCAGTATACCTTTTTATTTCCATGGAGGTATTGGATAAATTTGTGTTCCCCGAAATGGATCTTTGGTTGCTTTGGTTAAACAGCATAGCAAATCTGCGGCTGAAGGTTATGAAAAAGGTATAGGCCTATAACGCAAGGCCTGTTGCCACTGATCTACCGATCGGAATCAAGGATCTACGTTTGCTCGCAGACAATCAACAAACCTAAAATGGGTCCTCATTGCTAATTCAATATAGAATTTTTGCAACAGGTCTAAAAGAGGTTTTCGTTTCGCCTCGGCTCTATCCACTTTCTCGACAATGTGCATGACCATAACGCCCAGAAACCCTTGGTAAATGACATAGTCATTTAAAGTGCTCAGTATTCAGTTCAGGTCGAGAAACCAGAACTTATCTACCCACTCTTGTCGCCCTCTTGAAATTCCTAAAGTAGATAAATGAACTTAAAGGGAGCAACTCCTCGGCGTCCTTTCATACGCTATGGTTACCATTACCATGCCCTGCCTCTTCCCAGGTTTTTCGGTGATACACTCTCGTGCAGAGTTCTCTAGGGCCAGTAAAATCATTCCGAGTTGGTGCAGTGGCCTTCTTTCTAACCTAATGCACTTCGAGACTACTTGCATGCCTCGTGTATACACTTTTGGCATGTTAAAATTCTATTTCAATTCCCGCTGCAATACCAAACACCGAAGGCGGTATGCTTTTGTCATGGGGGCACTCTTTTTATATTCTATGGTTCTCAATGCCGTCCGATCCTATTTTGGGCTCCTGATCCCGGAAAAAAAGGTTTGTTTTTTTTCCCGCAGACCCTGCTAAAAAAAACCTACACCCCCCAAAAAAAAAAACTGAAGGGAAAAAATTGGCCAGCATGACCTTTGAAAACAAAAGCCCTGAAAACTTACGATTTTGCAAACGACCAACAGCGACGGTCGGCGTTCGCGTGAACATTTGGTATACCGCACCTTTCCGTGGCCCACCGTGAGGTTCGTGCATAGCCCTACACTTGTCTTGACCCGGACTCGTACAAGGGGATTTTTAATGTGAGCAGCATGGTACCGACCAGCATCAGACGTCCTCAGTCCAGCGCGGTATATTTTGTGGCTTTGGGTAACAATAAGAACATGTATATCCCATTTGCATGCAAGTTTACACACAAAACGTGTTTTTTTCCCCGATTTTTTATACATTTATCTTTGTTCAATACTTATATATATATCAAAAATGCAGAGAGAACAAAAAGGCCCATGTACACGGTAAATTGAGGATAAAAGACATGTCTACTAGTGTTACCACGCGCGCTGATCATGTCATTCAATATGGCGGCCTCCACTGTTGTGACCTTTGTTAGTTGCATGGTCCAAGTAAAATTACGGGGTACGATTTTGATAGGCCCAACTTGGGTCCAAGATGTGGCAGAGAATACTCAATGAAACAAGCAACAAGAATATATGTACATTTTACACTTGGCGTGGTTTATTCAGTATTCAGCCATCTACACACCAGCAACATGAATTTTTTTAAAGATTTGTTTTTCGACCGACCGACCTTATCTCAAGTGGTAAATGAAATGAGAACCATAGAATTTAATAAGGGCGCCCTAATGTACAATGGAGAGACTTATTCACTGCCGCAACGTTTCGTTCGCCACGCAAACCTTATTGTTGGTCTCCCAACAGCATTTGTGCGTGCAGTTTGGTTTGGAAAATACTATGCAGACTCAAGCTCCACTTGTTCACTGGAAGTTCAGGTTTCGGGACTAAGGTATTCTGACATTGAAGGCACTAGTTTAATGCTGCCACGCTTCGTTTGCTCGTGAAAGTCGTAAACATCCTCGCTAACCCTCGCATGACGTTGCGGGGTTAATTATTGTTGTTTGTGCCGAATAAAACCACGTGGAAAATGAATCGGTTCAGTTTTGTAGAAGGCTTCAGCTACATGGATATTGGCCTGAGAAGATGGTATCTTAAAGTAGCATCCCTTCCTTTTAATGTAATTCCATTCACATTCATCAGATGTAGTGAGTAGATGTAGATAGCGGTCAGTCAGGAATGCACCTTTAAGAGTGTGACGGATGCCGGATGTCCACACAATGAACTTGACTTGTGAGCTGGTGATCACTGAATAACCATTAGAGCCAACAAGGTAAATTTAAATAATGCATTAAATGAATCCCACTTACGACTTCGGGGTGACGTGTGTCCTGAAACCAAATTACATAGCGACTCATGAAGTAAGCTGAAATTTCTAGATAGTGTGCCCACTGTACAGCGCCCTCTATTGAGAAATGGCAACAGACAAATTAATCTATCGATAAAGGAGCATTCTGACTTAACAAAGAGTGGGGTACTTGACACAGCACAGCTTTAGTATTGCTACGTTTTATGCATTTGACACATCCCTGCATGTGACACACAAGCTCTCAAACTGATGACGTGTTTAATTCTACAGAGGACAACCTTTGAAGAAGTCTTGCCAAGTGGCACGTGATCGCCTTAGAAAAAACATGGCTACGAAAGAAATAGTTTTTATCTTGCGATGTTGTTTTGGTGGTCGTTGCCAATGAAACGTAGAAACTGAGCTTAATGACACACCGGTTGATTGTGGTCGATGAAAAATAACTTCGAGACACTTCGTGGCGACACACATAACGGTCCCCCAATTAAAATAAGTTTTGAGCATGCGCGCTGCCTTGCAAAAGAGACCGGTTTCTCTGCTTCCACCAGTCAAAGTCTCCCCCAGGAACATTTTTGTTGAGATGAGATCACTTGTATAGGCCCAATTCTTGTTTACGTTCCAGGACACAGGGCTGCATCAGCTTATGACTGTGTATGGGTGTTTGAGTCTGAGATTTAGTATGGAACTTAGTCTAGATCGTATATGGAAGGGGCAAGAGGTCATTTATGCATTCCTCACAAAGGCGTTTTTATTTTCTCAGAAAGTGATATCAAATAAGAGGAATACATGTAAAACGTATAACATCGTTCGAAGGACTAAAAGCGGGTGCAATCGGTTGGGTGAGTATTTAGTAACGACACGCCCATGTGGCTACTTACTCCCAGAGGAAGACGATCAGTGTCAACGTGAAGGTTAGTGGTATTATTGAAGGAAGCACCCTAACTTACGGAGATAACATCAAGAAAATCTGACATTCTTTTTTATCAGCGTTAAGTCTACTTAAATATACAATAGTAAACTTTTCATGAAATGAAAAAAATAATGCTCAAACCCTTTTTGTATTAAATTAAACGTTAATTGACACTGCTATGAATTGGTGAAGATTGGTCAATTTGTGGTGATAATGTAATGGAGCGGTTGTGAGACCGTTTGCCTAAAGCTCTACAGTGGAATTATATGCACCTATACTCTATTAACTAATTCCGATACGCCAAAAGCCTCCAAAACACTCTAGATTACTACAATTACGACGGATGAGATAAATCCACAACATCATGAAATATGCGGGGAACCAAGGGTCCCTTCTATGGAAGAGTTCTGGAATATTATTCCCATAAAAAGTTACAACATTTTAATGCTCCCGAAGAGTCAACTCATATTGAATAAAATTAGAAACTGCTTTTAATAAATAAGTTAAACCACACACAAGTGTGCGTGCAAACGCTGCATGCTTGACTGATTCATCTTGAATAAGTAGATTACCATCAAACCAATATGCACTTATTACCACCACAACTCAACGTCCAGAACGATTGCGACATCACAGGAAAAAAGGTGTATTTTAAGCAAAATACAGAACAGAATAAGATTAATCATACTCTGTTTTTTTTAGTATAAGTTGGAGTATCGCTCGGAGCTCACGTGACAGTGTTCAATTTCCTCTACCGGTAAGTCACTCCTTCTGAGATTGATCCACAGATTTGCGTATACTATTCAACGACTTCCTCCCATGATTTCATGTTTAGTCAGGCGATATGACAATCATGGAACCCAGACGTTGATATCACTAGGCGCTTTCGTTGTACATGTATATAGGCATTTAGGTCTGCAGTTAAATTAAACCGGTAAACTTGCCACAGTGAAAGTTGACTTTAGCTTAAATGTTTGTTAAATTATTTCCAGTGCTAACATCATGTAACATTCCTCGTGTCTATTCGACACCCCTTGTCATTCTCCTCTTTATTCTGATATCTACTCTTTTTCACCATGGATTCCATTGATCTAAGACAAAATCTGGCTTTTTTCGACATGTTTGATAAAAATTGCTTGATAAGACTGGCTTTCGTGGCAACTCACCTCTGCGCACTTTCTCAATGATTGGTATTACATGGCAAAACCGAGTTGGTGGGAAAGTGTTATAAAAAACTCTAGTGCTTCTGACATGACCTTTATATTGCCATTCGAAATACTTGGCATATAAGTCTGGACGAGAGTCCAACAGTTTCAAATAATCTGCCAATTCTTTGACAGTGTTATAATCCCCGACGTAGATGAAGGAATTGGGAGGGAGAAACTCTTCGTAGTCTTTCCGTGGGGCACCATAAACAATAGGGACCACGCCTACCAACAGTGTTTTGTCCCATGTTTTCTCCGAGACATACTCATCGCATTCAGAGTTCTCCAGAGCCAAATAGAATTTGTAATTGCGCACCAGGTCCTTGTTGCATTTGGAGGTTCGGGGTTTGCAGGTGAGGTTACCGCAGCGTCCGTACACGTCAACCGGGACGTAGCTCTGTAGTTTCTTAACAAAGGTTAATCGAGGCCAGGAGGTGATTTTGCAATTGGATCCCACCCAGAGCACCAGCTTCGTCTTTCCTTCGAGCCATTCATCCGCCGTCCTTGTCTCATTCACCGTTGGTATCCGCGGCGTGTAGAATCCGAACTGCGTGGTGATCTCTGTTTCCCGGTGGTATGTCCACAAAGCATTGGCCGTAAAGCCTTTTAACTTGGGTATTTTGTACAACCTTTGAACCTCTGGTGTAGTACTTATATACGGCGTTTCCCAAGAGCAAAAGACCCAAGTCTGATTGGGGTTCATGTCAACAGGAAGAGCCTTAAGTGGAACTAGTCTCATACAGAAATGAAAGAGCACAGCGTCCATTCCTGCAAATTTATTTTTCTCGTCAGCAATAGTTATTGTAATGGTACAGTTCCTGCCGCACTGAACGACAGCTGGGATTTTTTCACGACCTTTTAACGTTGGAGCTATGCTACTGAAGGTTTCGTATCGCTCCTTCAGCAAAATGCCCTTTCGGTCGTAGACTTGGATATTATAACTGCACGGCTCCTTGGTCTTCAGATCGGGCATTCTATCAAACTTTGTGACCGTATCATTTGCCGCCAGCGGTAAGACACTCGACCCGGAGCGGGTGTTCCTTTTGTTCGTAAAGAAATGTTTTGGAAGTGCCCTTCGGTGGTTTGTGAAAGTAGGTATCGTCCTTTCCATCACCCGAAGCCTAATTAAAATGTCCACTCCAAACAGGACAATAGCAAGAATAGTCAAAAGGTGCAGTCTCTGAAAACGAAAAAGACAAAGTGGAAAACTTGAGCTCGTTTGAAGAGAGTGCTCAGGCATTATAACCATATACTTTTTGATAAATGTACGCATAAACCGAGGTTGAGGTTCACGCAAAACTCATCTACCTTTTTCGAGCAAACTCTTAATTATAATTTTACTACCGGGCAGTAACTATGGTTTTGTTTTGGGTAATTCTATGTGAAGGAGCCATTTTACAATTGTGACCAATAGTAAACAAAAGATACACAAAGTACAGGGCAACACAATAAAGAATTTAGACAAAAAGGCAAATGCAAGGATGTCCCTCTATCCATCACTAAGACTTCCAGCTATGGATACAACATTAGAGATTCGTGTTTGCTTCAGTCAAAGGCGGCGATATTGGCTTGGTGACATCACCGACTTTAGATTAAAGGAGTATACACCTTGACCTAAACTGTAACTTCAGTTGCAGAGAAAGTGTCATGACGGAAACAGTTAATATTCAAAACTAAATATTAAATTGTACGAGGGCGTCATTATGACGTCATTTTTCTACATTCTGAGGGTCTTTGGTACCAATACAGGACTTTCAGTCATAATCAAGTGTTGTCCTTGGAAAAATGGAAAAACTGCTTTCCATCGGCATTATCATGACGTCACACCATACATAAATATACACATGTAGAATTACTTGAACTTTCTTACAAAGCAAATTTCCCAAATGCGTTATCTTGCTCGCGAGATCGAGTAAAAAAGACAGGTCACTCTAAGAAAAACTTTAAAGTTCATTAAAAATCAGGTGATGACGTCATTGTGATGCCATCCTTGCACACACACCTTGGGATCAGAACTTATGTCGTAGACTGCTTTCACAAGGGTCAGGTGTATTTCGTTTTTCAAGAAAAACGAAATCACGATGGAGAAGGATCCGAAAACAAGAATAAAAACTAAACGTGATGTTACTGATCCCATTAACCTCATAAAACATGCATGTACTTTCACATGTAGTTAACAGTTGGGAACATAACATTTTAGTGCTTCAATCCACCACTGACAATAATGTTCGACCACCCCCGAGAGAACAGATCCAAATCGGTCGCCCTAGTAGTAAAGTAGCCAAGTTGCCTGAGCCCCAAAACTAAAAAGAAAATAGACTAAAAATTACCAAAATATGCCTTCATCTTCACGTTTATGCAAACCCTTGAATATCAAATCAGACACCACGGTCGAGTTCGGGCCAGTCAGTTGCCATGTCACGCGCAGAGCCCCGTTTGACCTCAGTTTCTAGTGTCCGGGGTCACGCACGCAAACGCGCCGCGGTTTGTGCGAGGTTTTGCGAGACTGCATTCGAGACTAAAAAAAATACCCAGACGCAGCACTGGTTCGGTCAACATGGCGAGGTAGGTCAAAAGTTGATATCGTGCCCTTCATTTTGATACCAAATGTGACTACTTTGGGTAGTGTTGTTGCATTGTTACAGAGCTTCAAACAAAAACCAAAGTTTTCAGAACCAAAGCCGAGGGCTGGTTTAATTTACGTGTACATTCGATCTTAAAGGCCTAAATAAATCACGTTTCACGAGGTGGAAGATAGTGAATGCTTCATTTACGTGTAAAAATCGTGCAGGAGCCGTTCAGATTTTTGGCCCAAATCGCTAATTGAAAAATGGAGACTTTCACGAGATTTAATGGAAGTAGGCCCATTTGGGTACACATGTCTATGCACAAAAGCAAAGAGTTCCAAGCGTACGAGTACGGACATCACTTGACACCCTCTCTAGCCCCAGACCGGGGGCCAGTGTACTGGACTCCCTCTGTACTGGGGCCAATTTCATAGAGCTGCTCAGGCACAAAATTTGCTTAAAGCGTGAAAAACGTTGCTTGACAAATCAGGTTACCAGCCAAAATCCCATGTGATGTAAAGTTGTTTTGGAATGGAATTCACCTGTCTTTTGGTTAGCATGACGATCACATATTTTGAGCTGGTAACCTTTGTTTATTAAGCAAGTTCTTTTTTGTGCTTAAGCAAATTCTGTGCTTAAGCAGCTCTATGAAATTTGCCCCTGGCCCCCAGTCTGGGAATAAACCCCGTCATGCCTTTCAATGGGAATTCGGGATTAGGCCTAGGCTAGTCTGAAAAATCCTAAGTACCTCTGAATATTAAAACGTTTCAATATTTTCACTGAATTAGACTCTCAAGATGTTTTATGGAATTCTGATGGCTACTTTACCTCTGCATGGAAAATATAGTGTTGTCTTTGTATGGAAATCTGAAACGCCACGTAGGAGCGTTTAGGCCAAAACGCTTGATGTTGGAACACATTTGAAAAGCCCTAGGTCCAACATAAACATAATACTGAATACCATGATCCTGTTGTTAAATGGGTAGGCCTAATTTTGGAAGAATTTTTTTTTTCAATGTTTGTTTACTGGTATTTCTCCTTTAATATAATGATTCACCGTCAGACATTTGAAAATGAGATGCCTCAAATCTTTTAGGCCGGATTGATTTTTTTATATGCTCTTACATGTTCTATGATCTGAGCTAAGTTGAAACGGAATGGTATTTTGTAGTTACAGGATCAATGTTACTTTATAATTGGATGTGACCTAATGTAATTTTCATTCCATGTAAGTTGTTTTGGGAGGTTACTTTTGCTGCTGTTGGATGAATTCTTATTTTGTTGTTTACCTTATACCATTTAGGATCTCGCCTGGGCCAGGGTGTCCAAATCCTCCTCCAAGAGGTCTTGTCCTCGGCGATTCTTTGGTCAAGTATTCAAAGACAGATTTTAAGCACAAGTACCTGGTCCAGTTCAAAGATGTGCGTTAGAGGAGAAGCAATTATGTTTCCGGTAGCTTGTGTTTTTACTCTGTTGCTAGGCTTTGGAGGTTCAGATATATACTCCGTGCATCCTGATTTTTATCCATTTTCAGTATTCCACAAGTGAAACTGCATATTGATGTACATGATGTTTTAAACAATTATTTATAATCGTGTTTAATGATATGCATTCCATTACTCATTATTATACTTGCCTGTAGCAGATGCATACGTGTGTTAAAATCGCGTGTGTGCTGGAGTATTTTCAGGGTGCTCTGTTACTGCCTTTTTTAACAGATTTAGTTTATTGGTTTCTGTTTATTTGGTAGTTTGTGTTATTGTTTCACATTACTTGCAAGTGCACAAAGCAGCTATCATTGCAACTCAGGGCTTCATATTCAGAGATGATTGTCTCCTGGTTTTCAGTCAATTTTTTTTCTTGAACTATTAAAAGAAAAGCACATATTTTCTTCAAAATATTTTGATTTGTATTTTTTTTATTTCAAGTTGCATGCCTACAAATTGGTGGCAATTGTTTTTAAAGCTTGTGTGTACCTGTAGTGCCTCGTGTAAAAGAATGGTACTAAATGTTACTGAAGAATGGTACTAAATGTTACTGAAGAATGGTACTAAATGTTACTGAAGAATGGTACTAAATGTTACTGAAGAATGGTACTAAATGTTAATGAAGAATGGTACTAAATGTTACTGAAGAATGGTACTAAATGTTACTGAAGAATGGTACTAAATGTTACTGAAGGAGGTTTGTAGGATTCCGAGTTACTATTGTTTTCTTGGTTAACGTGTACTGTAGTTCAATGTGTTGCATTCTGTGTTCATGTACATTTTTTTATTTTCAAAGTATTTTGATATGATATAATTTGGGCAAGATTTTTTTGATTACAAACAAAACCTTTGTTGCTTTTTAGTATTCAGATTATTACCATAACATTCAGATTATCAGATTAAATTTAGCTGTTCCAATTTGCAGTACATGTTCATCGATGCAGTGAAAATGGCAAATTTCCCAATGCAGCTAAGGGTCTTAGGATTTATTTATTTTTTGTGTGTATATTTTAAAGAAATTATCAGATGGGCGCCAAAGACTACAGTGTATGTAATGAAAGGTTGGGGATATTCTGTTCTACAAAATTTCCATTTTATGTAATAATCGTCTTTTAAAAGCAGTTGAGATAAATTGTTTTTTTTTTTTTGTATTCTCACGGTCACAGTTTGCTCACTTTAGGGCCACTGTAACTAGAAGGATTAGATGCAGGCAGGAAAATGATTGTAACAAAACACAATCTGTACTATTTACAATATTTGATATGAATGTATTTACAAAATTTCGTTCTCGATTCTATCATACATAAATTAATACAATTCAGTATTTACAATCAGATGTCTTTCAACTCCGTAGTCAAAATTAAACTATAACTTATCAAATGAATGTGTCCATTCAAACACGCATGAATTTCAGTATTCGCAATTTTAGTAGTTACAGGTAAGTATGTGTGAATTCAAATTTCAAATTTACTCTAAACTCACAAATCTAGTGCATCAAAGAGATATAAACTTGACAGTTTCAATCCCTTGTAATATAATGCTGAACGATTTCAGCTCTGAAAAGCACTTCAAACTATTTTTTTTTCTAGGTGACGGTTTATTTTTTCCTATGATTACCTCAGAATGTGGAAAATCAGAAATTGCGTCACGCATTTTTTAATCGATTTGTGTATGAAATAATATCGTCAAAATGAAACCTAATCTTTATTTTTGCCTTAAATTGCCTTAATAAAATAAAAGTATAGGATATATAGGATATATATATAGGCAATTTTTTTGCCTAGGTGCATGTACATGTGCTATACTGTTGGCCCCAAAGTTATGCGGTCGTGGCTGTCTGCCCACTTTACAGAACACCCACACTTCCCACCGTGGACCTGCCTTATTTTGTTTTGTGCATGCGCATTTGCCAACGGCTCAATGTGCAGTCAACCATGCAGAATCGAGGAGAAACCCTTTTGTATATATTACTTCTCTGTTGCTAGGCTTTGGAGGTTCAGATAAACACTCTGTGCATCCTGATTTTTATCCATTTTCAGTATTCCACAAGTGAAACTGCATATTGATGTACATGATGTTTTAAACAATTATTTATAACCGTGTTTAATGATATGCATTCCATTACTCATTATTATACTTGCCTGTAGCAGATGCATACGTGTGTTAACTCGCGTGTGTGCTGGAGTATTTTCAGGGTGCTCTGTTACTGCCTTTTTTAACAGATTTATTTTATTGGTTTCTGTTTATTTGGTAGTTTGTGTTATTGTTTCACATTACTTGCAAGTGCACAAAGCAGCTATCATTGCAACTCAGGGCTTCATATTCAGAGATGATTGTCTCCTGGTTTTCAGTCAATTTTTTTTCTTGAACTATTAAAAGAAAAGCACATATTTTCTTCAAAATATTTTGATTTGTATTTTTTTTATTTCAAGTTGCATGCCTACAAATTGGTGGCAATTGTTTTTAAAGCTTGTGTGTACCTGTAGTGCCTCGTGTAAAAGAATGGTACTAAATGTTACTGAAGAATGGTACTAAATGTTACTGAAGAATGGTACTAAATGTTACTGAAGAATGGTACTAAATGTTACTGAAGAATGGTACTAAATGTTACTGAAGAATGGTACTAAATGTTACTGAAGAATGGTACTAAATGTTACTGAAGAATGGTACTAAATGTTACTGAAGGAGGTTTGTAGGATTCCGAGTTACTATTGTTTTCTTGGTTAACGTGTACTGTAGTTCAATGTGTTGCATTCTGTGTTCATGTACATTTTTTTATTTTCAAAGTATTTTGATATGATATAATTTGGGCAAGATTTTTTTGATTACAAACAAAACCTTTGTTGCTTTTTAGTATTCAGATTATTACCATAACATTCAGATTATCAGATTAAATTTAGCTGTTCCAATTTGCAGTACATGTTCATCGATGCAGTGAAAATGGCAAATTTCCCAATGCAGCTAAGGGTCTTAGGATTTATTTATTTTTTGTGTGTATATTTTAAAGAAATTATCAGATGGGCGCCAAAGACTACAGTGTATGTAATGAAAGGTTGGGGATATTCTGTTCTACAAAATTTCCATTTTATGTAATAATCGTCTTTTAAAAGCAGTTGAGATAAATTGTTTTTTTTTTTTTGTATTCTCACGGTCACAGTTTGCTCACTTTAGGGCCACTGTAACTAGAAGGATTAGATGCAGGCAGGAAAATGATTGTAACAAAACACAATCTGTACTATTTACAATATTTGATATGAATGTATTTACAAAATTTCGTTCTCGATTCTATCATACATAAATTAATACAATTCAGTATTTACAATCAGATGTCTTTCAACTCCGTAGTCAAAATTAAACTATAACTTATCAAATGAATGTGTCCATTCAAACACGCATGAATTTCAGTATTCGCAATTTTAGTAGTTACAGGTAAGTATGTGTGAATTCAAATTTCAAATTTACTCTAAACTCACAAATCTAGTGCATCAAAGAGATATAAACTTGACAGTTTCAATCCCTTGTAATATAATGCTGAACGATTTCAGCTCTGAAAAGCACTTCAAACTATTTTTTTTTCTAGGTGACGGTTTATTTTTTCCTATGATTACCTCAGAATGTGGAAAATCAGAAATTGCGTCACGCATTTTTTAATCGATTTGTGTATGAAATAATATCGTCAAAATGAAACCTAATCTTTATTTTTGCCTTAAATTGCCTTAATAAAATAAAAGTATAGGATATATAGGATATATATATATAGGCAATTTTTTTGCCTAGGTGCATGTACATGTGCTATACTGTTGGCCCCAAAGTTATGCGGTCGTGGCTGTCTGCCCATTCACAGAACACCCACACTTCCCACCGTGGACCTCCCTTATTTCGTTTTGTGCATGCACATTTTCCAACGGCTCAATGTGCAGTCAACCATGCAGAATCGAGGAGAAACCCTTTTGTATATATTACTTCTCTATTGCTAGGCTTTGGAGGTTCAGATATATACTCCGTGCATCCTGATTTTTATCCATTTTCAGTATTCCATAAGTGAAACTGCATATTGATGTACATGATGTTTTAAACAATTATTTATAATCGTGTTTAATGATATGCATTCCATTACTCATTATTATACTTGCCTGTAGCAGATGCATACGTGTGTTAAAATCGCGTGTGTGCTGGAGTATTTTCAGGGTGCTCTGTTACTGCCTTTTTTAACAGATTTATTTTATTGGTTTCTGTTTATTTGGTAGTTTGTGTTATTGTTTCACATTACTTGCAAGTGCACAAAGCAGCTATCATTGCAACTCAGGGCTTCATATTCAGAGATGATTGTCTCCTGGTTTTCAGTCAATTTTTTTTCTTGAACTATTAAAAGAAAAGCACATATTTTCTTCAAAATATTTTGATTTGTATTTTTTTTATTTCAAGTTGCATGCCTACAAATTGGTGGCAATTGTTTTTAAAGCTTGTGTGTACCTGTAGTGCCTCGTGTGAAAGAATGGTACTTAATATTACTGAAGAATGGTACTAAATATTACTGAAGGAGGTTTGTAGGATTCCGAGTTACTATTGTTTTCTTGGTTAACGTGTACTGTAGTTCAATGTGTTGCATTCTGTGTTCATGTACATTTTTTTAGTTTCAAAGTATTTTGATATGATATAATTTGGGCAAGATTTTTTTGATTACAAACAAAACCTTTGTTGTTTTTTAGTATTCAGATTATTATCATAACATTCAGATTATCAGATTATTGTTATTAAATTTAGCTGTTCCAATTTGCAGTTCATGTTCATCGATGCAGTGAAAATGGCAAATTTCCCAACGCAGCTAAGGGTCTTAGGATTTATTTATTTTTTGTGTGTATATTTCAAAGAAATTATCAGATGGGTGCCAAAGACTACAGTGTATGTAATGAAAGGTTGGGGGTATTCTGTTTTACAAAATTTCCATTTTATGTAATAATCGTCTTTTAAAAGCAGTTGAGATAAATTGTTTTTTTTTTTTATTCTCACGGTCACAGTTTGCTCACTTTAGGGCCACTGTAACTAGAAGGATTAGATGCAGGCAGGAAAATGATTGTAACAAAACACAATCTGTACTATTTACAATATTTGATATGAATGTATTTACAAAATTTCGTTCTCGATTCTATCATACATAAATTAATACAATTCAGTATTTACAATCAGATGTCTTTCAACTCCGTAGTCAAAATTAAACTATAACTTATCAAATGAATGTGTCCATTCAAACACGCATGAATTTCAGTATTCGCAATTTTAGTAGTTACAGGTAAGTATGTGCGAATTCAAATTTCAAATTTACTCTAAACTCACAAATCTAGTGCATCAAAGAGATATAAACTTGACAGTTTCAATCCCTTGTAAAATAATGCTGAACGATTTCAGCTCTGAAAAGCACTTCTAAATAATATTTTTTCTAGGTGACGGTTTATTTTTTCCTATGTTTACCTCAGAATGTGGAAAATCAGAAATTGCGTCACGCATTTTTTAATCGATTTGTGTATGAAATATCGTCAAAATGAAACCTAATCTTTATTTTTGCCTTAACTTGCCTTAATAAATGAAAGTATAGGATATATAACTGCCTGAAAAAGCTCGATTTTGTAAGAATTTGGTAGGCTGAGGCAAACACCAGTTTTTCAAAGCCTACTCCCAGGCCGTTTTTGGCTGACCTCGTCTTACAGCCAGTTTGTGTGGACTAGAAATCAGTGGGGCTATGCGTTGCACGGGAACTGCCTAGGGAGGCCTGTTCTCGACACGGGCCTCTTGTTCTCACACTCGAACGGCAGGAACACGACCCGAGAACATTGTTATAGGAACGAGATCACACATCACCTCCTCGTCAGGGTATAGCACGAACACACGGGCCGAAGACAATGAATATTTTGCAAAAATGAACATTGCTAATTTTCCATAACACAGAAACGAATGCTTGTTTTTAAATGAAACAATGCGGTCAATTTATCAAAACATTAGCCCTCAAAGAACATACATGTACATAGACGTGGCAATGTTGCATGTTGCTTACGACTAACTACCAGCGATAACCGGTTGTATGTGCCTGGCGTTCGAGCGGCCGTCCCATGTACAGCAAATCGAGCTGTTCGTGAACATACAAAACACAAGCCGCACGAAAACAGCCCCAAAGTACGTGAAACTCGAAAAAAAATTGTCATTATTCCTGACTACATCTTCTGTAAAGGTTATGTTTCTGTTTACACACTATTTTTCCAAGAGATTTCTTAAAGAGGAACCAAAATCTTGGAGGAGGTTTATCCCCGGCTGTGAGCAGGTCAAAAAATGTCAAAGTATGGTAAGGATCAGCATTTTCGGTTTCAGACATGCACGTTCCAGTTCCTCCCAGCAAGATATATGAAAATCCCTAAGTACGGGTAGCCCATTTCTGAGGGTAGCGAGTGGAACCGTTGGAATTAGGCTTCGAGGATTGCCCACATTGTGCAGGTTGATATCCACCATGGGCATCATAACTTTAACCAGGTATGATATCCCTTGTTTTTTTGTTTTGTTTTGTTTGTTGTTGTTTTAAAGCTTATGGGAATTAATCAGAAATCATTTTACTTTAATCATTTTGCTGGCCCAGGCTGAGGCATGCTACCCACTTTTTGAGAGTCCAGTTGACAATATAACAGACATGACAACATTATTGGAAAAACACACTGGAATGAAGGCAGATATGAAGTTAAGGAGTTTCAGGAAGAGGGAAATAGAATTATTCTGATCATTTGCAATAAGAGAATACACCCACATATAGCAGAGACAAAAACGAATTGGAAAGAAACTGGCATCGTAAATCACGTAAATGTATGTTAGACATTTTGAGAAGGGAAGGTACCTTCATGGGTGGATTCCTGATTTTGAGGTTGCCTGGGATCGAGTAGTTCGGGAGCGACAATAGTTCTTGGTCTTGATGGGACGATTTGAAGTGGCGACTTCCAACATCCAGAGCGCGGGATAGGACGGGTGGCCGCTGCGAGGCGCGACGTGGTACTGGCGGCAGCGGGGCCATACTTCTGACGCAAGTCCGTGGACACGAACACGATGAGTTAGCGACGATACAACCTCGGCACAGCGAAGACGACAGCGAGCAAGGGCGCTCCTAACCAGCGAGCCTGGCGGTCGGGCGATATGACATTGCCCGTGAGTGTGAGATTTCCTCGTCCCCGCTGCAGCAGACTGAAGGCCAGAATCCTACGAGGGACAAACTTTGGCTGCTTTTAATTCCGGTAGGAAATTGCTACAGGGCTAACCATTCCACTGGTTGGCATGACTGGACGTCAGCGCGAGAAAAAAAGACAATTCTTTGCAATGTGTTGAAGTGAAGACGCCCGTTGGACACGCAGTTGAAGTTACAAACATGTAACTACGTCAAGAGATTGTAGAGTGGAGTTTGTCATCGATGCACACATCAGATGTTTGACAGCGCCAGGGTAAAAGGCAACATACGTTGATCACGTCGAGGAAAACTGCTAACAGAGAAAAGGTTAGGCCTATACAGACAAATGGTGTTCTTTCATTTTCTCATACATTGAGGGAAGACTGCAATATTGCACAGTCTAAAAAAAAATAGAACAGCCTGACAGACAGCGAAACCAAGTAACAGTCGGTAAAAATAAAGCAGAAACAAAAACCACCCAACAAGTAGACGGACAAAAGCTTACACATGTAGCCATTCTGTTTCTTGATGACAATGCAAAATGGCACCATCTGAGTTGCGATCTGCTATTTTAAGCTCACTAGCAGTATCGGAGCATGCTCCCGTAGCTTGATATACCTGTGTGCACACCGAGAAGGTCGACCACGACAAACGGCAATATTGTTGCCTGGGTGCATGCACATGTGCTATACTGTTGGCCCCAAAGTTATGCGGCCGTGGCTGTCTGCCCATTTACAGAACACCCACACTTCCCACCGTGGACCTGCCTTATTTCGTTTTGTGCATGCGCATTTTCCAACGGCTCAATGTGCAGTCAACCGTGAAGAATCGAGGAGAAACCCTTTTGTATAACACCTGTGCGAAAATGTTTACCTGTACCTGTGCGAAGTTTTTGAAAGAATGCGAAAGATCCCCTGAAGTTCCATATAACTCCATCCCTCTTAAAACGTGTTTACAAAAACAAATACCCTGCCAAGCCAATGCCCAACCCGAAAAGTTTAATTCGTGATTCCAAGATTTCATTTTCTTGTGGTTGTTACCTAGACCATTAGACCCAAATACCCAAGCCCCTCTGAAGACCACCATAAGCAATACACAAACCAAATTAGATGTCCTCATGTCAAGCCGCTCTCAAGGTGTGGCGCCAACACAATTTCAGTTACTTTTGCCTTATAGCCTCAATCGTTGACCTTGCTGCCCTGAATTCGATAGCATTGACTCTTAGGACCTCCAAGAGCAATCCACAAAGCAAGTTAATTTGACGCCCTCGTATTAATTGTGGATCTTATCACGCTATTTTTTTGTTTTTGTTTTGGTGGTTTTTTTGGACACACGAAACACCTCCACTCACGGAAGGACAAGGCGGAAGCAGTTTCCCCCTTCGTCGACAAGGCATAACAAGGAGTCTCAGACTAACTTCAGGGGTATTAACGCAAGCCTTGTCCACGTCCACACGGTCAACCTACAGGTCTCAGCAACAATGAAACAACAGAAAACATCACAAATTCACCATTCACATTGTTTCTGTGACATCATTTTCCTAGGGTGTGTAGTACCCTGCATCTCATAGCACACCGTTTGGGGGTACTTACACCATAGATTGAAAACCCACACAAGGAAAACACGTGACAGTTACTGAAAATGACCGATACAGAGCTGATGGAAAAACAGTCGTGTGTAACGTGATTTAATAATCGCTTTTTTTTTTTTACATAGACTCGTAGCTAAAACGGGTACCCTTTCCTAGTAGTCTAATGTGGTGTAACTTGATGGCTCTGGTTGTTTCCATGGCTCCTTCTAGAGAGAGTTGCGACATGAGTCTCTCATTTTCTGGAACCGAAATGGTGGATTTTAAAGTCAGGACACATATGGACACTTAGGCACACAACGGCTGTGTGCAGTACTGCACATTATGTTGAACAGCCAAAGTTGGTTCAAATTTTGCGTGATCTATGCACATATCTGGGTTTGCCCTGGGCTGTGTATACCTAGAAAGAGTAACGCCAACTTCAGACCTTGGAACCAACATGGCTGTTCATTACGTGTGCAGTACACGGACGGATATAAAAAATTCTGGACTCGCAATGCCGTTAATCAGCTTATAGAGATCATTGAATCCACAAGTGGCTATTTTACCGAGCCGAATACAAAGCCTGCCCGGCAATGCCCGCCCCCTGTTCTCCCTGCCGTCAAAAGGTACTATGGCGAGCGAGCCAACCTGCGCATTTGTACTCGGCCCGGTAAAATGGCCGCTATTTCACACAAGGCGTTGCACGTCCAGATTTGTTATACACGTCCGTGGTGCAGTACAACATGCAGCTATTGTGCACTAAATGTCCATGTGCACCTCCGCATAAACCACCATCTTGGTCCCAACAATTGAGACGCTCACGTCGCCACTCTCTCTAATACCAATACCAGCTGTGGTTGAGTCCATGACACCGTGCATAAATACAATACACTCATGAATATTCGGGTCAACTTCAGCTCAGGTTTCCCTTGGTTGTTTGCAACAAAAGAGCTGAGAGTAAAGTACTGCTTTTGTGGTATAATCAGAGGATTAAATAGTTCGTGGTATCGCTCGTCAGCGTTGGTAAACACTACCTTGGGGACTCAGCCCTGTAGGGTTTGAAATTGTCATGATATCTGTGGATTTTTCATTACATTGGATATCTCCTGCTTTTGTTGATTAATTTCATTTTTTCAACGGTTGAAACCGGTAAAAGGACAACTGAGGTTGACTTTTTTGGTGGAGAGTTTCAGAACAAGTGACCTACAGTATTGTGCGCTACGGTGGTCTGACACGCACGCCAACAAAGGTTTGGGGCTTTGAATGAAGACGGTGACGCCTACTGAGAAGGGATTAAAGGATTTGTGAGGAGACGTTGGTTTTGCCCTAAAGGATTTGGAAAGTGCGCAAGGCAAAATTGCCTAGTGATCTTAAAAACATAGATTTGTGTAGTGTCTTCTGAGAAAAATCACTCATTACTTTTCAGTTTCTGCTGTTCTTGTTTTTAATGTTTGCTTTATTCATTCTCCCGGTTTAACACAAATGACAAATTGCGGAGCATCGGAAAGACGGCTTATTGTGTGACATGAATATACATTGAATAAAAAGATCAAAGTTAAATAAGAGGTTCCTATGTGTTCACCGTAGTTTTCTGAATACAGGCCAGACGGAGTATAGCTGCACCAATCTACAATTTGCACATCAAAACTACACGCTTTGCACTGCTGAAGTGCCAGTACGTGTAGAGCACTACGTGGCACCTTCGCGTGACGCATTTGGAGAATTCATTTTGCACTTCGGAAAAAAATCGGAAAATGGGGCCAAACTAAAATTACATCAGAACTTTGTAGCGGGTATGTGACATTGAGTTATGAATAAGACTATCTGGACTTTCGTGAAATTCTCCTTTTGTGATTGGAGGAAAAAAATACACTGAAGCTATTGGCCATAAAAAGCAAAGTGCCCAACGTTAGGGTTTTCGCCACTTTCGGATGCGATATCTTCCAGTGTTATCACTAGCAGCGCACGAACGAGTGTTGACATTAAACCTAAACTTTCTCAAGCCCTCGAAATGACCAATTTTGTGGGCTGGATGAGTGTTCTTGCTGGGTGAGCCATGCAGCACTTCGTTTTGTTCTTTTTTTCAACAGTCACCAAATGAAATTGGCCTTGAAATTGACCTTGCCCGTCGCACTCGCTAACTACCGGCTGCACTCGGTAGGCCTACGCCACGTCCAAGACCTATTCATTGTCGACTTGTTTGGTATGCAGATCGACTATTCATCCTCAAGAACGCTTCGAAACACCTCACGAACATGAAGTACAAGAAATCTGAGAGTAAGGAGCTGCGAGAAAATCATTTACGGCGACTCCACAAGGATGAACGGGCCCACTTCGCATACATACCGTGGTTTTTCAATCTGAATAAAACTCCTTCTGGGAAGGCTCCTGGGTTTGCAAATATTAAGCTCTTTTGTTATCAAACAGGCTAAATATTCACTGGCCAAACCGCTGGCCGTGATCTTCGATAAATCTTTGACATGTGGAGTATCCCCTGATGGCTAAAAAAAGGCTCAAGTTATAACCGATATGATAAAAAGGCTGTAAACACGACATTAGTAATTATACAACAATTTTTGTTTTATCGACGTATTCGAAAAGATAAACTATTGGCCCTACACGCTTAATATCTTTCACATGCAAATATAACATTCTGCCTGAATCCCAGTTTGGATTCAGAAGTATCACTCCACCGATTGAGTGACATCTTACCTAGTTAACAAGCTTTGTAATGATATAGATAAAAATCACTTTTCCACTGGCCTGTTTTGGACTTATCAAAAACATTTGATACGGTTAACCACGATATCTTGATTCGTAAATTAGAACATTATGGCATCCAAGGAATAGCGCTAGACTTGTTTTCAAGATCCCAATATGTTTTGCTTAATTCCGAAAAATCTATAGAATTGCTCATTACCTGTGGTATCATTTTGCCTATTTGCAGATGACACACGCTTATTATATTCTGACAAACGTGGACTTCACGGTTCAGATCCTCAGCGCTGAGCTCCTGAAAATCAATTCTTGGCTATTGGCCAACAATTATGCGTAAATCTACTTAAATCAAATTAAATAATATCATATTTTGTGGTAGCCAGTACAAATACACCCAGTCTTTACCGTAATACTACTTTTGAGAGGGTAAAGGACAACATACGTGGCTACAGACTTCTTGAGGCTACAGACTCAGGACAATTTTCTTCGTTTTCCCCAAACAACATGGCTAATACGAAGGTAAGTGTTTGACTATTTGTCTGTGTGTCTGTCTGCTTAGCTACGGATTTTGTCTTCTGCTCGGGCCGTCATCTGTCACACTGTCTTGTTCATAAGTGTAATAAAGCAGTCCTCCATCGGGTGTATGAGAAAATAAATTGGTGTCATTTTAAGATGACGTACCTCTCATATCGTGTTCTTTCCCAGGCTTAATCAGTGAATGATGTTCCTTATCCTTCCCATATAACAACTGAGTATACACAGATGATAAATTCTTTTCAACTAATACAATATCTCCATCATTTCGACTACGCATGCAATGGTCACTATCGCTTCCCAAGTGTGGACTGCATGCATATGCCTGCACGAGGCGTAAATCCTGGGGTGGTGGGCGTATATCCCTCACACTTTTTGGGGGGTGGTGGGTAATACTGAGTGGGGGTGAGCGGAAGATTAAAGTGGATTGTGAAGAATTCTGGACCTAGCTTTGGCTCTAAAGCGTACATTCAACATATAAAGTTAACATCATCTTCCAAAATACTTCAAATACGATTACCAGATAGAACTTTCAAAAGATGGCTTTATTTTATTCAACATAAGCTTCCAAGGACACTTGTGAAATATCTCACAAGAAACTCAATGTTACCCCCTCGGTGTAAAATATTCAGGAGGAACATGTCAACAGGCACCCTACCCTTAATGCTTGTAATGAGGCTTCCAGTGATGGAAAAGACAATACCTACTTTCACAAACTACACAAGGGCACCTCCAAATCATTTTTTTACGAACAAAAGGAACACCTGCTCCGGGTCCAGTGTCTTTCTGCTGGCGGCAAATGATATTGTCACAAAGTTTAATGGAATTGACGATCTGAAGACCAAGGAGCCGTACAGTTATAATGTCCAAGTCTACAACCGAAAAGGCGTCTTGCTAAAGGAGAGACCCGGCGCCTGTAAAAGCATAGCGCCGAAGGGAACTGGTCGTGCCAATACCCAAGTTGTCGTTCAGTGTGACAGGAACTGCACCATGACAATAACTATTGCTGACGAGAAAAATAAATTTGCAGGAAGGGACGATTTGCTGTTTCATTTCTGTAGGAGAGTAGTTCCCCTTAAGGCTCTTCCTGCTGACATGAACCCCAACCAGAATCTGATTCGGATTCTACACGCCGCGGATACCAACGGTGAATGAGACAAGGACGGCGGATGAATGGCTCGAAGGAAAAACGAAGCTGGTATTCTGCGTGGGATCCAATTGCAGAATCACCTCCTGGCCTCGATTAAACTTTGTTAAGAAACTACAGAGCTACGTCCCGGTTGACGTGTACGGACGCTGCGGTAACCTCACCTGCAAACCCCGAACCTCCAAATGCAACAAGGACCTGGTGCGCAATTACAAATTCTATTTGACTCTGGAGAACTCTGAATGCGATGAGTATGTCTCGGAGAAAACATGGGACAAAACACTGTTGGTAGGCGTGGTCCCTATTGTTTATGGTGCCCCACGGAAAGACTACGAAGAGTTTCTCCCACCCAATTCCTTCATCTACGTCGGGGATTTTAACACTGTCAAAGAATTGGCAGATTATTTGAAACTATTTGACTTAAATGCCAAGTATTTAGAATGACAAAATAAAGGTCGTGTCAGCAGCATTAAAGTTTTCTATAATCCTTTCGACCCATCAAGGTTTTGCCATGTAATACCATTGAAAAATCACTAATCATTGAAAAAGTGTGCCGAGGTGACCTGCCACGAAAGCCTGATCTTGCATGCCACCTTTTGAAACGTGTCGAATAAAGCCAGATTTTGTCGTAGATGATTGGAGTCCTTGGTAAGAAAGTACGTCATCAGGAAGACGATGATTTCGAGGGTTAAATAGAAACAAAAGGTTGTTATATATATATAATGTTATCACTAAGAAATAAAACAGTTACAACCGTTACTCTACTCCGGTTACTCTACTCTGGAATCACAAACCTAAGATACATTTAGTCCTGTGGCGTCTATCGAATTCAACCGTCTAGGTTCTGTAATTTTAACTGTGCATTACGTGTCATTAATTAAAGAGGTCACAAATACGTGACTGGGATCTCGGATTGACGTATCCCTTGCTAATTACTACAAAATGTGCATTCTTATTGGCTGAAATCTTGTCTGTTGCTGTGACCCTCCGGAAATGATAATCAATTTTCATTTGCTGTAATTTTAAATCGAAAAATATACATTCAATTTGATTAGAATATACAAGGTTACACAAATCATGACACCACTTTGAACATCAATGTCACGTTACTCATTTATGGTGTGTTTATTATCAAACTTAAAAAAAAAAAGGTTTCTACAATTAAAACTCTGCAGCACAAGAAGGAAGGTTCCCCCAGCGCCGGTGTTTATTGGCTTCCTACTATTGTTGGTAGTTTCCAATAACAACATGAATGGTTTATTTCAGTCATGAATATTCAAACATTTATTAATTAACCAATCACTTAAACACTTCTAAGAATGTAACTTCAGTTGGCACACAAACGAATTCTAATTTCTTGACCAGGCAAACGTTAGATAACACTAGTGCGCAAAATTGTCTGCACATTTCCGATTAAGTTTAAATAGATTAAGTTCGAATTGAGATGAATGCAGGATTGCAGAGGTGCATTCAATTTCGCGCCAAAATTAATGTCAACGCTGACTCTGTACGATTGAAGGCACCCTCCTTGAAATAGAATTGTTATTTGTGAATACATAGAAACGGGGATTTGAATGTTTGTTCTATTTCGCTCGTAAAGGAATGCTGCCATCACTGATTCATTTACACATTTTCCGACATTGGCCGGAAAAACTATACTAACAGAAGTTACAATCTTAGAAGTGTTTAGTTGATTGGTTATGTTTGAATATTCACAAGTGAAATTAACCATTTATGCTGTCATTGGAAACTACCAACTATTGCAGGAAACCTATAAACACCGGCGCTGAGAAATTTTTCCTTCTTCTGCTGCTTTCCAACCGTGGAAAACTTATCATGTTTTGTTTTGTTTATTCCAAATATATAACCTTTTAAGATGAGGGTCTTCTAAGACCAAATTTGGAAGATGAATTCTCTGAAGGATTTTTGTTGGTAGTAATGCAGAGGTTAAGAAAAGGATAACAAATACATGTACCCAGCATTAAAATCAACTCACTTTTACTGATAATTGATTTCAAAACGAATCTGCAGAAAATTACGAGCAGAATGTTCTGCATAGCAATGGGCAGCGAAAACGTGTAATTGTGGTTTGTACGGTCTTCGCATGGAAGGATAAACCTACACACAAGTAATGCGTGAGAACATTTCAGATGAATTACTTATGGATAATGTCGCATAATTAGGAAAAATATTTCATTTGATTTATTCGACATCGTCCTGTTTTGATTGTTTTGTCATTTTGTGGTAAATTTACAAAAAATCGATTCACTTTTTATTAATTACAGTTTACAGTTTTTTTAAAAATATGTATGCTTACATTTGAAAATGCATTTTATGTGTTTGTGTTGTTACCCTTCAAACGTTTTCGAGTTGGAGTTCAACCGGTATTTGTGCTTTAATTTGCCCTTGTGTGTTCCTTTTTGCAGAGGCTACTGTGAATTCGTGGTCGTTGTGATTCCTGTAGGTGTTGTTGCTGCTGCACACTCTGAATGCCTTCCGTAGGGGTATTGGAATTACAGCCGTCGTTTGAGTTGGCTGCTTCCTGTTTGTTTAAAAATAGGCAGCGTGCACGCCATCGTTAGCATTGCAGGGACTCACAGCACAGGAGCCACAAAAGAACTTTAACCTTTGGGCAGGGCATAGCCCTATTTCACACAATGCCGTCGAGCTTTCCCAAAAAGAATGGCCTCGCACTGCGCTTTTCTCTTCTTACACTACTCAGAAATGTCAAGCATTTTTAAAATCGCTTT
This sequence comes from Acanthaster planci, assembly GCF_054643075.1. Classification (NCBI taxonomy): domain Eukaryota; kingdom Metazoa; phylum Echinodermata; class Asteroidea; order Valvatida; family Acanthasteridae; genus Acanthaster; species Acanthaster planci. The sequence continues at coordinate 17,685,282 of NC_141786.1, read as the reverse complement.
GCTGTGAGCATACAAAATGGTAATTTTCATTTGTTTGACATGTAGCTTGCTGATCTATGATATGAGATTTATAACCCAGTTGTTCCCCTTTTAGGAATTACCGTGTCACAGGCTAAGAAAAGTGCGTTCGTTCCAAAAGAAAAAAAACATCAACTCGGGATTCTGATGTCTCCTTCCAGTTTAATATTTCAAAAGTACTACGTTTCATAATTCGGTCACCTTTCCAAGACAAAACTATGAGATTCATGTACATTTTTTCAGTAGGAAAAGGAAATACACAAACGTCTCCGCAAACGTTTTCGGTTTATCTGGAACTAGGCTTGACAAGGCCTAAACAGGTTCTCTGGGCTTAGATGTACACATCTTTCATAAAACAAGTATCGCTGGGAAACACGAAATAAATAGTCAACTTTTATAAGCCTCAGAGTCATCTGTGTAGCCACATAAAAGCAATTGCACAAAGTACTATTTGCTAGTTCATTGATGTGTGTATCAAAATTATTCTTATGTACCTGCAGGCACTTTAGTTGTCAAAACGTTTGTCTTTAATCTAAACATTTTATCGAATATTACACCGCAAAAAACTGGGTTTAACCATTAAACACTTTTCTAAACATTCTTGAAGCTTTCAGTTGTCAAAATGTTGAAATGCAAACAACAAAGTTTTCAAGATCAATGTTTTATAAAACAAAATTTCCAACAAGGATTTGAATTTTCTCTTCACTTTTCAATGAGGAAATAATTTGATGTGTTGTGGCTGCTTTTCTGTGTCTACATTTTGCCTACTTTTTTTTTTATAATGGTGGATTACAGCTTAATTGAAATGACACAAACCCAGGTACATCTTCTATTGTTGTTCTAAGATCATACCGGTCTTGAGGCGACAGATCCGTCAGAATCGCTTCTCCCCGAGTGTTCGGTCCGGCACATGTGTATAATCTTGCTTGAAGAGTTAGCCTGTAAATTTTCCTGTATTGCTAATATTTGTAGCGCAATTTTAGGAGGAAATTCTTAAATGTTATCATTTAATTCCAAAATTGGCCTGGTAATTTGAATCCAAAGTTGCTCATTCTCAGAATGAAATAGCAATCTGTAGTGAGGGGGCATTTCGGAATGATTCAGCGATAAGAACATGTAAATATCAGTGAAGCTCATTTTGAATAGTTTGTAAAGTGTTTCAAAAAGTGCCAACCATACTTTCACGAGGTTGGTATAGCATTCATCCATTTCCTAGAGTCATGTGGTGGTTTTTAGTCTGCGCTGCAATGGCACACCGAGGCGCAAGATGAAGAGAATGCAGGTATATATCCAGCACTGAGTGTCGACTGCACAAATACTCTCATGAAGTTGATATAGCGTTCCTCAATTTCATAGACTCCTGTGGTGGTTTTTAATCCGATAGGTTTGGCTGCAATGACACACGGGTACGTACCAGCACTGACGGCGTTGACTGCACGAATACCGTCGATGTTTCACTGAGCCCAAACCTGTGCACATTATGAACGGAACAAAGGTGTGCACTCAGGCGAAGGGTTACGGCAAGAGCGCACGTTGCCCGTGTATCAATTCAGTAAATACGATGGATTGTATGGGACGGCGTATGACAGGGGTAGCCATCATCCGGTCCTGTCTCCTGCGATACGGCTTCAAATTTTGATCAATTTATGTTTACGCCGTAATGATTTATGTATGCCCTTTGAGAGCCAGGGACTGGCAGGAGTATTTTTTTGGTTTTAATTTGTTGTAGGTCTATGGAACACATAATGTCATATATGTTTATTATAAATTAGGAGTAACAGTCGTTAGCGTCATTTGCAGTGACAACCGAGTTCCAGTCAACTGATTCAGCTTGTCTTATAAAGGCTCGAATATTCTGCTCAGATGTGTTCCTTTTCCAATATTATGATGTAGTTGTATTCATTTTCTTTGTAATACATGGGCCAAATGTAATAATAGGCAAGCGATCACTTACATCTGATAATATTATTTCTGATTTATGTAAAGCAATATCATTTGTGAAAACATTATCGATCAGGGTTGCAGTACTGGATGTAATCCGAGTTGGTTTATCAATTAGTGGACGACAAGTAAAAGAGTACAGCAAACTTAGTAGCTTGAGTGCTTGATTGTGAGCTTCAAATCTCAGATCGTTATTTTAAAATCCCAAAGCAAATAACACGTTTTGTTTTCTGAAGAAATTTTCTCAAGAATTGCTTCCATTTCATCCATAAAAGTTGAAACACTTTGACAAGGTGATCTCTAGAGTAAACCTATTATGAAGCTTTTTTGTGTGCAGTTTTGGATTTTTATAAAACGTTACTCTATACTGTTTTCAGAGCCAGATATATCGGATCTTATAATGTAATAGAGCGAATCCTTATTGAACAACATAACACCAGTTGTTCTGAAAATGACTTCAATCTAAGTCAAATACTTTTTGACATTGACATTTTTCCTGTGCCGCTATTTTCTCAACAGCAGCGACTCGGCGCAAGTCTAGATCAAACCAACCCAAGTTGTAATATTTCACGACATTTGCATAATGCGCTTCAATACGTTGAGCGCAGTCTCTGTGGCCCTCAGGTGACGCACACCACGTACTAAGGTGTTCCTGAGTGAATTTCTTTACTACCCAGCAGAACTCAAACAACTGAAAGTTGGTGACATTTTCGAAGGGTTTGCAGAAGGCAGGCAGGGTGCCAACGTACCGCTTGGTGACGCAGTATCCCTGTAGCAACGGGTTGGGAAGCTTGTTGTAGTACCCTTCGTGTATGGAAACCTGAACATCTGGTACAGTCTCACTGGGTTTGATTTCGAAACCAGGAGGGACATGATCCTTGTTGTATGATTTCAAATCATTGTTAACATCTAAATGCCAGTCATAACGATCATGCTCAAAGTAGAAGGCGTAGTTCATGATGACGTTGACAGGGCTGAGATTATAAAGATTTCGAAAAGCGTCCTCGAAGCGAGTTACCTGCAGAGAGTAATAAGTAAACGGTGTTCGTTTGGTTGTTATTCTGACTTCTGCCGAAAACCATAACTACATTCTCTGCAAAATAAATGGTTTTGGACTGCGATAGAATCAAGTCAGTGTTTATTACACTGTGTCGTTATGAAAGTAATTACTATTTTGACTTACATTCATATGCCGTGATATGTGGTTCCTGCAATTAATGATGGTATCTCGCCAAATATAGACAGGAAAGTATGTCATGAAGTCCGCCACCATCTGCTTGCCAATCGCACGTTCTGTTGTTTGGAACCAACTGAGATCATGTAGTCTTTTCCAGTCTTGAGTGATGCTCACCACCCGTAGTCGTTGTCCGTTGACGATGTTTTCGGGGGTGACAGGCGTCGTGAATACACCGTCTGTGTCAATCCAAGCAATGATGGAGGCGTCGATGAACAGATCCATCATGAAACTGCTCCACAGCTGCCGCCCATAGCCGAGGCCTAGACGCGATTTCAGTACGGTCTTATGGTCTTGAGGGAGAGGCTCGTACAAGAAGTTAAACTTAAAGCCAAGTTCGTGTTCGCGCTGAACCAGCCTGGCAGCAAACTTACGATCGTTTTTGGATTCCTCGTCCATTATCAGACTGATGGGCCCAAGCTTTGGTGACCAGAACAGCACAGCAGATCGCAAGAGGTCACAAAACAGACGCCGTGCAAACTTTGGTGCACTTGTCATGCGGATGGTAAGAGTGAGGGTATGGTTTTTTGTCACGTTCAAATCGGTGTCTTTCACCACATTCGTGGCACCAGTAGACGCAGAGCGGTTCGGGAAAGCCATGTGGCGTCTGGGCGACGGAGGTCTCAGATACTGAACACTGCTTTTCGGAGATCCGCGGTTTAAGGCCGTGAAAACCACCAGTAATATGATCACAAATGCAAACCATCCACTCACCAATATCTTTCCCGGTGCCATGTCGAGGTTGCAGTGTACAAGCACAGTTGGCGTCCCTTGAAAGCCTGGTAGCCGGTAGACCTATTTGTTACGACATGTTTGCGTGGAAAATTAGCTGGACGGGCAAACCTACTGTAAATTCTGTGTTGGAGTCGTACGTGTGTAACGACTCTGCCCCCGAGAAAAACTGTGTCTGAATAGCAAAACAGTGCAGCCATACAGCAGACGGATCGTGGAGGTTCACACAGTTGCGTCAGTTCACTGATCCGTGACATAGGCCTACAGGCTAACCCACACACATGGATTCTCAACCAACAAACGTGTTTTGGGGCAATCATGGACGTTCCTCTTGTCCTCTTTTGTTCATACTTAAGCTTTTTTTGGAAGGCCTCTAATATGTTTTGTACACGTCTGGCAATCGTGGACGTATTAGGAATCGCGGACGGTCATTAAGTCTTTTGTTAACGCCCACGACTGTTTGGGAATATCAGTGCACACATGTAGACACTGCAAATTGGAGGGCATACTTCCCAAACTATCAGACGGAGGACTTTTCGTCCATGTGAGTGCAGCCTATAACACCGAGGACATCACACACAAGTTCTTGGTTGTTTAAGCCGGTAAAATTAGGTTGCGTTATTGGCATACTACTGTAGGGTTCATCATCAATATGGTATAATGTTAACCTGAACAACAAATGTGCCCAGAAGTACATGTAATTAGACGAATGTGTTTGGTAAGTTCTCAACGGTGAACTACAAGATATCAATGTAGACAAACAGGTAACAAAAAATGGAGAAGGCAATTCTAAAAATAACTTTAGTGTACAAAAGTAAGTGCACTGATACTATTGCAAACTATGCCTGTCATTTACCGGAAGTGTTTCATCATCGTTTCTGCTTGTTCAGAAAAATGAGACATTAAAAACCTCTCTGGCCTAGGCCCCCCCGACAACTTCCTGGATTCGCCCCACGTAAATGGATCTCAGTGTCCGTCCGGGTTTGTGATTTAACGGAACTTTAACATCATGAGACTAATACTGTCCACAACCGTATGCCACCGCAGTAATGAGGTCTAATTCTGCTTGGCAATGTACACTTTACTCACAGTTGTTTAGAAATGGGATTTGTTACCCTTCGACGCTGCATATCCTGAAGTGGGGAAGACTGGGTTACGGATCTTTAAGCTAGATGCCATACGGATATTGTAATTTCGTTTACTCTCTATGGAGGATTTTCAGTCAAGTGAGTTTTACGGTCAAGTTTCAATGTACAAATTTTCAAATGTGCTCGGAAACGTGCGCGCCTGCCAATTCTTCAACATTCTGGCGGACATTGTGCGCTTCCTGAAATGCCTTTGCCCGTCATGTTACGTCACGTGAAAAACCTCCATACGAAGCGATAAAAATATTTTGCATGCCGGTTGTGTTTACCTGTAGACAGCATCATGGCACATCCTAGGAAGTGCGAAAGAGGAAACCACATTGCAAGGTCGTTTCTTTTTTATCCAATGTGTGACAGAGTGGACGTTTTGTGTGTGAAAAAAGCTCACACCCTACGTAAAAGTCCGGTCCTTGCAACGGTTACTGCACGGTTCCTGTGCTGTGCTGATTTACTACAGTTCTGTAGATTGCATGCAGACTTCCTATGTTCGACAAACAGGTAAGCAGACGAATTAAACGAGGGCTTTAAACCGAGTATATCTAAGGAAGGCATCCAAAGCGCTGGAACTGCAGCGACACAGCACCGACGACAACAACACTAAACAACAAACAACAACAATAAACTGAAATTTAAACGAAAAAGAGAAACAACCCCCTTCCTGAAAACATACACTGCGTATGTCAGCCTGAACTACAAATAATCATGCCAAGAATGAAAGGTTGCATTCCAATTCTAGAAACGTCTTGCAAATCTTACGCCACTGTCAAATCGAGCACACTTTCAACAGATCGCTAACGCCCACTGACAGAAACTGGGAAACAGAAGAAATTATGACAACATACGCATTTCAAAATTATATGACTTCTCTCTTTATTTCAATATCCGCATTCAACGTCGTTCCAACAATACAAACCACAAACTGATCAATCAATTCCAACAAAAGTTTTCATTTTTGAGGCAACTGCGTTCGAAAATGGAAAAGTAGTTCGCGTAATGCTTTATTGAAGACCACGGCGATCACTTCTGTCACTGCCAGGCCACCTTTTCTTGCTTAGCCTTGGTCAAGACATTCGTCATTCTTCGCAGCGCAGAGCGTCCTAGCCGCTCAAGGACCTAGTACGTACCTGCGTACGCACGTGTACTGTATATAATACAAATATGCAAATATGCAATTCAGCTGAACCCAGACGAACGTCTTGGTGCAACCGTCCACGGAAGATGTATTGGGCGCTGCTCATTACGCTAATGACTTTAAGTAGCCAGAGCCAATGTTTTTAAATACGCTTTTGGATAGGTTCGTTGCTACGTAGTAATTGACGCGCCTCTTCGTCGACGTCATCGCGTGCTTCTTCCACAGCTGGAAGAAGAGTGACTCTCTCACGTGGATTACGCGCCAGGCGAAGAACAAACTCCTTGAATGGGTTAGGAAGGGAGAATACGTTGGCAGGAAGATCTTGGTAAATCTGGCTTGAGCTTCAAACCATTCACGCACAAGAGCAGCATGGTTGAATCTGGCATTGTCCCACACGACGGTGAATGTTGCCAGTCCTTGATCGTCGAGAGTGCGATCAGTCTTTCCGATATACACTGAGAGTGATGACGTCATGTCTTGAAATTGCTGCATACTTGGTGATATTTTCCCAACGCTGACCAAGTTTACGTTGGCTTGCTGTCCGATGACATTTCAGCCTCGCCGTCGTCTCTTGGTCAGGTTGATCCTTCATTGGTACACTGACGCCGGAACCCGCCTTTTGAATGGTGCGAACCAGCGTTAGGGTCACTTATCGAGTTTCAGACCCATGTTAAACAAACAGGCCCAAATTCACGGTGTGGTATGTGGGTACCGTGTCTAGCTGCTGCCGGTCATGTGTACACACGTTGCTTAGTGAAGCGTAGCTTGTCAAGTATTCACCTGCCACAGAAGGAAACACAGAGTAAACGCGGTATTCGTCAGCCATTTCCCCAACGACTGTGCTAAGAGCTAGGCTCAGCCCATGACGAAGTTCATCTTTGGGGAGTTAGCTTGACGTTATGAATAATAGACAACACTGACATATAATGCCGCGCAGGTAACGTTTAGGCTTAGTTGGTTATTTGACATTCGTCAGCGTTTATACGGCGAATACACGTTAAATAAGTAATATTTCGATGCTGGTATCAACATGCCTCCATCATTTGTCAGTTGGATATTCATCATTCACAAAGGTTTGTATGTGAATGTGAATATTGTGGGCTTTAATGGGTTAAGTGGGTTTAACGATAGTCATTCACATGCAGTTTCGTATGTAGAATCCTGTGGGTTCAAGTAAGAAATCCGACTGAATTCTGACTCGTTTAGAATGAATGTGTCGGTTTACTGGACATCGGCGTTCAAGTAGGTTTGCACAGCATTTCAACATCGTGTATGTTAATGGGGACACGTCGGTGAAGTTGGAAGTCTGATATTCACATTATGGTGTGCCGAAATGTGGGTTGCATACCTCTGTCCACCGAATGTGTAGATTGTGTTTTGGTCTGGAAATTTGACATTATCGGAAATCTTCTGAGAGGATTATGTAAGTTTTAGTTACTTTTTCATATTCATATTGCATGAGTACAACGAATTTCTGCGTATTGTATGCAGTTGCAGTAGACTTGAACGAATCTCATTTCTTACAATAATAAGGTATGCTCAAGTTAGTCATTCATTGGAAGACTGCAGTATTAAAAGAATCCCTTAAATTTATGGAATACAAGCGATACCTGAGAGTCATCGGAGCATTTCCCGTTAAGTGCACTGCCAATGTGATTAGAAATTTAACAGGCAAGTTAATGGAATATTACGTAAAACCCTTGACTTGCTCTAACTTTTCCGTACATTTGAAGCGAAATCGCTGGTACCCATGGCTTGCAGAAATTTTTCGCGAAGTTTAATACTCAAATTCACTTAAGTTAAAGTGCGTGGTCATGCCACTGGGTGCACCCAAATCAAGTTTTCCATATGCGATAATCGAAAATCGCACGTGTATGTTCAACGGTCCTGTTTTTTGATCGATCGGTGATCTAACGCTCCATCCATCCATTGGTCAAGTTCTTGCGCAAATGAATCGGCGACAGATTACTTATCGATCGACATCAGCGTAAAGCAATTAGAAGCCCTAAAACTACATCAACACATTCACCAAAAATTCAAAAGCAAATATCACATGTCGAATCTAAACTTAAATCTGGTGTAGAACACTTACAACCCTAAGGGTAGAATTTTGATGCTTTTTTTTTCAGGAGGAAGCGACCTCGAGCCCATGTCAGCATTTTCATGCAGGTGTTTAACTCGAAGTGTGGGCTTAAACTGAACTGTCCACTGCAGAGTATTAATTATGACGAAACGCCGCTTTTTACTCAATAGCACTGTCGTTTATGTAGGCCTGACCATTTTGGTCTTAGTTTTCATAGCCGTAAGCGACTATTCAGGCTGGAGTTTGCGTTATGTGAGACCTCCGCTATCACTTGTTGGGGCGTCGGCTCTCCGGCATCGTCTTACCGATACGGTCGACAGGGGGAGGGGTGCCGATTTCAACTTGACCTTCACGCAGGGACACACTCTTACACTTACTCTCCGCATGGAAGTGAAACCAACGCTGGTGAAAGTGTTCTTCTGTGATGCCTTACGATCTGCTGCGTTGTTTTGGTCACCGAAGCTGGGCCCCATCAGCGTGATACTAAACGAGGAATCCGCAGCCGATCACCAGTTTGCTGGCAGGATGCGTCAGCTGGAAGGCGAGCTGGGTTTCCAGTTTGACTTCCACTACGAGCCTCTTCCCAATGATCCCTCCATCTTAAAGAGTTTTCGAGGCCAAGGGTACGCCCGACAGCTATGGAGTAGCTTCTTCATGGATATGTACATCAAGGCGTCCATTGTCGCCTGGACAGACGCGGATGGGATGTTCACTGCGCCCGTCACTCCAGATAATATCTTCAACGGCCAGCGACTGCGAGTGGTTACTTTCACCGACTGGAAAGAAATTAGGGAATACGCCTGGGAAATAACGACTGAAACTGCCATGGGCAAAACACTGGTGTCAAATTTCATGTCTTATTTCCCAGTTTACATCTGGAGAGATACCATAACCAACTGCAGGAACCATGTTGTGAAGCACATGCAAGTAAGCCATGCATTTTAGATAGATTTATGTTTTTAGACTGCACTTAGTGCAATTAACTATTGGTGATTATAACGTGCCTTCCCCCTAAAAGGTGCTCGTCTAAATTTAGATATGCACTGTTGAATTCCTCTGGTAAAAAAAGAATGGCAATTGGGCTTTTGTAAGTAGTTATCTTGGGAAAACCTTAGTTTAATGGTCGAGAACGAAATCTCGTAATTCTGGTGTCCAGATAGAAAGAAACAGCCAGGCGGCAGTAGTCATTTTGAGAGAAAAGGAAAAGACAACTGTAAGCTTTTTACGTTCGGTGTTCAAAAAATGTTCGGTGAACATTGATTGAAGCTCCTTAGAGGGCAGAAGCAATGGAGGTTAAAGGGTTACTGTCGTGAAATTATTAATTGGAATTCCGTGTCCCTTTCCATTCATATCATTCGCTCCACATAGCCAGAATCTCTTTTTAATCTGCTTCCACAATGCATACCCAACATAACAAACTGTTACACATTATATGTATGCCGATTTCAATCCTTGATAGTGAAAAATATCTTTTGAAGTGCAGTGTAATAGAACGGAAGGCACTTACCCATTCGTGCTCCAGGTATACGTTCCTTTCAATTGTCTTAATTGTGGTCTTGTTTTGCTAAACGAGTTTTTAAACTTTACAACAACTAAAACTTCACAATTTTTTGCAGGTGTCTAGCTTTGAGGACGCCTTTCGTAAGCTGGTAGATGCACCCGTTGGAAAAAAAGGAATCCCATTGAGCCCTGTCAACGTCATCTTGAACTACGCGTATTACTTTGAACACGATCGTTACGACTGGCATCTCGATGGTATCCGGAAAGACGCACCTCTCGGTTTGGCGATCATACCTAGCGAGAGGGTCCCGGAGGTGCGTGTCACTAATCACAAAGCGTCTGCCAACATATTGGTGCAAGGGTACTGCATCGCAAAACGGTACACTGACTCGCTTCCGGCTGCTTGCGAGCGGTTTCGATACATTCCCAATTTCCACCTGTTTGTGTTCGATGTTAACACTGATCACTTTAACACGTGGTGCTCACTCAGGAAAGGTCGCCGAGACTGCGCAAAACGCATCGAAGCGCACTACCAGAATTTCAGGAAGCATTACAGTGCCGGGTATGACCTGGATTTGCAACGAGTTCACAGGGTCGAAAAAGCGGCAAGGCGGGAGAAAGTTTCATGTGATGAAGCATTTCAGTTCGAATTAAACGAACCATAATGTGATAGTGTTAAATGAGATAACGTGACTAACACAACCCTGACAGTGTTAGGTTGCTCTTACACAGCTCACAACCAGAATGTGGGTTCTACACCCTATATGAACTCAACTATTCAGCACTGTAAAAACTCTGGTATTAAAATCAACAAATTTGGTGTTATCAAATGACCACACAATAGGGTGTTACTTTAACACCACTTGTGTTACTTTGTACAGTAGTGTTACAGTGCACTGGAAAGTGTTAAAAGTAACACCAAATAACATCAAAATTTTTAACATAAGTGAAAAGTGTTGATGTTGTCCTCTGATAACACCGGGCGTGTTAAATTTAACACCCTGGTTTTTGCAGTGAATGAATGGTTAGTACTTCAAAAACTTGCATGTGACACCACTCATTAAAAGTACACGTGTAGTTTGAGGTCTGTTCAACGTTTGATTTTGTTTCGTTTTTTTTTAAGTTCTTGGTCACACGCGTGCCAGCTCTCTTACATTGATCACGTCATTGGAAAAGTGTACCTTTTTTGCTGACCCGTCTGTGGAAAAAATGGGTGTAGCAGGGGAATACAGTTTTCACAAAATTGCCGTCAAAATGACAACAAGATGTTTCTAAAAAGTCCGAAGGCTGGAAGCGTACAAGTGTGCAGTACAGCCATATCAGGAAAAAAGTGCCGCTGGGCATTCCGCTTCCCGGCTCTGATAGGGTTTTTTCCGTTGGAAAGTGCCATTTTGACGGAATAGTTGACAATTTCTTTGCTTTTCCTTGCAAAGAGGGCGTTTTGTATTGTGTTGTTACGGCAGGAAGACAAAAAAAAGTTCGTGGGGTTTTCTGATGAAATTATAACGGACCCAAAATGTGTCTGTTGTTTATATTCGTAGAGGAACTTTGCCTACTATTGTAAAATTAAAAATAGATAAAACGAAGTAGAAAGTTTTCCGGGAGAAATGTTGGCAACCGATTTGCTTTAAAGTTGTCTTTAGCCCACCAATCTGCCAATTTGCGTGAGCGTAATAATAAAAAGTCGAGCCGTAGTGCCTTTAAAATGGTACTTCAAAATTAAACATCAGGTTAAAATGAGCCCAGGAGACAATTAAAATATCTGCATGTTAACGATTTCACTGCATCACTTTTAATTCGACAGTTTTGGTTTTATTTAACTTAGTAATCAACCATTTTTGTATTGTATTCGGCTTTGTGCATGCGACGGATAAAGATGTGGACCGTTCTTATGATAATTCTATCCAGTTATTATTCCATCTGTGAAGTAACCCTTCCTCTCCAAAGGGCAATACGTAAGAAAAGTAGATTTTATCTCATCAATCAATGAGATAATCAATTAACATTGATTTGCTTTTACTTTTGCGTTGGTATTTTGTGGTGCGTTGTATCTCAAAACAGATACTGCAGTGTCTTGGTTTTTGTTACAGAGCATAAAAAACATGAACCAATAATAACTGATGCGCCTGTTTACGTACCCATCTTGGTCTTCTTTTTATTCCCCTTCGGTAGCGTAGCCTGGTGGTGGAGAGTGGAGTATGTGACTAAACTAATTAATTACATTTCAAACACTTCGCTGGCTACTATTCTTTTCTGTTGTTAGGCACATTTCTCCAGTATAGTTATCTTAGTTCAGTTCAGTACAGTTCAGTTCATTTTATTTCCACTTACACCTGTCAAAACAGTGAATTCATTAACACTTTTAAATGACGCAAGTAATTGATAGTAAGTGGAGCAGGTCTCCAAAAAGCAGGGCTTGTAAACCGGGTACCCCCTTGGGATTGTGTGCATGTAGATTGTGCTAATTACATTTATATGATTGTTATGACAAAAGAAGTACACATTATTTAAAATGACAAATACACACAACACACAAAAGGAGACAAGACAAACCTGACGGCAGGACAAGACGTCAACAAGAGGCTAACAAGCACAATAAGAAATAACTACAATTACAGTGAAATATATGAAAAATTTTTTAATCACTCTAATCGGTGTTTTTCTACAAGCCAAGCTTTGAGTTGTTTCTTAAAGACCGACAAATTTTTAATTGATTTAAGATTATTACTTAAGGTATTCCAAAATTTTGGACCCTGAATAGAAACAGAATTAAAAGACGGAGAAAGGCGTACATATGGAATATGGAAATCGTACACAGACCTGGTGTGACACATATGTGTTTGAGTGTTTAAAGTAAACATATTTTGAAATGACTTGGGTAATTCTTTCTTTTTTTCTTAAAGGAGTCAAGCTGGACTAGATAAATCTAAGAACCTTTACGGTATTGTGGTTGCAGAATAATGGATTAGAAGGACTACGAACACCATTAATAATTCTAAGGGCCTTTTGTAAAAACAGGATTCTATTCAATAGATAAACAGAAGCTTTGCCCAAGGCAAGAGTACCGTAAGAAATATATAGTAATACAAGAGCATTATAAATATTGAAAAGAACACAAGATAGAAAGAAATTTTAATTTGTTTATAATTCCTATGTTTCTAGAAATCAATTTGCACAAATAAATAAGATGATTACTCCAATTGAGGTTGGAGCGCCGTCTCAGGAATGCCGTGCGTGCACAATCAAACAATTGCGCCTTGAATACTGTTCATGTGCGTGATCGTATCATGCAAATGGCGGACTTCTTGCTCGAGTTGACAAATTCTGGCATCCCTGGATTGTAACTCCAGCTACAAAGCATTATGAATGTCGTTGCTGATAGTATCTGCAATCGCTTCAGTCAGCACTGGAAATAATAGATCAAGAAGAGCCTTCGATCTCAGGGCTTCAGAAATGGCTGTGGTGAGTGCCAGGCAAAACTTAACAGTAGTTGAAAAACAGTCACTGGTGGAACCTGGCAAATGGTGGCATGTTACGCGCGCGTCCAACCTGCAAACGAGCGTGGTACTGCTGCAGTAATGGCTCCCCAGTGTGGTCACCCGATTGGTTGACATGATTTTGTCTTGTGAGCGATCCGGTGATTAGGTACAGCGCATCTCCATTAGAAAAACCGGGTATGAGGACACAGCGCCATCCATTGTGTGCGCGTGCTTTTCAACAATGAGGTTTAAGCTAGTGGAAATATCAGTATAGAATGTAGAGTCCCTACATTTTCCATACATTAAATGTATGGGAATTTTTGAGGAGAATGCAGTTGGCTTCCATTTTACCTCTATTTTTTTCTACAACAATTATCATTCCTTCCATTTCTAAATGCCATTTTAGTCTTTTTCATGTTACTTCGGATGGCTTTCCTAAGAAGTGCACTAAGTACGGGGCAAGAACACTTTGCCAAAAGTTAACATACGCTAAGGTGACCTGCTGCATGACTGGCTTGGGATGGAGTACAACAATGGTCTGGAACAGAGTTCTGTAACATGTAAGGTGTCCCGGTCCCCTTGCGTATTGTTACTGTTATATAATCGATCAGGTAGTGCTCAAGGGGCGATGAAAGGACCCGAATCTTCGCATTCAGGTCAAATTTCCACCAGAGCCAGTACGAAGGAGGCAAAGAAAGACATGTTTTCTCAGGACCGGAGGGATAGCATCACCAACAGAAGCACCAACCCCCATGAAAGGTAAGTTCAAAATTTGGGGTTCAACCCCTACACTACTATACCCAGGGGCGGATCCAGGATTGTTTCACTACGAAGGGTGGGGTCATGGGGTAGATCCCAGGGAGGGGGGAGGGTACATGTGTATATATATCCCCTACACTTTGGAAGGGGTAGGCTCTTAAACCACCCCCACTTTTTGTGGTGAGCAAAACATTAAAGCCGAGTGTGAAGATTTTTTTTTCAGACTTCCGAGGACTGACATGCTTTCAATATCACTCAAAAGGAAAATAGTTAAATGAAAGCCATAAATGCCATTCTGAACGCGTAGTACAGATGTAAAAATCAATGTCAGGAATATTGACTAGAATTATAGAGTCATATAGCGTCACCCCACCCCTGCCCTTTTAATTTTCATGACTGGGCAAGTCATCCCCCACCTTTCCCTATCCCCCATCCCATAATTTCGGTGCAGATATACATGTACGTCACTTGGTAGGGTAGGAGTTACCACAATGTCCTGTATTTGTCGCTTTGGGTGAACTCCTTGATCCTCTTTTTGTCCTGTCCAAGCAACATTATGACCACACTTAGTTTATGCTGTTAAGTGGGGCTTCAAAACTTTACGTTGTAGCCCCTAAGAAAATGGCAACGAGCAGGGGGTTGAACTTTCAAACCAACCGACCACCAGGGGTTCGGAGCACTATGAAGAGGATCTTCGAAAATGTACGAAAGCAAAAGTTCCAATGGAAGTGAAGGCGTCTAGTGGAATGTCCTTGTTTAATGAAACCGAGATACAATTATGCGACCACAATGGCCTGCAAAACGTTGGGTCAGAGAAGAGGGATGGTAAAACCGAAGAACACCCAAGATTAGATGGAACTCGATGTTGGTGGCAACATTATGATGTTGGGGGTTTTGATGCCAAGTGGCCCAGGCGCACTGTGATGGGTGGCAACTGGATGAAGGACTACTTTGAAATTTTCTGAAAAGAACCGTTACGTGAAACACTTTTCTCAAATGTTACACCTGTATGGAATTCCACATCTGCCGTCGTGCGTCGCCCGTCGTGCGTCGCCCGTCGTACGTCGCCCATCAAATGAGTTGCATAGGACCTGCAAAAGCCGGGGTTTAACAAATGACAATGTGATGATTCCATTCACTTCTGAAGATCTTTTCCGAATAAGGCAAGTACAAATCCCACCTGCAAAGCATATACTAGTCACATAATTAATTCCAATAATGCTAGACTACCCCTGCTCCTTGACAAGAAAATATCACCTCTCTGAGAATTCAACCAAGTGTTTTTTTGGGGAAAAACATTTTCAGCAAAAATGTTCCGGCCAACTTATCCACAGTGTTATTCTAATTTGCATACTCTAAAAATGTGCCGACTTGTTTTCAACAAATTCCAGGAAGAAATCTGCCAACCGATACAGACATTCCATCTTGTCCTCTCAATTTCACCTTGAAATCCAGAAATACTAGACGTGCTGTGGATAACAAACTGTTTATTAAATGTATTGTTAGGGGGCAATTACTACTTGGTTTAAGTTTCTGAAAATATGACGTGTTGGTTTTTGTGGGTGTGTATGCCATGGTGGATAGACCAATGAGAACAGGTTGTCCAGCACATCAGCATTATTTATGGGGCTAACAAGTAACGTTACTGTTTAAAAGACTTCTGTGAGCCAACCTGCAACTAAAGTCATGTCTAATTTGGAGTATGCAGCAGATTTCATCATAGGTATACCCGCCCTCAAAATGATGTTGAATCAGTTCGTCTCTTATGAAAACTATTAAGGAATCAAACATTGTAAATAATCTATTATTTACATTCCGTTCTATAGGATATCGTGCAGGGATAGACAGAAATATTACATAGGCTATAGACCTAAAGTCAGGCTGTTAACGAGTAAAGTTACGTCTAGAGTAATTAAGTTATCGAGAAAAGCAATCTACCCTAACAAAAGTCTATTGTGTTAACTTATTTATGTAACCAAAATGGTATTATTTCATATAAACGTTACTTAACCGATGTCAGGATATCATTTCTTCTTTCAATTGGAGTTTGGCGCAACTGCAAAAACGAATACATGTACATCTTCTAGTTCTATTGCTAAAATGAGAGTCAGGCATGGTGGATCGATCGAACAAGGACATGTACATGTGAAACGATCAAGGGTCAAAGTTAAAATACCACTGCGCAATCGTGACAAAAAAAAAACACGGGCGACGCACGACAGGCGACGCACGACGGAAAATGGCATGTTTGGAACTGGTAAATGGCAGAATTGGGACACAACAAAAAGCAAAATGCGACGCACGACGGGCGACGGCAGATATGGAATTCCATACACCTCGGACGTCACTGGACCTTTGCAGCATGACAACGACCTGCAGTGAACTACCAAGTCAGTTTCTGGCTGGCTCCACCAGAAACAAAGGTTGACGTTTTGCAAAGACCTAGTCAAAACCTAGGTTAAAAATTAGTAGCCTACTGAGACTTTGAAGGAAGAATTGAATATGAGAATGTTCGAGAGGGAACCCACCTACCGGATGCAATAAAAATCTACAATACTGTTAAAAAGAATGGATTGAAACCCATTCAGAGTATTGTTAGAAGCTCATTGATGGTTGCTCGACAAGACTGACTTACGTTATGTACCGGTAGTTACAGGCAATGAAACAGTGTCACTTGTTTCGAATGTGCCGGAATGGAATTTGTGATCCACCACTTACGTCTCACCGTAAATAAACTTGTCAATAAAGTCATCCAAAGTGGGGAAACCTGTCCAGAAACCTCTCATAGAAATAAAGGTGCAATACTGAAATTGTTAGTGAAATTGAACGAATGATGATCATTGTCTAGAAAAGAGTTTCAAACGAGAGTTAACTTAATTTTGTTCGAGTGTATATAAACATTTGGACCCAACTGGTTTTAATTCAACCTCTAAGGTTGAATGGATATACTTTCATTTACAGTCTTTTGCGTTGGTGTACACGTCAGTCTCTGTGCTGTTTAGCATGTAAGTTTATTGTCCAGTGCCTTCGGGGATGCAGATGTGGCACGCCCATTCATACCGAAATCACTGATCCGTTGCTTATGCCCATTCAGCACGTCAGTGGGCCCTGCATTTATTCACAGAATGGGAACCGCATTCGTTTTCTACTTTCAACTTTTTTATGAGGTGTTTGCGATATGAACACAGAGGTTTATCTTTTAAGTAAGGACGGTGACCTGGTGACGCCATTTCAACGTTCGACCTTCGACATACCAACGTTCCTCCATTCCATTGTGACGTGGGCTTTGCACCTTTGCGAAGTGGAACTTCCCGTTTTGCTTTATTAACCTTGAACAGTGCTCTTTGTCGACGCCGTATTGATAACGTTTGCAATTTGAGCCGTGCATTTTCGTCACCATGACGTAATGTATCCATGCACCGTCAACCTTCTACTCTGCATGATAGCATTGATGAACGATGCCCTTTTGGCATGACAACGACGGCCCTTGTTCATTTTAATTAAGGACGGTGTCTTCACTCGAGCAATCATTAGCATATTGAAATTCATGCGATTATCGTTCCATGTCACAAATTTAATTTTGCTAAGCGTGTTAAGAAAAGATACCCACATAAGTGCCAGTGCAATGTCGCCTTATGTGGGGGCGCTCTGTATTTCAGACAAGATCAAACACCTATATTGCAGGAACAGATCTGGGAAAGATCGATGAAGAAATGTTCAATTTTCACATTTCAACACTGATACCAAGAGCATGACTTTGGCAAACTTGAAAGTCAAATCTACCGTTAAACAGCCCACAGTCTACGCTGCACGTGTTATGGTAAAGCATGTCCAATAACTCGCTGCTGTAACAGCTAGGCACTTAATGGCGGCTTATTGCATTAATTTGAATCTTTACTGCATCAGTGCAATGTGTAATTACTCGGGACATGCCTGAATTTTTAGTTGGACGTCATTCGCATGGCTTTTCGGACAATATGAAACACCCACAACGCCAACATACGGAGAGATCAACATGGGGACGCTGAACGTCAATTGTTCAGAGTTCAATGTTAAACGTTAACATCACGAATTTAAATTTTGCGAACTTTTGAAAGTCATAAATCTCCCCTACAGCCCACTATGTAACGAGCATCATCACTGTCCAAAAACCAGTTGTGTGCATCTAAGTGCCTGGTGGAAGCTTCAAACTATTACATTGTCATTATTAATCATTTCTAGTAATAACACGAAGGATTCCTCAGAAGCACCCTGGGCACTGAGCTCGCAAGCCTGAAGAAACCTGTAGAGAGGAGACAATGAGAAACAGCTGCAGTTTTAGAGGTGGGAGGAAAATCCCAAGGGAACATCTGGGTAAAACCCACGGAATTAGGCACTCGCAGATCCACATGTGGACCGAGTCGGGATTTGAACCCGGACCGCAGAGGTGTTTGGCAAATCAGTGCCATAGCATATTGATTTGCAAAGAGTTAAGCCAATCAGATTCCTGCTGCGTTCCAAATTACTTGCTACAAACTCAAAGACGATTAAAAGCAGCTCAAGGGAAATAAATAAAAATGAAGATGTTTGAAGATGATTTACCCCTTTCCTTTGAATTAATCAAAACACTGCCTTTCGAAAATGCATAAAAACTATACTGTAGCAGAATCAAAATTTGTATGAAAACAAATAATACGTTGTGTATATGTTAATTAAGAATACAGAGAAAAATTGTCGACTATTAGCATGCAAAGGTGAATCCTACTACAAAACTGGTAAACAATCACAGACTTCCCCCAGATAATGCTTTGCAAGTAAATACTACATGAATTAACTATTTCGTCCTGGAATCAATAATACTCGTAACCTGAAAACGTCGTCATGTGAAACCTAATTTTTTACTGATTAATCGTACGATAACACCGTATTTCATTCACAAGTCAAGGGCCATAGTCGTTCATGTCAAAGAAGCATCGTTCGTCTATTCTATGTTAGGCATAGTTGAAGGCTGACGGTCAATATATGACCGCTCAAACTGCGAATATTGATGGTACAACGTCGATGTCGAGTATGGTTTCACGGCCAAGATCGAATTTTCACATCGCAAAGGAGCAACGCTCACATTTCAGTATCAGTAACTGTACAACACGCACATTTGAAGGTTGAACGTTCATATGGCAAAGTTGAAGGTGGATATATGTTGAGAGTTAACATCTACATGTCGTTAATGGGCCACCGTAGAGTTTTTCACGAACAAAGCTACAACGTTGAGCAGAAACAATTGTTCTTCAACGAATCACACAACTCGAAAACTGCGCTGCTGCAAACTTCTTCACTTTCAACTTTTCTTTACTTTACCTTGAGAGGGACTTTTAGTGATGAGAAAATATTCGTACGCCTAATGGGTCCATATTTACATTTAGGAGAAGTGCAAAATGGTCTTTGTTACATCGCTGCACTGCCATAAAGAATTACCCGCAGACAGCAACAGCCATAGTTGGCGCCGCGCAGTTTTAGTGCACGCGTCAGCCACGGTTGCAGGTGTGTCGGGCCAGTAAACATTGTCTACATACTAAGCGTATATACATATGGTATTTTATAGTTTTCCTATCAAGTGGAAAGATCAAACTCGAGTTCTGTCGGTGATCAGCTGTAGACAGTTTCCCTCTTGTCACCAGTAGACAGGATGGCTAGGCTACTGGTAAGTGAATGGTTATCGGTTGGTCTCTCTCTCTCTCTCTCTCTCTCTCTCTCTCTCTCTCTCTCTCTCTCTCTGTACTTGGTTACGGACTGCCCTGCAGAGTGATTATTGTTTTAGGCCTATTGCTAAGTCGGTTTTACTTTTCAGAGTATGTGATATAACAATCTTCCTTATGGTGTATGAAGAAAACAAATCTACGTCATTGGACAGGATGATATCTTCTCCATTGACAGGTTTTCAGGTCATGGCAATGTAATTGTCTTTTATCCCTCCAGCAGCAAACAACTGAATCTCGACTGATGATTTACTACACTTACATATAAAAGCGGTCAATGTAAATGGTATCAACTCGCGCGAAAGGCACGTTGCCTATTTTGTACCTACTCATAGGCGAGGTAGTGTGTCCCTACCTGCATCGTATTTCAAAGAAGGAAATGCAACAGGTGACATGTATTTTGCGCTGTGACAGTGTCATTATCAGTCGACTAACATCAACTTTAAAGGTACAACCCTCAGAGGGCGTTCGCTAGTAGACTACGCTTCCAATCATGTTTACAGCAAGTGTGATTCAAGCCAGTGGCATAAGTAAAAAAGTTGCAGGTTTAAGTTGCGGTGTTGTATGTCGTATGCCATTACCTCAGAGGCGCACTCTTTTCGGGTCGTTATCTGAACATTTCGTCGATAAAACTAATATCGGGTGGACCCGTATAAGGGATGTGAGACAGAAATTAGAATGATAATTACAGGCTGATGTTTTCCATGGCCGCGCAATCCGGCCTTTAAGGTACAGTTTTTAAGGGCCAATGGCCGGGGACCTAAACATTCGGCACACTCAGCAAAAGCCTGAGTCCAATATATGCGCAACATATCAGATTCAATATAATGCACACGGTACAGATAAAAGGATCAAACTACTGTCGCCACCCGATCACCTCACCTCTTGTTTTTGACGGACACGAGCACACACTTGCACTGCTAGAGATATTTCTATGCAGCCCATGAAGTGAAGGCCCGAGTGTCATAATTTCTAAGTCAGCCTTTTCCTTCCTCGCCTTGGCCTATTCGTAATGAACCACTCATATTTTGCCTACAATTTGTATGGGCGGCCAAAGTTTGCGAAAAAAAACACCCTTTAATTGTTATCAATTTTATTCCCAATTCGTTCCAAACGAATTATTTGCCCAGTTAATGTTAAAGAGGATTTGTATTTATTACTCAGTTGTACGTGTACCACCATCTGGTGCTGGATGGGAGTGTTACCACTGTGTGTATTGTTGTTTCAATTTTCGCACCAAAGGCCGGCCATAGTTTGAGCATCCATTTGTAGAAAGAGCCCAATTGTGACGTAAAAAGAGCAAACTATTCTTTGTTGAGCTGCAGAATCTGTAACCTGTTAGTTTGTATCTGTTATAAATGCAGTACAGGTTTTGTACACCTTTGACCACGACTGCATATTGCTTCGCGTAAACGTACCGACAGCAAAACTTTGCTTACTACCCTCAAGTGAATTCAAATTTCACAGTTTGAACCTAAACCTTGGTTAATGTACGCATTTTTCAAAATATAATTGCTAAAATGAATGTCTCCACGTGATGCTGACGGATGAACCTTTACATCTTCGATGTAAGATATTCGCTGAGATCAAGCAACAGCCCTCCCCCTTTCTTCGTTATTCTGAAGTTTTCGGTTTTCTTTGTTTTTTCACTTTTCAGAGAATCCAACTCTTGACTGTTCTAGCTGTTGCCATGATTGGAGTAGACATTGTAATCAGACTTCGGGCGATGGAAAAGACAGTGATCAGTTCCCCCAGCTATCGAAGGACACCACCCAAACCACCTCTGTTAGTAAGCAAAGGTAACACCCGCCCCAGGTCGAGCATCTTCACACGGGCAGCTAATGATACAGTGGGCAAGTTCGATGGAATGGGCAATCTGGTTTCAAAGATCCGAGATCCCTGCAATTATAAAGTGCAAATCTACGACAGGAAAGGCATCTTACTGAAGGAGAGATCCGACACCTTCAGGAACATAGCACCGAGAAAAAAAGGCCGTAGAAATATCCCAGTTTCCGTCCAGTGCGGCGGGAACAGCACCGTGACAGTAACTATTGGTGATGAGAAGAGAAAATTCAAAGGAATGGACGCTGTGCTCTTTCACCTCTGCCTGAGATTAGTTCCGCCTCGGTCTCTTCCTGTTGGCATGAACCCCAAACAGGCTTGGGTCTTTTGCTCCTGGGAAACACCGTACATAAGTACTGCTCCACAGTTCCGAATTAAAGAAATTGATGTACCCAGCTTATCAGGCTTTACAGCCAACGCTGCATGGACTTATCACCGCACATCGGAAATCACTACACAGTTTGGATTCTACGAACATGGGAAGCCTATGGTTAATAAGACAAGGACGGTGGATGAATGGGTACAAGGAAAGACGGATTTGGTGCTGTGGATGGGAAGCAACTGTGGAATCACCTCCTGGCCTCGATTAAAATTTGTTGAGAAACTACAGAGCTACATCCCGGTTGACATGTACGGACGCTGCGGTAACCTCACCTGCGAACCCCGATCATCACCCAAATGCAACGAGGAACTGGTGCGAAAGTACAAATTCTATTTGGCTCTGGAGAACTCTGAATGCGAGGAGTACATCACCGAAAAAATGTGGGACAGAACGCTGTTGCTAGGCGTGGTCCCCATCGTGTATGGAGCTTCACGGAAAGACTACGAAGAGTTTCTCCCTCCCAATTCCTTCATCTACGTCGGGGATTATAACACTGTCAAAGAATTGGCAGATTATTTGAAACTGTTGGACTCTCGTCCAGACTTATATGCCAAGTATTTCGAATGGAAATATAAAGGGCGTGTCAGTACTACAAAAGTTTTCTATAGTCCTTTTGACCCATCAAGGTTTTGCCATCTAATACCAATCATTGAGAAAGTGCGTCGGGGTGAGTTACCGCGAGAGCCAGTCCTGTCGAGCCATTTTTTTCAAACGTGCCGAGAAAAGCCAAATTCTGTCGTAGACGGTTGGAATCCATGGTAAAACTGTACGGATGGGATGACAGCTAACGGGTGGTAAAAACACTGCTTTACCAAACGCTGCATAGTTGTGTGTTTTTATTAATAAATTCTGAACTTCTGGATCCATGTTCGTGAGTTCTTCTTAGAATCACTTTTTGTGTATCTCTGTACTCCTCTTCCATGTATGAAGACTGTTTGACATTTTTTTAAGAGACATGAACTGAACAGTACACTTTTCAAACATTAAAAATTGACCAAGGATTTCTGGACAAGTGAGGACGCTTGTGATTTGATATAAATCCAGGAAGACGTGGTTCAGGTTGCATGTTTTCATGTTCAAATTGTGAACCCCAAATTTGCTATCTGGGAATATTTCTGTGAAAAAGCTTTCGCTGGATTATTGCCATATACTTACACAGCAATAAATTGTCAAAGAAAATTGAAATCTGCCATAGCAGTGGTTAAAAAACCTAGATTTTTCTGTGCACAAATCAGTGTAACATTGAGATTCAGTGCCTTGGATGACACCATAGTGCTACTCATGAATATGAAAATAGCATTAGCATAAAAAGCAAAAAGCATCAAAATATAGGTTAAAATTGCAAAACAAAAATTTTAAATAAGGTTAATTGAAACCCAAAGATGCAGTTTCAAGGGTTTTAGTAAAATTTATCGAAATATTTATATTTTCTGGTTCCTTTAAGGCGAGCGGATACTCCAATAGAACCCGTTCTTGAAATGTGGTTTGTTGTCAACTTATAGAAGGGAAAGAGTTTATTGTGACGAGATATCGTCTTGCCTTAAACGAATAGCTTCAATAGCTTCATTCATCAGTTCTCATTATGGGGTAAAAAAGGTGGAATCGGAGCACTTGACCTTCATGAGTGATTTTTAAGTGATTGATTGAATTTTAAATGGCCGAGAATAGAAGTCCACACATTTTGTGAAAGGTTTTGTGTAACTTTCACGAGTCCGTTCTTATTTTGAAGCCAAAAAGGGGAAATGCATTTATCATGCCTTGAAAATAGGCTAAAAAATCCTGAAAGGTGATTTTGAAACTTAAATTTGAACATACGATTCAAGTAGACAGTATCAAATCCGGCAATTAGCAAAACAATTCACCTAAGAGATGGAGACCAGCTAATAGCAGGAATAATTCCACAGGTCAACCAGATTCTGCAGTTTTGTTAGGCAGTTTGTCTGTTTGCATGTGTTGAGTGACGTTCATGCGAAATGCGCAGATGATTATTGTATCAAGTAACCGCAAAACCTTGATCTGTTTCAGCCAACCAGTAGCGTAAATTTATGCTGGAAATCTGGAGGGATTGGGGGTGGGTTTATGCTGGAAATCGGAAGGGATGAGGGGTTTGTGGGAGAATGACGTACCATGCCATGGGAACTTCAAAAGAGTAAGGGGGCGCTATGTGACTTTATACAATATATGAGAAACCGTTTCTTCTGTTACGATATCCATGTACATGTACTCTTTCGTATGTTTTATTAGACACAACACCGATATTTTGTTCATACCAAGAATGTAAGAATCTCTTGATATCGTTTAATATTGTTTCCTAATATTAATATCTCTTCCTTGAGGTCTCTACATTGTAAACACCAACGCCCGTTACTTCGTTTCTGGAAGCAAACATATTTTGGTGTTCAGAAAGTGTTAGCACCCAATCAGCGTGCTTTTGTGTCTTGTTATCCGGTTTGTAAGTGACTTCGTCACAAAGGCAGACGCACCACGATTTGCAGGCTCCCATTGGATGATCGCTGAAGTTGCGAATTAACTTCCGGTTCCATGTAAATGGCTATCAATGTATGTAACCCTATGTGCAGTGCACGTGTGCAGTGGGCGTGCTTTAAAATGAAGTGACGTCACACTTACGAACCGTATAACACCCAATAATGTCATTGTGTCTTATGAACTGATCAACGCATCAACACGTCTTTGTTCATAAAATGAACTCCACAACGTGTTTTGATTTGCATTACCACCACAACGCGTTCTGAAGTGCTACCGGCGTTTAAAGGACGTCAAAACGTCAACACTTGCTTTAAAGTGTCAATTTTGCTCTCTCAAGAACAAAACAACAAGCGAATGGACTTTATTCAGTACTCAGGCGGTAAATGTTCGGGGTATGAAATTTGTACATGTCATTTGGTGAAACGAAAACGGATATCAATGTTTTATGCACTGCGGGGGATCATGCAGCTGCATACAATTGTGTGTGATACTGCATCACAATCATACTCTTAATTC
Organism: Acanthaster planci; assembly: GCF_054643075.1. Lineage (NCBI taxonomy): Eukaryota > Metazoa > Echinodermata > Asteroidea > Valvatida > Acanthasteridae > Acanthaster > Acanthaster planci. The sequence goes on along the minus strand of NC_141786.1, from coordinate 17,660,297 downwards.
AAAAAAATTCCTTCTGAAGAATAGTATTTCAATCTCAAATATCACCCACCCTAGTTTATCTCCGTGAACTCAGTTTATAACCCTTTCCAGTATAAATAATTAAATTTCAGCATGTACCGTTTCTGGTTAGATAAAATACAGTTTTAACAAGTAAAAGAGGGGTGCTCGTGTTTCTTGGGCCGAAGAAGATCTGTTCTCCGTCTGGAGGGATAGGGGCAAATTTATCAAAATTTTCCAGCCCTGAATAATTGAACAATTGGGTTGGGTGGGTGTGCCGGGCACCGCAAGATAGTAAGAGGAGCTAATCACTGTGAAGACGTACATCTCGTGTATAGTGGCATCCCTTGAGCATGAAAAGTACACGTACATCCACAGTTTCGTTTGAACAAGAAAAGAAGAAAACTTGACCCCCCTAAAGGGTAACATTGTGTACATGTAAAACTTTGCCAGAATCAACTCGCTGGTTCTTTGGGCTTCCAAATTAGAGCAGAATGGATTAAAAAAATTATGACTGCAAGCTGGTCCTATGTAATGCCTAAGAAAGCACAGGGATTCCACCTTGAAAATGGCTGCATGCAGACTTTGGAAATATCACTTTTCTGGGGTTATTTCGTTTTAGTGAATAATTGAAAATGTTATTGGTTAATCAACTAAAATGTGAAAAGAATCAAAAGGTTAGGGAGGAGACAATAATTTCATTTTGTTTCAGAAACCCCAGAGATGTTAGTATGGATGCCATAGAACCCCTACCGATGCTGAGTTTACACTATTTTCAATGGGATTTGAATTGGTGGAATTCACCCTTAACCTTTCATGAAAATGGCGGAATTTCAAGCTTTTGTATATTCTCTCTGAATACGTGTTAGTTGTTGGTTTGCAAGAAATGTCAAAGTCTCCCCCACCACCACCAGAAAGTGGGGAGAGGACCCAATATCTATTCCCCCGGTGCAAACATTGCAGGGATAAACCTTCATCCAACTGGGCTTAAGACATCTGCTTTAACATGGGAGTTACGGGCTATGAAAGTCAGTCATGTTTCCTGGCCTGTTACCTTTGTGAAAAGCATGCAAACTGCCTTGACTATTCCAGCGGTTCGGGGCATGTTGAAGTTTACAGTGCAATAACAAAGACTATGAGCCTCAGGAAAGTACACGGTCACGCGCCACAGAAGTTGATAAACAGGACTGGCAACGCCTTTGAAAAATTCCCTTTCATGGGAACCTTGTGTGGCCCATTGCTGTAGTGCAAACAAAATCTGATCTGGAGTTTCTGAGCCGTACCAACACTTTTCGGCGGTGTTACAATTCGTCAGTGTTTATACACAAAACCCTGCAAATCGATAATTTTTTATGTAGACTGGAGGTTTCATACCATTTTACTTCCTTTGATCCGAAGAACAAGTTGGCAGAGTTTCAAAGCAAAATGTTGTTTAAAATTTAGCAACCGTAAAGAAACAACTAACAAACCCTTGGTCTCTGTTTTTCTCTATTTTCACAAAGTGACAAAAAGTCACATCGCTAGCAGGGTAAAGATAGAGACAATATACCCAATCTCTACACGAGTCTGTGTGTGTACACATGGGTGCTAACGATGTTGTAAATGAACACCTCCGCAAAATGTGTATTGAAAAAGGCTGGTATTTTCAAACACGTTTATCTTGGATTGTCCGTTTGGCTTGATTTCGGAGTTTTTGTCACTTTGTAAAAACACCAACGAATTGTTGGTGTCATTTCAACACGATTTGTGTTACTTTTAATACGTTTCAGTGCATTGTAACACTTACAGGTATGTAAAGTAATGCCATTGGAGTAAAGTACCACATTTTGGTGTGGCCATGTGATAACACCAATAAGTGTTGTTTTTAACACCAGAGTTTTTGCAATGCTGCTTCATTTTGAGCAAAGAAAATGATAGTAGTTATTCATAAGATAAGTAACGTAGGGATAAGTAAGGTCCAAGTCCCTGTGTCGTTGTGTCACATTCTTTACGATTTCCTCATTTGTACAAAAAATAACTGGAACACTGATTTCAACGATGAAAAAAGTATCTTACTTGCACAATGCCATCACTATTTCTTTGACAAATACTGAAATCCTAACTTCTCCACTAACATAAACAGGTATTCTTGAACAAGACCGGTACCCCAGTTCTGCAAGTTTAAAAATATATTTTGCTTTTACTCAAAGTGACTTCGGTAAAATCTTGTAGAAAGCTAGAGGAAATTCTAACATATTATGATTTGGCAGAACTTGACAGGCTTCAAAGTTATCGGTGTAGCCATACACATGCAAGAGCTTCCTGTGTTAACATCAAGTCATTGATTCCAAATGCATATTTTCATATTTACATGTACTTTCTGAAACCTTTTTTACACTTAAATTAATGTGAAAATTAATATCAGAAATGACATCGAGCACACAAAATGATTTATTTCTTGGGTAGAAAATGATTCATTTCGAGTACACTAAATGGTTTTTAGGCCCACAAAATGAAGAATTTAGGTTATTTTGGTGTCCTCAATTTGTTTTCATCATCTGGCCGCTCAGAGACTCCGTAGTGACGAGCAGTTAGGAGTGCAAAAGTTTTGACGTAGGATGACCTACAATCGGTGTACCAGTCCACCCACTCCCACGCAGACGTGTCACGCGTCCCGGCTACAGAAAGTATCTTCTCAATGAACCTAAAACTACGTCAAATGCAACATCGACATGGCGCGAGGGCGGGTGTTAGTGAGTGCATTCCTTGGTTATCTGATCATATTAGTAATCGTTTTAGCAGCCTTGAACCAAAGATTTTCAATTAGTGGTGTTCAGTACATAAGAGCTCCGTCAACGAAACGTCAGATGGCTTTCCCAAATCGGTCTGTGTCTATGTCGACAGCTGAAACGAATGTGTTAAAAGAGCCCGATTTGAACGTAACAAAGAGTCATTCCATCACTCTTACCATCCGCATGACAAGCACAGTGAAGTTTAAAAAGCGTCTCTTTTGCGACCTCTTGCGATCTGCTGTGCTGTTCTGGTCACCAAAACTTGGGCCCATCAGTCTGATATTGGACAAGGGCTCCAAAGGCGACCGCAAGTTTGCTGCTAGGCTGGTCCAGCAGGAGCACGAACTAGGCTTCAAGTTTAACGTCATATACGAGCCTCTACCTCAAGACCATAAGACCGTACTGAAGTCGCGTCTAGGCCTCGGCTATGGGCGGCAGCTGTGGAGCAGTTTCATGATGGATCTGTTCATCGACGCCTCCATCATTGCTTGGATTGACACAGATGGTGTACTCACGACACCTGTCACCCCCGAAAACATTGTCAAGGGACAACGACTACGGGTGGTGAGCATCACTCAAGACTGGAAAAGACTACATGATCTCAATTGGTTCCAAACAACAGAACGTGCAATTGGCAAGCAGATGGTGGCGGACTTCATGACATACTTTCCTGTCTATATTTGGCGAGATACCATCATTAATTGCAGGAACCACATATCACGGCATATGAATGTAAGTCAAACTAGTTATTACTTTGATTACGATGCTGGGTAATGGCCACTGACTTGATTCTATCCCAGAATTAGTTCAAAAGGCATCTATTTTTACAGTGCTAGTAGGCCTATAATTATGGTTTTGGTCAAATCAGAAAAACAATCAAACACCGTTTACTTATCACTCTCTGCAGGTAACTCGCTTCGAGGACGCTTTTCGAAATCTTTATAATCTCAGCCCTGTCAACGTCATCATGAACTACGCCTTCTACTTTGAGCATGATCGTTATGACTGGCATTTAGATGTTAACAATGATTTGAAATCATACAACAAGGATCATGTCCCTCCTGGTTTCGAAATCAAACCCAGTGAGACTGTACCAGATGTTCAGGTTTCCATACACAAAGGGTACTACGACAAGCTTCCCAACCCGTTGCTACAGGGATACTGCGTCGCCAAGCGGTACGTTAGCACCCTGCCTGCCTTCTGCAAACCCTTCGAAAATGTCACCAACTTTCAGCTATTTGAGTTCTGCTGGCAAGAGAAATTATTAATTCAGGAACACCTCGGCACGTGGTGTGCGTCTCCCGAGGGCCACAGAGACTGCGCTCAACGTATTGAAGCGCATTATGCAAATGTCGTGAAATATTACAACTTGGGTTGGTTTGATCTGGATTTGGGCCGAGTCGGTGCTGTTGAAAAAAAAGCAGCACAGGAGAAAAGTAAATGTCCCAAGGTTTTTTGACTTGGACTGAGGTTCACTCTGTGAAGTGTGTTTCGTAGTAAACACAACTTGGCTTAAACCTGTGAACATGTTCAGAAAGTTTCAACTAAGCAATACGAAACATGTTCAGAAATAAAAAATACAAACCAAAAACCTTAACGACAATTGCCAACTATTGTGCCCATCAATACTTGAAACATGTTTTGTATTGAGCACGTGTGTATTCGAATAGGTAGAAAATATTTCGTTTTTTTTCTGCATTGGTGTATGTCTAAAAGGTAAATTTAACTTCAATTTCAGTCATGTCTTTTGTTAATATTGTGAACCTAGAATTTACTTACACTGACAACATTTCTGAGAAAGGGGTTTATGCTTGTTATGCATATACGAACAGCAATGAATCAACAAAGAATGGAGAAAATAGAATCCAGAAAGATTTACAAAAACGCAGGTATTTTTCTTTACAAACCAAAGTTCTATCGTGTCTTCTTCATAGGATGGCGTCACAGTTTTGCTCACGATTGTGAAAATACGTATAAAAGTTGAAAATAAGGTTAACTGAGGCACAAAGGTGCATCTTGAAGGTTTGTGTTCAAAGACATTTACTGCAGCAGCCCTTTAAAGCAGCTTTGGTCTGATTAGTCGAAGAGGTCGTGTAGATCATGATTTCTTCCCCAAGTCTCTTGAAGTCCTTCCACAGGACCTTTCAGAAGACCAGTGCTGAGTACCAGGAAGAACAGCGACAAAGGTATTTTACCTTTACACTTCGTCATCATTTTGAAGAGTGTCAGGCTTAGCTTCAGGGTAGAAATTTTGAGTTGTACTTTTTTGAGGAGTTTGCCATCTTGAATCGAGAGCGAGACATTCTCCGTAAAAAAAAACAAAAAAAGTCTGCAAACCTAATAAGCGTGACACTGAAGATGATGTTATGGTGACAAATTACAGATTACTGTCATTGTACTCCGATGGGAAGGTTCCAGATTAAGGATTTATTCCTTCATGGCTATTTTGTTTAAAACAGGGCTATACCTGTCATGATAGTAAAATAGTCTGGCTCCTTCCTTTCTCCGGGTGCTTAATTAATGAATAAAGAACAACTACGGGAGCATGATTATGGGACCATGAACCCTGTCGTATTGATTAATAGATTCGAGAAAAACTACGAATGGCCCCTTTCGCCTACAGACCTTTTTCCTGTGATGTGCCATTCACGATCGTGCTGGGCCTACACTGTTTGATGTGTTGTGATGGTAAAGGTGGATACTGTTGTGATGGTAACCTACTTATTCCACAAAAAAACTTGTCAAGCATGCAGTGTTCGCAAGTGTGCTTGTACATGTACGTGGTTGAAGCTGCCATTGGAATGTATGCAATCACCGTGGCCATGGCGGTCTACACGTGGTTGTATCGTTTACATTTAGCACAATCCAGTCGTGGGGCTGAAAAAGGCCTGTACAGAAACTCATCACACCGTACAGATCCATCGTGCTGAATGCGATTGCTCAGTTAAGCATACGTGTGTGGTGAATTTAGCATAATTATACGGTAATTTGTTGACAGCGATTTAATGGAGCTGTGAAAAAGCCTTTCAGGGTCTGCCAGAAGTTTTACCTGAATCAAAAACACGAAAACTCTCATGTTGCTTTGTGTTTAGTGATTATTGTACTAATGAAAACAACCACGTGTGGAATGAAACAGCCCAATAAGCATTTTGTAATTGCCATGTCGTTGGTTTGTTAAAGGCAGCACTTACAACTCAAACCGGTGTGATGGGGATATATGCTCTTCCGAGAACATTGTTTTTATTTTTGGTATTATTCGATTAACAATTGTAGAGAGCAGCTTCCTTGAACGAAATGGTTCTGTTATTGTTTATAACGTACAAATACACTCAAACACACCGGCAAGCAGATGTAAATATAATAATAAGTCTGTTTAATTTGACTTCAATATTTCATTTCACTTGAAATCCGACTTTCCCGCAGAAAAGCCATGTGTACTTACAATTTGCAAACTTTGGGTTCCGGTAATTAAGCCTCCTCTATGGCCTGTGCTTCTCTTATCAAGCTTAGTCAATGATAGGAAACGATGTTATTGGATTCTTAGGAATGGTCAAAAGTGGTAACAGAATTAGGGTAGCTCAGGATTTGTTTCAAATGAAACAAAAATAATACCAATCTTCCTTAAGTGTGTCACGGTATATTTTGAAACGGGAGCGACAGCGATAGTTTTTTGTGCAACTGCAAGTTTCATGCTTTGTTAAATTATTTTGTTTGGCCACTGCCAGACGGATACAAAAATTTTCAGTTTAGATTTGGAACTGAAGCAGGGTGTCACGGCAGAGTTCGCCTGAATGATGAGGTGTTTTTACAGCAAGGCCATTCCTTTTCATCGACTTGTGGGAAAGGGTGCACCTTTTTTGTATAAAAGTGACCTGTATTCCCCACCCAACGTCCGGGTTGGTCTTTTATTCCTGCATGGAAACTGTACAATGACTCACTGAAATTGTTTAGATTCCTGCGCACGCAGCCCATTTTCGGCAAGCAGCCGGGAACAGGCAACAGGGAACCCAGACGAACAATGTAGGGTCATTCTTCAAAATGCTACGAAATAAAGAGGAATCTTAAATTGGAAAATATTTGTACAGAGCTTATTCGTTATTTTCTATTAAAATGAATTATGTCAATGGAATGACATTGAGCCAAGTTAATTTTCCTTTATAATCAACCACCAATAATGCATTGGAGTTGTACTTGTGTGAAGGTCTCATAGAGCCCCTATAGCCAGGGTAAGATCAAGATGGGGCCTTAAACTCGTAAATAACCTTTATTTTCTTGTAGGATGCCACAATGAGAATGTACCACATCAAAAGAAGTAGTATTGGGATTGTACATGTCCTGCAACTACATTGTCAAATATTTTATACTGCATTGAAAACGATTACAGGTTTTTGCAATGCTGTACATAGGTATTGCATATGCCAGAAAGGGAATCAGTAGATTTATTGTTTTTTTTTATTGTCAATTGCACCCCAATCGGCGAAAGAATGATAGATGGTTACAGCCAGGTTCTTGCACGCGTTCTGCGTGTACGCAAAGACCATACGTTCCAGAATAAATTTGTTGCGTGAACTCAGCGTGCTCCGCGTCAGAGGCGCAGTCAACTTGCGCGCCTTCGCGTTGAGTTGGTACCAAAAGGACTGTCAGTTTCATTTGAAAAACAGTCCCTCTTTTGTTCCGCTCGGAGCGGATAGGCTCCAAATTGCCTGCAGGAAAAAGGTCAAGTTCATAGAGCATTTCGTGGTACGCAAAATGGATGGTATGTAAAAACAGGATGGAGTCCATCAGCAGGACTGCTGGCTTGCATTTCTAAAAATACCGGAAAAAGGGCCCCAGATTGTCCTATTTTGCAGTGGGGATGAAAGCATTAATTGTAATGGCAACGGGCTTCGCAACTGCTTACAGGGGTGTCCGCAGAAAAAATATCTTCCAAAGTCATCGGTTAAGCCACGAAAAAATTAGAGGGAATATGAGGGAATAAGCTTCAATCTGAATTTGGTCTTGAACACCCGAGGAACCCGTGATTTTTTTTCCCTGATTTTGTGTCTGGTAGTATTAATCACAGTTGTGCGTGGCATGGCAGCGCTGTTTACTGCTCTGCAACCTTACATGAGGTCAGTGTCCACAGTGCGGCGGGCGTGTGCCTTTATAAAAAATGAATTATCTTGGTCACTCTTTTGTTAAGTGCAATTCCTTATTCCTGTTCAATGTTAAAATATTGAACTTATTTGAAATCTTTTCAGTTTGCTGTACTAAAAATGCACTTTACCCCCGCATTTCATATCACCCACTTTTTTCCTTACGACTGAGGGGGCTTTTGCTGTTATGTCACCCGCGTTGTACATAATAGAGAGTGTAGCGCCAACATCAGACTTTGAAATGGCTGTCCAAAAATGGCCCTTCCAAAATGGCTGTTCATTCATGTGTGCAATACAGCATGAAGCTATCGTGTGCTAATTGTCCTTGAGCACTGATGCACAATCCATCGTTTTTATGCAAACAGTTGAGACACCCATGTCGCAACTCTTTTTATAACACAGCTTTTGATGTCATTGTAACACGTAGCAGGAACAGCGCAACTGCAAAACCAAAGTTTTGGGTCGTTTATCACCCTAGACAGACGGGCAAAAGTAATGTTAAGACTGAAAGAAAAAGAGGTAAAGTTCAAATCAAAATATAGTGAATGAACAAACTCAACTAATAAAAGATAAAATCACTCAGAAAATGTTATAAAATAAACTTGAATCATGCAATGAAAAGTAAACAAAGATGGACTACATTATGCCGGATGGCAGTAGAGGGCGCAAGTAAGGAACCACTAGTCGGCCGGTGAGACCCGTTGCCTTCGGTGTAGTAGGTTTGTACACCACGCACTTGGAGACGGGGCCGTTGTAAAAAGTAGTGTAGTTTGTGATCAGTGTGTTGAGACATGCTAAAGATGTACGAGGTGTGAATAAGCGGCCCAAGCGCCCCGAGGAACATAAAAGTTTCTTTGAGTTTCTTCCTACGGACGTGTTTTTAATTCATATCATATGGTTTTATTAGGAATAACAAGAAATCAAATCCATAATTATTTTTTGAAAATCCAAACGAATTTCTCGATTTCCTTCCAACAAATCAAAACAATTTGTGGTTCAGACTTCACACGAAATATCCAACTGAAATTCAAAGCATATCTTCAGCTTCACGATGACCTCAAATCTCCTTGATCACCTTACTTCTCCACTAAAAAAGGCAGTGCTCTTGTATGGAGGGGTTGTCACTCTTGTAGAGTAATCCCCAATCTTGATATTGAGTGGTTTTCCTTCTTGTTGAGTAATTGCCACTCTTTTACTGAGTGGTTTTCATTCTTGTAGAGTAACCACCACTCTTGTATGGAGTGGTTTGCACTCTGGTTGAGTAATTGGCAATCCTTTATGGACTGGTTGTCACTCTTGTAGAGTAACTGCTTCTCTTTTATGGAGTGGTTTCCACTCTTGTAGAGTTATCCCCAGTCTGATTTTGAGTGGTTTTCACTCTTGTAGAGTAACCACCAATCTTTTATGGAGTTGTTTTCACTCTTGTAGAGTAATTGCTACTCTTTTAATGGGGTGGTTGTCACTCTTGTAGAGTAACCGCCACTCTTTTTATGGAGTGGTTTTCACTCTTGAAGAGTTATCCCTAGTCTGTTTCTGAGTGATTTTCACTCTTGTAGAGTAATCGCCACTCTTTTACTTAGTGTTTGTCACTCTTATAGAGCAACCACCAATCTTTTACGGAGTTGTTTTCACTCTTTTTGAGTAACTGCTACTCATTTATGGAGTGGTTGTCACCTTTTCGGGGCGGTTTTCACTCTTCCAGGGTGGTTTTCGCTCTTTTAGAGTAATCGTCACTCTTTTAGAGTTTCTGTGGAGTTTATTTCACTGTTTAAGAGTATTTGTTTCACTCTTTCGGAGTAATCGACGCACTCTTTTGGAGTGATTTTTACAAACTTGACAGGCATTCACTCCAGAGCGGTGTTCATTCTTTGAAAGTAGCTTTTACTCTTTTGGAGTGGATTTATGAGAAACTCACACTTCAAAGTTTGGTTCTTAAAGTTTTGCACTGTGGAATTTTTAACACATACTTTTCGAAAAGCATGATTTGCCATTATAACACAGTACTCATGATTTTTGCATGTGGGTGCACGTGAACCGACATCCTGATAGTAATGATAATAATTAAAATTTTATAATTTATAACAGTGCAGTGCACATTCAACTTCGGGAAATAAATGGATATTTAAGTAATGAATGAATATCACCACAGCAGCGCCAAACCGCATCATGAGGATATGTCTGTTCCGCCAACAGGGAGAATACCGTAATTCTACCTGGACCTAACCCCTGCTGGCATCTGAGATGTCTCGATCTTCCCCGGAAATTGGCGCCTCTAATCCTACCTACGCTATAAGACAGCTAACTACCAGACACTAAAATGAGAAAATCACAGCTAAACCTGCACTAAAGCTAAAAATCAAAATACCTACTGGATAAAACCGATAAAACTCAAATACCTTGCGGTGCAACATCATCATGCAATACATCTTTGAAAAGGCAAGTTTTAACTCTACATTTGAAAACGGCAACTCTGTTTGCTCCTTTTGTGCCATGGCATGGCATTCCATGACTTAGGAGCAGCCATCGCAAGTGCCCTGTCACCAAGTATGGGTAACATTGTACCACTAGGATAACTCAATCAATAAAAGGCCGTTGTTTACTGACCTGAGATGATATTTAGACTCCTCCTTCATACTGACAAGATCCTGTAAACATGTCTACGGTCAAGACCATGTATTGCTTTGTATGTTAATCAAGTGATTTTAATGTTAATCCTGTACAAAACAGGTAACTGGCGAAGGTGATGCGATATTGGCGGGTGGATTCGTAAGAATTCTAGCTGCAGCATTTTGGACTCGCTATCTCATCATATCTGTGCTATTGGCAAACCGTACAAAAGACTGTCACAATAGTCGAGGCGTCTAGTATCAAATGCACGAATTAACACTGAAGCATACTTAGCTCTGGAAGTGCCATCCTACTTGTCGGGATCCTGACAAATCTTATCTCAGGATGACGACATGTTACAGGCAATACGGCGACACCATGAGATGTTTTATCGCAGGATGAAGACATCCTGGAATGGAAATGACAATATCCTGAGATAATATATCATGGGAAGACGACATCGTAAAAAGGAAGACACCACACTGCTGGATGTCCTCGTCGTCTTCACGGAATGAATTAGCTAGTAAAAAGGAAGACATCACACTGCTGGATGTCCTCATCGTCTTCACGGAATGAATTAGCAAGTAAAAAGGAAGACATCACACTGCTGGATGTCCTCGTCTTCTTCACGGAATGAATTAGCTAGTAAAAAGGAAGACATCACACTGCTGGATGTCCTCGTCGTCTTCACGGAATGAATTAGCTAGTAAAAAGGAAGACATCACACTGCTGGATGTCCTCGTCGTCTTCACGGAATGAATTAGCTAGTAAAAAGGAAGACATCACACTGCTGGATGTCCTCGTCGTCTTCACGGAATAAATTAGCTAGGGATGTCGCCTTCCCATGATGTACTATCTCAGGATTTCAGCGGAGCTGTTAAAAAATGATGTAGGCCTATTGTTCACTGTACCGGAATGGACAATTACCTACTGGGCATACAGTGCTTATTAATAGTCGTTGGGTACGGGCAAACCGTTATGTATAATTAACACTGCTGGATGTCCTCGTCGTCTTCACGGAATGAATTAGCTAGTAAAAAGGAAGACATCACACTGCTGGATGTCTTCGTCGTCTTCACGGAATGAATTAGCTAGTAAAAAGGAAGACATCACACTGCTGGATGTCCTCGTCGTCTTCACAGAATGAATTAGCTGGTAAAAAGGAAGACATCACACTGCTGGATGTCCTCGTCGTCTTCACAGAATGAATTAGCTAGTAAAAAGGAAGACATCACACTGCTGGATGTCCTCGTCGTCTTCACGGAATGAATTAGCTAGTAAAAAGGAAGACATCACACTGCTGGATGTCCTCGTCGTCTTCACGGAATGAATTAACTAGTAAAAAGGAAGACATCACACTGCTGGATGTCCTCGTCGTCTTTACGGAATAAATTAGCTAGGGATGCCGCCTTCCCATGATGTACTATCTCAGGATTTCAGCGGAGCTGTTAAAAATGATGTAGGCCTACTGTTCACTGTACCGCATGGACAATTACGTAGTTGGATTGTGGCCCCGGTACAAATGGTTGAAAGATGCGTTGGACATTGTCTGTGCATGGATGATTGGGGTGATTCGTTAAGCCATCTCTTCATGTGCATTAAATGCTCAGGCAGACAGTAAAATTAGTAGGTATTATGTCCCCTGTCCAAGGCTGTCTCTGGGCCGAGAGAATTGAGGGTAACAAGCGCACACCACGCCAAACGGGCCACCACATTGTCATGGCATAGTAATTCCTGGACGCGTATTTTCATTTACACCGTAGTCTAAGGTATTTTGTTGTGGGGCCATTGGCCCATGAAAAGAGTGCTCAGTACGTATGCGTGCGAGCATTCGGATTTAAAGTATAGGGACGGAAACATGACATACATGTATATCGCCGTTGTCAAGAAAGTCCAAAGGATTGCAGTAGGCCTACATGTCACTAAAACTTGGAGGACGGCTCGTTATTGCAAAGCTTTGCTGCTGGTAAGTGTCATGTGAGAGCTCCGCTTGCAGTCTTGGTACGCTATGCACAACATGAACAAACCGAACGTTAACTCACGCGACCCGACTTTCATTGAGTCTTTCAGGCGTCGTTTCCGTTTTTCCATGCTTCAAATGCATACAGGCAGTGGGGCAATTAGCAGGATTCGAATATTGCATTTTTCTTTGCTGTACTATAGGCCTATAAATAATTTTTTATATTAGGAGTCTTTTACCGGAGGTATGTTAAGCATTAATAACGAGCTGTCGGATTATTTGACTCCGCAGTAATTTACGTGTAAGCTGACCAAGCCTAGAGGAAATGACATCTCTGTGGCCAAACTGCTCCTTTTTCATCTCGTCTGAATACAGAACTGACGACCAGACACTTTGATCCTTGTCCCGGTGCCTTCTGGCAAATGTGAGTTGACCTTTTCGATGGCTGTAAGGAGGGGGTTCTTTCTGGGACCATGGCCCATGTAGCCCTTCTAGTGTGCAGCGGATTGTCTGCAGCTGCGCTGAAACGTTGGTGCCCATCTCACCCAAGTTGTCCTGAAGTACCTTGACTGTTGTTTAGGGTTGGAAAGGGCCTTGTCGCACACTTTCCCAACCAGAAGAAAAGGCACCTTCAGCTTCCGTTCTTGCTTGCCGATGCTTTTCACAGTTTTGAATTTCGTGAACTTCTTGATGATGCTCTCTACAGTGCATAGAAATTGGTAATAGCTTATAGCCTTTCCCATCTTTGTGGGCATTTGCAATGCTCATGCGGAGATAATCGCTCAGCTCCGTAGTTTTCGCCATGTTCACAATATGACAACTGAGGAAAACTTTACGATTGCACTTAATTTATACTCCAGAAGCAGGGTAATGACAATGACAATCTACAAATCAATTGCAATAAATGAAATTATTTACATTTTCCTAGAAGATGTATGCACTGTTGCATAATTATATTCAAAACAACGTGCAGATTCTTAGGAATATCTGGAGTAAATGCATTTTAGAGGAAAGGTGTCCACCTTTCACTCTTTAGAAAAACACAAACAACTTAAAATTTATAATGGGTGTTGAATAATGTTTATGTGCCACACAGTTTTTGGACGATCCGGCGGAATTGAATATTATCCTTTGTTTTGTTTTAAATGCTGGGAACTAGGGGAAGCGGGGGGGGGTTGTGGAGCTGGGGATGACAAGGGGTGGGCACTTACACCAGGGGGGGCAATGTTCGTATTACGTAATAAAATTCAGATGTACATATTTTCGTTCCTTGAGAACCTCACAGTAAAACAGCGCGTTTGTGGCCTCATTAGCTTCTCTCTTTTTTTAGTGCTCCTGCTACGTTTGGGTTGTTAGAAAGTGCTTCACTCTCCGCTGTATTTTCAATAGTCCCAGAAATCCTTCCTTTTTGTGGGGCAATTGTTCCCGTCCACATGCATGGGACCAAATCACCTAATGCTCTACCTCCCTTCTTCAGTAGCACCCCCTCCAATTGTCCTGCCTGCTTTTCTCTCCTTGCAGATCTCTTCAGCCACAAACATCGGGACAATAGGCTACACGTCTTGCCATCAGCAGCCCCAGCGAACGGCAGATCTGATTTAGCAGTCGTTTATTGATGGCACCAGACGCAGAATATTACGCGGCGTCCCCAAAGTTTCGGACTATTCCAGTGTGCATCATGGTCACCAATACACACATGTCCAGACTGGTAAGGTTTTCTCTTTGGTTTTGTCTAAATATCCCCTTTGCGCATCTAATCAGATGAATACTGTCGTCGATCCCCGCTTTCAGGCTTACATGAAGACAGTCGTTGAGCTCGCCAGAAATGGAAGCCTGCGCAAGTTTTCCGAACAGTTGCTAGTATTGCCACAACTGCATTTGTTACGGTTTCTAGACCATTTGGAAGGACGTTCACAACGGCGGGGGGGGGGGCTGGCTGGATGTTGGACATATACATGTACATAATCGTGATTATATTAGGATATGAAGGTGAGCGCTACTGGGGGCGACGATATTTCATGGGTGCGTCCCCCCCCACCACGCCGCTGCTCGTGAGATATAGATGCAAACTATTCCATTTCATTTAAAAAAAACTGCCGACTTCCTTGGCATGCTTGTCTCAGAATGTTTGGACACCGCATGAGCTGGGGTTCGATGTAGAAAAACACCATATTTAATGAAGCCAAATCTGTCAATGAACTATACAGAGAATACAGCGCATATTATAGGCCTACAGATAGCCATAATATAAAACACTGACAGAACTGTACACGCCGTGCGTCTCAGGCATCAACGCGGTCAAAAGAAAGCGTTATTGTAGGCCTATACTCATGAGACAAACTACTATGTAAAAATCTCTCAGCTGCGATGTAATTGGTGTTGCCATGCAGACAGCAGTTCATATTCCGGTGCACACCTGAAGCTGGCCAACTTAACCCTAACCCCCAGGGTGCATGTAAAATCATATTGAAATTGGAGGATTTGGGAGTGTTAGGGTTAAAGACATCGACCTGGACAGACCTCTGCAAGGGGAAAAAAAACGTTAGCACCAGCCTAACTTCATGTCCATTTGTAGTGTAGACTCTTCTGGAGTAACCTGGAAAAAAAACACATAAGTACTACTATATGTAGTACATGCATGGGTGGAAATCCCGGGGGATGGGGGTATATACCCCCCCACACCCACTTTTTGTGGTGGGGGTGGGCTATTGAATCATCCTAGGCCGTCAGCTCAGACTGAGAAACAGGCTGTAAAAAACGAGTTCCGTTCCAGCAACGCTGAGAATACTTTTTGAATGCATAAATGTGAGTTTCTGTACATCCCAAACGTTGTCAGAAGTTCTCCGAAAAGACCTGCAGTTTTTTAGTAATTCCATCTTAAATTCTGCCATAGTCTTGTATGCTATAATGCACAATACATGTACATGTATGCACTTCTAAGGCTTTGTTTGGGCACCTCCAACTTTCAAATTAGAAAACTGCGATTACGTCAAACCTTTAATATTAAAAATTTTAATTTTGTATAAAGATTATATGTGACAAATTAAGAAAAGACAGCACATGACTTTTGTCAGGTGACACCACAGAAAGGCTTTTTATCTTTTTCTTAAAGTATTTTTTATCTGGTAGATACCAGCATTGTTTTTCTGGTCTCAACAGATTTCACAATTTGGCTTATTAGAAAGAAAAATAAAATGCAAAAGGAGAGTTAATTAGTTTTATACGGTACAGATACCAGGGGGCTGTGATGTCCAAAATGGAGATGAAAATGTAATAACTTGCTGACGGAAGGGAAACACAATGTACATGTAGGGAACTTCACTCATTGTACCCCTAATGTAATTATGTTTCCGACCGAGGCCCCCTTTGTAAGCGCCATTCATTTAGTGCTAATAATAACTTCCAATTCCCAATTCAAATTACTGTAATTCAGACTTTGGTGTAATTATCTGGAACGGGCCATAAGATTATGAAGCAAGGCATTTAGACAAATATCCCCAAAAAGATTAATCTCACCTGTTACTTAAATTGATTACCAAAAGGGCACATTTAATTGAGATATAATGCTCTATGTATAAATAAAACTGCATAATGCAATGGTAAAGGAAACAACGCTAATGAACAGGACAGCTATGAAATCAAGATGCTTTGTGCTTCCTTGAAAAGACAACGCTGAAGAGGGCTGCAAATTGGAACCTGGGAGCATTTTCTCATTACTATCCACCAAAAATCATCAAGTACAGAGTCATCCTGTCATGTAACAGCGTATGAAGAGGTGGGAGCATCTGTACCAGTTTCCAACTCTGACATGTCGGTTCATGAATCATACTCTGAAGTTTCCAGAGATTCGGCCAAACTTCTTGATGACAATCTGGAGGAATTGACAATCTCACACTTGTTTCTCCCTAAAGGCTTGTGGGAGCAGAGCTCAGGATAATTTCTTTTGAGCCAGTACTTCAACTTGTCACTTCTGTATTAGAAGAAATAGTTAAAATTAGATGGTTGAATATTTGACAAGAACAAAAGTTACTATGACATGACTGGAGCAGAAGAAAGAGTGAATTTATGAGATAGATCATGCACATGATCCTTCAAACAGCTCATTTTACTTTCTATTGATGTACATGCATGACTATTCTTAGCTTAAGAGTAGGCCTCACAAAATACCTATGCAACACCTTCTCTTCACAGACTGCCTATGCAACACCTCTTTCCAAATGCAATGTCAATACATGTAGTTGTTGATTTGAACATTTTATAAAGAGTCAAATTTGTAAGCACTGGGCAATTTGAATAACTGTCAACCTGTCATACTGCTGCGATTGAAGATCAGTTCCGTCATGCTTCATAATCACCGTCACAAACATTTGATCAATCTTCGACATACTCATGATTTCCAGGCCATCAATCACTATCTCTGTTGAACATCTCATAGGCCTCTTGGTGCTCCATCTGAAGTTCACCCCTTTAGTACAGACAGTAACCGCTTTTCATACTTTCACTTCATCCAAACAGATTTTCCCATTACACCCCCTTGAACCTATTTTGAGAAAATGGAAGGAAAAAAAGGAAGGAGTGACTGTGGAATTATGCGTGTACAATTCAATGAGTCAGACTGGTGATATGCAGGCACTTACTTGCAACTGAGCAGAATGCCCTGCGAGAAAGATAACTACGAGTACAACAAATTTTGCATGTACGTACTTCAACTTGCCAATATTGTAAGGTTTGGATAGAATTGATATGAGCCAGCAGTTATAAAAAAGTGTCTGACTGTGTTGACATTCAAATGAGGATCCCACAGCACAATGGAGCTGGAACAAGTGCTGGTTTCCAATCACCACAAGTGGTGGTTTATATCACAGTTTTCAATGAAATAAAAAAATGATTTCCTTCATTACTGTCTGCATTATTCACCAGGATTATGAACATGAACTTAAGTTTTAAGGGAGCCTGAAATAATGATCATGGGTACTGAAAGACACGAGGCCAAAATTGTTTTATTTTCCCCCAATAAACGAGATATTTTTAACACGAGTAAAAATTAGAAAACACATCAATCAAATACTGTCTACAGCTTACCCTTCAGGATGTGTATCAAAACATTCTCTGTTCTTTTTCTCTCTGCTGCTTGTTGAAGCATTCCTGAAAAGAAATTTAAGAGAAAATACAATTTAAACCATCTTGCTTGTGCTCTGAATCTTTACTAATCATATTATTATTTTCGTTAAGGCACATGCCGTCCGCATTGCCGGACATCGTCATGTTTACTGCTTCCTGTCATGACCCACGACCTTTGTTCCGGTCTCGGAGTGGACAGTTCGCATCACGTGGTCAGATTACATCATTCGCGAGCAATTTTTAAATGTGGCGAATTTTGCACATAAAGCTTCCTCGACGGCAAAATAATTCCACCTGAATTATTAAAAAACTTGGATAACTTGCGGAGAACTTTTTGATTTGTCATCTCTGGTAATTTATGTACTTGATTCTGTTCAGAAAATCTATTCCCGCAGTTGCTTGCACGAAATGAAAGAATTTAGGGGTTCAGCTGATGGCCTATCCCCCAACTTTTCTTGTGTTGAACAACAACTGTAAAGCGGAGTTTGAAGAGTTTCCAGGATTTCCCAACAATTAAAATGTTTGCAATATCACTAAATTGGGAAAGCAGTTTCCAACAGCCATAAATATAGGCCTACGTGTACCTTTCTGATAGAAGCTTCTGTATGAATTGAATACAAATTACAGATGAAAATCTTCTTCATGAACATCACCCCCCATATAGTGTATACTTCGCACGGCTGATCGATCTTCGCGCCGCGGCTTCTGCACAACTCCCATGCACAAAACCCCAGCTGACTATGCCATGTGAGTTTTATTTATCCAAATTCAATCCCAGAATTCCTCGCGCCCGAAACATCGAAATGGCTTATTGTTTCATACCATGACAAACGAAGACGCCATGTTTGCGAAATCAAAACACATTTCTTCCTTCAAATTAACAGCTTTGGAAATTGTTAATACCTCTACTTCCATACCATAACTCTCAGATGCTTCTTGCAATCAAAAAGCAATACGTAAGATTATGATTTCAAGAAAGAAGTTAAAATTGTCTAGGCCTACCAGGAATTGTCGCGCACTACCATCCGTCGAGTATATGCCGTACGTATCCATATCCGGCCAGCAGAACGTTTCTGGAAAACAACCACCGTGGCGTGGTGGCGCCATTCTTACTCACCAACTGAAGGTTCCAGAATAAAAGGACCCGCACAATTTTAGTTTACTACGCACGCACGTATTATACGTGCGTGCGTGTGGTCCAATCCAGTCCCATCCCTTCATGTACATTAAAATAATGAATATCTATTTATTCAGATATTAATTGTTGCTGTCTACTTAAAAGGAACAATTCACAGCTGAGGTGGGTAGGCTGTTCAGGCAACGACCACTCACACCATTCAAGCAAGAAGCTTTTTTCGGGGGGGGGCGAGGCCTGATGAAAAGCCCAACAATATCTTGGAGATTGGCTGAAACGTTTCCGATGTGGACAAAGATTTTACTGCTTTTACCTAAAAAAACAGAATCATTTCAGTCACGTCAAGTATGTAGGCCCTACATGTATTTAGGCCCTATAGTGAACAATAACTGCAGGCTGTGAAAAACTTGCCTCTATTACCTCAATATGACAATATTCATTGACATCCCAACAGCATGGTGTAATAACGAACGACATTACAAAAAAGTGACAACAACCTCTATAAAAACAGCCCGTCCAGCGGCATAAAGTTGTGTCTGCAGCAAATTAAGCCCCAGGACTTCATAGGCCTATCAATTATAGGTGCTATGTTCCGGTTTGTTCGAATTAGTTTTATTTGTATCAGTGCATGACAGGGGCCATGCTAAACCCACCGATTCTCAGTTTGTTCACGGTCAACATGAACGAATCCAACTTGATGCTGCGCTGGTTAAACTGTTGAGCCTTGGTGGTTGATGCACACTCCATCGCTAAACTTGCACACCTAAACCAAGACCTGTGTCGCCAAAACCGCACGAGTGGATCAGAGCTTGGTCCACCCTGTGAATGTGGTTCCATTCTCGCCAGCCGCTGAGGGACCAGCGTGCTTTCCGTCAGTCCCAGTCAATGCAAAACTTCACCAAAGCTGCATTGAAATTAATTCCCTTCATTTTAATAATGGAAATTCTGAAGGACTGGCCAAGCTGTAGCGGGTCCAGCGCAGGGCAAAGACGGTGTCGGCCCCTTTAATTCTCTATTCATCGCATTGTGTTTAATATGGTGAGTCGAATTAACTCGAGCTAAATACTTGACTCGAGCCCACTTTTGGCTCAATGACTAGTAATGACTCGACTCTACTCAAGTCACAAACGTTGGTTACTCGTTACAACTCTGCTGGAATGACAGATGTATCGGCGGAACATCTGAAAGTCATTTGGGGGCATTTGAAAATTTACCTCAGCGTTTCTGCATTACGGTCACAAGACATCTTACTCTTTGTGATAATAACACATGGTAAGAACATTATAAACCGGCACGTACTTTTTAAGTCATGAAAGTAGTTTTTGTGTTCTTATTTTGGGGACTCGAGTGTTATCAGCTTTCGAGTCGGGTCTGCTAATGAGGGACTCGAGTCGAGTCTGGGCATTTGCTCACAGTAACTTCAGTCGAATCATTTTCCTGTTGGGAATTGAGTCGAGTCGAGTTGCCAAAAATGTATTTCGAGTCGGATTCGAGTCAAGTCACTGACTCGAGTCATTACAACTCTGTAATCCAGTAACAGGGCATGGAGGTTGCAATCACAACCACCAGCTGAAAAATGTTATAAAATACAGAGGTTAGGCTTATAGCAGAAAGACTCCGGTATAAACATAACTAGGCGCAGTCGGACGGCGAAATCGTTCTGACACTATGGGGCTAACCAAAGCCAAATCCAGCTGGCTTAATCAACAATGTTTAACATGTCTCAAAATGAAAATTATTGTGGCGGTCTCCGTCGACGGAGCCTCAGGCTTGCCCTCGGCCGACCCAACGAGCGGCTGAAGAGGCGGCCGGGGGGGCACGTCCGTTCGGAGGCAGTCTACCGCCAGGCGCCAAAGCTATCTCTGGGAACACTAGGTAGAATGGCGACGGGCTTTTCCTTATATTAAGTTGGCCGGGGGGAACTCTACGCCAAGATCAACTGATACAGTGACCCATGCTGGATTCAAGATTAGCTCTAATTATTTATTAATCAAATGTTCTCCTATTCAGGTGATTCCTGTATAATTATGATTTACAACAGTCGTTAAGCGATCAATACAATCCTGGCAATTAATTAATTACAGGGCTGATAGTGGTGGGGACAATCCAGTGAAGCCGCCCAAGTACTGCTTCACCCCTAGTGTCTGAAGAAGCCGGCTTACACCTACAGCACTAATCCCCGCGGAAGATCGCTGTCACGTAGAGCCCGAAGTGCCGTACGTACTACGTATTGCCAGACAGAGACGAAGCGCGCGCTCGTTGTTGATGTTGTTTTGTTTTAATGGCGCTTTCAGCAACTCGGGCTATTTGCGCCAATAACTGTACGTTTATTCATGCACTTTATTAATCAGCATCACATTACGGAGTTAGGAAGAAGGTCCAGTTTAACAGGCAGGAGGAAACCGGAGTACCCGGACAAAACCTGCGAGAGCGAGTATGGACTGGAAACCAAATGCGCTTAAGGCCTAGGCCAAGCCGGGACTCGAACCCGAGCGAGCCTCATTGGTGCAAACGAAAGAACCGCTACACTAACCCGCTCCCCCAAGGGCGCACTGCCTGCGCGTGGGCCTTTTATGGGTGCACCACTAAAAATAAATTCCCATAGACGGCAGTGATAAATCCCCATACTTCACAAATATTTTAAAAATACTCACAATTCTCACAGGTGTTCAGGATGCACAGAAAAATAATGTTCCACATGTCCTCTTTCATTTTCCTTTCAATTTTCGGGGAGTTGACCAATGAATTTTTGAGAAATTTTCACCAGAAGCAGACCACCCCTAAAATGCAGAAAATGTCCCTGTCCAGAAAAGTAGCCCTCGGCAAAATGGCTCAAATAGTGCCACTTTCAAACCCGATTGCATCCAATTTGCCCCGAAATAGGGGCCTAGGGCGCCCCCTTATTATTGTTCAGCATAATTATGTCATGAGTCTGCACGATTTCTTCCGCTGGTCGTGTTAGCACCTCGTGGCTGGTGTGTGGGTTTAAAGGGTGCACCCTCGTATTAAGGCCAGAAATATGTCCGCCGAGCTCATTAATAAAAGTTATACACTCAAAATATTCTATATTAGAGGGTCCTGAGAGCCATGGAACTGAGGAATTGAAGAAATATGAGACTGAACCTCTGGGCAGGAGTCAAGGCTTCCAATTCTGAGCACGGAGGCAATCGGGTTTGAAAGTGGCACTATTTGAGCCATTTTGCCGAGGGGTGGTTTTTTCAAAATGGCTATTTTTCTGGAGAGGGACATTTTCTGCATTTTAGGGGTGGTCTGCTTTTGGTGAGAGTTGTGAGTATTTTTAAAATATTTGTGAAGTATGGGGATTTGTCACTGCTGTCTATGGGAATGTAGTTTTAGTGGTGCACCCTTCGCTACATTATCCACTGATTTCAAGACACACCCTCGCCGTACTGGTTTAGTTGCTCCCTAATGCACTCGCAGGCACTGACCTCATAAGGTCACTTCAGTCAACCTCGATTCCGTGGGCTATGTGTGTGTTACTTCAAAGATCGCAAAGAGTATGGTAGAAACCTGCATGGCGAGGAAAGATCGCACCCATGGGAACGAGGTTGCACTTAAGAACACTGCAGTCATTGGACGGCGCTTTTCGAAAAAAAATGTGCATCTCCTAAGAATAATGTATTTTATCTTACAGTGATAAAATGAATTATATTATTCCATTCCATTCAGGTTTTTGTCTGTTTTTTTCAGATGTTACAATTCCTCATCCTTCTAATCATTGGTCTACTGTGGATGGACATTTTACCCAGACTCGAAACGAAGGCTAAGACAGCATCCGATTACCGAGGGCTGGCACCTCAACGTTTTACTGGCTGGGCTGGCAGCCATGCAAACGTCACCGATGGGAAAAGTTCAGGCCGCACCATCATGACGACAAAAGACACTTTCAACAGGTTTGGTGAAATAAGCGAGTTCACGTCGGCGTCTGAGGAGCACTGTAGGTATAAGATTCAACTGTACGATGTACGAGGTGCTCTGGTCAAAGGAAAAGGTAACAGCTTTCATTTCAATCGCATTTTGAAGAATTTAACAGCCGGCGTTCCGTGTGACAGGAACTGCACTGTTGAGGTTGTTTTTGGTAACGAGAAAAATAACTTCACAGGAATGGACGCTGTCGTCTTCCACATCTTTATGAACTCAGTTCCATCTCACGGTCTTCCTGCTGTCATGAACCCCGACCAGGCTTGGGTGTTTTGCTCGTGGGAGTCACCACGCACCTCAGTTTTTCCGGGAAGAAAGGAGCCCAAGCTGACGGGTTTAACTGCCAACGCTGTGTGGACCTACCATCGGGCATCAGAGATTACGACCCCGTACGGATTCTACAAGCCCGGGGTACCAATGACACATGAGGCAAAAACGTCCGATGAGTGGGTGCAAGGAAAGACGAAGGTAGCTCTTTGGGTCGCTAGTAACTGTGGAGTCACTTCCTGGCCAAGGTTAAGCTTTGTCAGAAAGCTACAGAGGTATATTCCACTTGACATCTACGGACGCTGCGGAAGTCTTACCTGTCGACCCCGCACGTCCCCCAAATGCACCGTGGACCTGGTGCGAAAGTACAAATTCTATCTGGCCTTGGAGAACTCTGAATGCGAGGACTACATCACGGAAAAAGCCTGGGAAAAACCTCTCATGCAGGGCGTGGTCCCCATCGTGTACGGTGCTCGACGGGAAGACTACGAAAACTTACTCCCTCCAAATTCCTTTATCTATGTCGGAGATTTCAAAGATATGGAGAAACTGGCAGATTATTTGAAAATGTTGGACCATCATCCAGATTTGTACTCCAAATACTTTGAATGGCGGTATAAAGGCAACGTAATCTACACT
Organism: Acanthaster planci; assembly: GCF_054643075.1. NCBI lineage: Eukaryota > Metazoa > Echinodermata > Asteroidea > Valvatida > Acanthasteridae > Acanthaster > Acanthaster planci. The sequence continues at coordinate 17,636,723 of NC_141786.1, read as the reverse complement.
GGAGCAATGTATAAGACGTTTGACCCGTCTAGATTATGCCATCTCATACCTGTCATTGAGAAAGTGCGCAGAGGCGAGTTGCAACGAAAACCAGTTCTTTCTAGCGATTTCTTTCAAACGTGTCGCAAAGAGCCATTTTTGGGCAAAGGGCTACGTTGGGATCCTTGGTAAGTGTGTTCAGTATGCTGGACACATACTGTGGGATAGTACACGTGCAGTCCATAAGAACGATACAGTGATGCACCATGGTCCTTTAACACCCAGTGTCTACCACATAAAGCAAACTAGACATTTGACACGAAAGTTGGTCAATGGATTTCTTGTAATATTGTTGCCCTCCCAAATATTCGCAGCACTTTTTTGTCAGTCTTTTTTTTTCAACCATCATGAGAATATCAGAATTAGCTTATAGGAAAACAATAATGGGCGATTCGTATTATACATGTAGTGCCCCACCAAGGGGATTGTCACAGAGAGGCCATTTTTCAAGTTTCAGGTCGTGGCTAACTTCCTGCAATTTTCTTTTTTGGGGGGGTTGTTTGTTTGTTTGTTTGTTTGTTGGGGTGTTGGGGGTGTTTGTTGGGGTGTTTGTTTGTTTGTTTGTTTGTGTGTGTGTTTGTTTTTTTGTTTGTTCGTTCGTTCGTTTGTTTGTTTGCAGCGGGCTGTGCTGCCATCGAGATCTCCATAAATCGTGAGTTTTTTTCGGTTTTAGACCTCGATTGTTCCAAACCATATTCTTCGATTCTTAGTTTACTGTTATAGCTCTCTTTTGATAAATTTTTGTACCTTATTTCTCTGTTGTAAGAGACTTATGTCTCGTTTTGGTTTTGGGCGTTGGCCCTCGTTGGGTTAAGGCTGGCCGCCATGGCTGGTCATGATAAAGCTCAGCGTTCTGATAATGGTCCTTCAACCTCAACAGCCAATAGGGCACCAAATTCCATGATCAGTGATCCAGACCCGTTTGATAACATAACAAGGGATAATGGTGTAGTGTTCAAAGTCTAGGACAATGTCCCTATTGCCGCCTATGTGGACGCTTTCAGTGACACGGTAAACCCTCATTCCGTAGTCTCAGCATCGCGTATCTCTAATGGCCGGGCAGCCATTTATCTAAAGTCGAGACGAGATGTTGAGGATGCTGTTCCGTTTGGCTTGAACTACAACGACAACTTTATTGAAGTCTCTCCCCTGGTACCGCCAACGACATGCCTAATACTTTCGAATGTTTATCTCGAGATACCCAATGATGTGCTCACCAAAACTCTTTCTGGGTTTTGCAAGGTTGTGTCACGCATTAAGCCGATTCCTCTCAGTATCAAGACCAAAGAGCTGTCTCATGTCTATTCGTTCAGACGACAAGTGCATGTTCTTATTGGTATTGGCATAACTATTCCAGATCATGTGAAGATTGCCTATAACAATGTCAACTACAGAGTGTTTCTATCCAACGATTCTGTTAAATGTTTTAATTGTGGGGAAAGCGGGATAATAAGCAAAAACTGTAAGAAGAAATCATCTAGTAACGACAATCCTCTGAATCCCCCACCGGTTTTCCATCATTCCAAGTCTGACCCGAAACACCCACCTAAATCTAGGCCTCAAACATCTGGTAGCACAAAACTACCCTCTACATCCGATGCAAGCGGGGAAACGTCAAATCCCTGGGCATCTCGCGAGAAATCGCAAGGTACCTCGTCTGTACCGTCAACAACCCGCACAATTAAAGATAACCCGGATGGTCCTGTATCGAGACCGGCCAAAGAAAACCCAGTACCCCCAAAAGACAAGAGTATTCCAAATCAGGAAGCAAATCAAAGTAAAACAAAAACTGACTCGACTGCTCCTAACAAACCCTTTACATCTTCATCAACATTTGAGCCTCCACAGTTTGTTTCCGTATGGGGATTCCCTGCTCATCCAGTGCGACAATCTCGTGCCTCTAAGCACACCATCCCCTCCAAGAAAAATCACTAGACAGGTCGACTCTCCCATGACTTTAGCTACCCCTAACTCAACTCAAGCCACTGAAGCAACCCCACGAACACCTTCTTCCCCTGCTGAATCTCTAGTTGTAACTGAAGGGGCAGAATCCGGCACAGACTCAGCTTCTTGGGAAGACATGGATCAATCCCAACAAATTAGAGAGCAGAGTTTACCTAAAAGTGCAGGACCACTGTCCAACCAAGAACTTATAAAGTTCTTCAAAGCTGTTAAGTCTAAGAAAAAAACGGATGAAATAGCAAAACAATTCACGAACAACATCCCGGGGCTTGTCAAACAACTAAAGCCTCCTCGCAATAGCTCCCTCGTCCAAAAGAGGACACAGCATAGAATTCGGAAGCTGATCAAGACACTTGATCCTAATGATCCTGTTCTTCTGTAAACCCGGGAATGCGTCATTTTTACCAGCTTTTCCTTCTTGTCATGGTCCTTTCTTTACTATCACTGAACACTGGAGGCTGTTCGTCCTCAGTGAAAAACACTGCCATTCGACTGTACATCAAAGATTCATGTAAGAATCCTAATGACATCTTTCTTCAGGAAACTAATTGGTTAAAATCTCATGACAAGTATTGGAGTATGTGGCCTTATACGTCTTTTTGCAATGAAGGTCATAATCATGGAACTGGTGTTACTACTCTCATCAAAGTCAATGATAACATTAATATTCATTCTCATGTGATTATATCACTTGGTTATGATAATTATAGTCATCTTGAAATTGACAACATTGAGTTTCATTTATACAACATTCTTGTTCCTCAAAATAACAATAACGCATTGAATATTCTTAGAGAGATTCAACTCCATTGTGAGCAAAGAGAAAATGGAATAATTTTATTTTGTGGGGACTTTAATTGCACTCTTAATCCCTCTCTCGACAGGTTTCGTAATGACACTGAAACGAGACGTTCGGTTGCCGTTACTCTTCAAAATATTTGCTGTGGTCTTAATCTTTGTGATATTTGGAGAAAACGTAACCCAGGTGCCAGTCAGTTTACTTGGTTTAGAAGCAATCCTTTTAAACCTGGTCTCATGTCAAAAGCTAGACTTGACCGTTTATGGTCCATGTGATATAATGTCTTCTATGAGTTCCTGTGGCATTTTCCCTGCCCTTTTTCAGATCACTCTGTTGTCACACTTGATATTGATACTTCTCCCAATCAAAACCGTAGTAGCGCCTATTGGGCATTTTAACATTCTCTACTTGAAGATAAACTTTACGTTGACTGTATTAAAGAGTTCTGGAGTCAATGGCAGACTCACAAGTCAGATTATAGTAATATCTGCAGCTGGTGGGACATGGGCAAATCACACATCAAAAGAGTAAGTCAGATGTATGCTCGTAAAAAAGCTCACGAAAAGAGGATTAAGATCACATCTCTCCAAGAGAGCATCAACATTATGCAATCCTCGCCTGACCTCACACCGGAAACTGTTGAAACTCTTAAAGAACAGCGAGATGCCCTCAACGTGATGTTTAAACAAGAGGCTCGTGGAGCTCTTACGAGAATGTGTTTTCAAAATAGCAATGAGATCGATACTTGTTCTACATACTTTTTCGACTTAGAAAACTCTGTCTCCGCTTCTAAAAGCATTAACAAAATTCGTCTTCCATTTGGTAATGTTACTGACGACCCTAGTCAGATTAAATGTCATATTCGCAATTTTTACAAAAAATTGTAGAGTGAAAGTAGATACCAACAAGGATGCTCAGACTACTATTTTAGATGACATTCTTACTTTGGCTTCTTCTGATTCGAAGACTGTGAAAGTTCGGTCACCATGGAAGAATTTGATGCTGCAGTTCAGCAGCTTAGTAAAAAAAAATCTCCTGGATTGAGCCTCCTCTTGTCTGAATTTTATCAAGTTTTTTGGCCTATTCTTAGGGAGGACCTATTTACTGTTTTTGAAGCCTCTATACACCAAAACCTCTTGCCTGTCTCCTGTCGCAGAGCTGTAATTACTCTGCTTCCTAAAAAGGGGGATCTTCTGGATATCTCTAACTGGCGGCCAGTCTCGCGACTTAACGCCGACTATAAGATTTTTGCCAAAGTTCTTGCTAACAGACTTAAAGATGTTATCGGTAATATTATTCAGATTGATCAAAGCTTATACCCAGCAAGAAATGAGACCGAGGGGTACCCCTCTAACATGTCCAATCCCTATACACATTTCAGACTATTGTTACTTAACACATCCCCCCAAGATGTCTGAAACGAATTCCCCAGATTCCTGTGAGACAATGACCAACCCAAAGCAGGGGGGGGTTCTCTCCGTCTCATACCGTGCTGCATATGTCAAAGCAAAACTGTGCCCGGTCGATCTATTTATGATAATGTTAATTTGATACGAGACGGTTTGTTATATTCAAACTACCATAACATTCCCTTAGCTATCTTAAATATAGATTAGAAAAAAAAGCCTTTGATAACGTCGATCATGCCTACCTTTTCAAGAAGACAATGGAAACTATGGGCTTTGGCAATCAGTTCATTTCTTATGTTAAACTCATGTACAATCATTCTCAAAGCCTTCTGAAAGTTTGTGGGTCACTTACGTGCCCTTCCTCTTTTGAAAAGGGAATTCGACAGGCCTGTCCGCTTTCTGGTTTATTGTATACTATTGCAATAGAACCCCTCCTTCACACCCTTAGATTTAAGTTGCAAAATAAATGTTTTACGTTACCAGAGACAAGCGCTGGAATTGCTGTCTCTGCTTATGTCGATGATGTTTCTGTTTTTGTTAGCAATAATGCTGGATTCTCTGTTGTGGAAGAAACTTGCAAAATGTACAGTAGAGCTTCAGCTGCTTCTTTGAGTTACCAGAAATCTCAGGGACTTTGGGCAGGCTCCTGGATTACCAGGACAGATCATCCTCTTGATTTTAATTGGAACAATCGAGGTTTGAAATTTCTTGGCGTGCAAATTGGAAATACTAATAATTATTTCCAGCTTAATTGGCAAGCATGCCATGATAAACTCACTAAAGCCTTAGCCCGGTGGAGGGGACTTTCAAAATATCTATCTTATAAGGGCAAAGTCCTTATTGCAAATCAGTTGGCCACCTCTCAAATTCTTCGTATCATTGCCTGTCTTTCACCTCCTGACCATATTCTTACTGAGCTTCAAAACCGTCTCATAGATTTCGTCTGGTCAGGGGGAAGACATTGGCTAAAAAAAGAGCTCCTCTTCCAAAATAGATATTTCTACAGTCTGGATGCTTTGACGTTGCACGGAGACACGCACTTGGGCGACACATATTCAGTCAGGGAAACAGAATTTCCAAGGGGGAGAGCAGGTATTGCTCTTTGGACACATTTACCGCGTTTTGACCTGATGTCTGGCCGCGGTAAAGTACCCTTAGGCCGCACTATACCAAATACGCGCGCCCATAGAAAACAGTGCAAAATCGGACCGAAATAGCGCCACCTGTTGACTCTCCGGAAGAGGTTGGCCTCCTCCTTCCACTGGAAATTCAACATTATGACCAGAAGTTCACTTTTCTTTTAGCCTTCCCCGAAGATACCTCTAAAAGACTATATGCACTCAGCTCTGAATGTGCCCCCGCCTCTATCCAATACAGGCCCATATAGGTTGGGGCTTTTTGTGAAAGAAATACCCCATGATTTATAAAAATATCTCTATGATCCCTCCTGATTATGGCGTGTCTCATTGTAAACACCTTGTAGGATCACAAAATATTAATGAGGTCGCGTGCGCGCAGAAATCCAACGATTTGATGGAATCGTGTAAAGCGCGTAGATGTAGGCCCTAGGTTATTTTTGTCTATGGGTGCAGACCACTAATTCAAGTGAGAATTTTTGACCAGCTCATTAGCATTAAAAGTGCCCCCCACAGTTTCTTTTGAAAAAGGAGATTGTTTGGCCCCCAAAATGGTGAGATTGTGTAAATCATTGCCAGGATCAACTCCCTGGGTCTTTGAGCTTTCATATGAGAGCAGAAGGGCTAAAAACTACGGTTGAAAAATGGTCCAAAGTGCCCGAGAAAGTTGTGGGTTGCCACTTGAAAAATGGCTGCAATCAGACTTCGGAAAAATCACTTTTTTGGGGGTGATTTTGTTTTGTGGGAATGATTAAAAATGTAATTGGTTAACCCATACAAAATTGAAAAGAAATTGAACGATAAGTGACCAGACAAGAATTTCATTCGTGTTTCACAAATCTTAGGGATGTTGGCGTGCATGCTATTGGGCCCTGAACGGTGCTGATTGTACACTGTTTTCAATGGGGCTTGAAAAAATAGTGGACTGGACCCCTATGGGTGCAGTGTCCCAATTCAAGGAAAATTCTTCGCCAGGCTGAGGCGCAGAAAAAGTACCCCCCAGAGATTGTTTCAAAAAGAGGGGTCTGTTTGGGCCAAGAAATGGTGGAATTGTGTCAGTATGGCCCAGGATCATCTCTGTAGATTCAGGGGCACCCATCTGGGGGCAAAGCAGACAAAAATGGGATTGAAATTTAGTCAGAAGAGCCCCAGGAAGGTGAGGATGTCATTTGAAAACTGGCCGCTGGGAGGGCTTGGCAACATTCACTTTTTTGGGGGGGGTGAGTTTGTTTTGGGCGGATAATTGAAAATTCATTGGTTAACCTACTAAAAATTGAAAATCAAATGGAATCTGAAGGACCAAACAACACATTGTTTTTTGTTTGAGAGGCCTCAGGGACTTCAGTTGCCTGCCATGGGGCTCCAAACTTGGTTGATTTTACACTATTTTCAATGGAGCTTGAATTAGTTCAGTGCACCCCTGTGGTTGCAGCTGCTTCGTTGCGATAACGCCCCCTCACGGTGGCATGCACAAAACACGCGTGGCATAACCAGCCGCTAGCCAGTCATGCCAGTGGCTTCCTTATCAATGAGCAAATTTCGCATGTATTTTCAGCCTAGCCGTAGTCAAAACTGTCTGCCGCGGCTATCAGTAATGCATTGGATGTTATCGCCCCATATGTAGGTGCGCGTACGTACCGTGTGGATCGTCTGTGTCAGGTCGTGTACGCCCAATTTTGATCGAATTACCCACCCACAGGCCGTCCGTAATTGCCACCTAGTCCTCTATCGGGGTATATGGGTCAAGAAAGCCCGGCCGGATGGACGGACGGAATGACGATTCAGCATGTCTAAGTATCCTGGTAAGTGATAAGCGGTTATGTGTGCAAATTTTCAGGAGAAACTTTCACGGGTAGTGGGGCAAAACGACGAGGACGGGTCATCACAGATTCACAGTGTGTAGTTCTGTATGCATGCCCACCGCCATGTCAGTGACCGTCCTACACGCGGTGCACGATGGCTGACGGCGACATGCATACATGTACACCGGTTATGCCAGGGAAAATCCATGCTAGTACGTTCTTATATTCTGGGACTCCATTTTTTGGTCATTTTTATCTTGTAAAACTGGTCACCGCTCCCTCAAATGCTTTCTTTATCGCGCTGACCCATTTTTTTTTTAAATTTCAAATTGTAAATTGTGAGAAAATGTGAATTTCTTAGTCTTGACAGTTGGGCCTACTGTACTGATGAACCAGTGCATTGGAGGCACACCTCACAACTCGGGGACTGTCCCTGTATTGGGAGATGTCCCTTTAGGGACAAAACCAGTCCCCTGGAGAGAATGTCTCCTTAAAAGGGGGCATTGTTCTCACGTGGACCTGTTGTTCCTGCAGGTCAAACATATCCACATGCTTTAGATATATCATCATGTACTGTACATGTACATGTACAATGTACACTATGTGTGATGATCTTTTTCTACCACATTTTCCATTCATAGTCAGTAAATTGATTAACTGTGTATACATGTAGCATAAAGGTATTGAGTTCAGAAAAATCATTTTGATGTACATGTAATCATTTCCTCACCCATTACATATGCATGTATGTACATTGCAAACTAGAGAGGTTTAGAATTTTTTTTTAACGGCTGCCTTAGGTGTTTTGTTTTCTGCTGGATCCGATCATGGCATTAAAAGGGCAACGGTAGGATTCCCAAGCCCACTTGAAAAGAAAACTGTTCCCGTTTAGAGGGCATTCCCGCCTTCTGGGGACTAATTCTTGTCCTTGAATAAAGGAACTTCTCCCAATACGTGTACATGTAAAAAGTGAGTTCCCGAGTTGTGATGTGTGCCTCTGCTGTAAACCAGCCATGCAAATTTAAAATCCACCATGCCAGTGTCGTATTAAAACTCTCACATTTCCCCTCATACGGTACATGTACATTGTAATTTACCCCAGAAGTCAAAGCCCTACCCTCTTTTCACAACATCAACCCTATTCATGTAGTTATTGATGTGATTGAGCATGATTATGTGGGAAACCGATTATGTCATCCATGTACATGTACATGTACATGTAGTCATCTACCAGGGTGAATCTTGAAGTTAAAACATGTTAAAATGTATCCTACATGTACATGTTGTACATACATGTACATGTTTGTACATGTAATGTACAAGTAATTAAGGGTGTGCATTTGCGGGTATTTTTAGAACCGGGTACCCGTTTTTTAATAACATCGGGTACCCGGGTACCCGGAAAAGAGATCGCCTAGTAACAAATGGCATTGCACGCGACCCGGTGGATCATGTACCCGAAACACGGTTCTTTTTGGTACATAGGAAGCAAGCAAAACATTGTTCTAAACGTCGGAGTTAATCTCTCCTACCTTTTTATCAAACGAAATTGTTACCTTCAGTTTGCAATTTTTTTGTGGGTGTATGAAACAGAAAAACAAATCTTCACGGGGAACGTTAGAAAAGAGAACAGAGCTGCAAACCACCTACATGATACACGCACCTGCAAACGCTCAAAGGAAATGTCCCGGATGCTGCTTGACCACGTACACGCGGAACGCATGTGGCGTGCACAAATGGTGAGCGCTGGTCGTGTCACGTGCGGACCAGATCAGTGCTATGTACGACACCGTAAAAATACCACCATAACTCGAACAATGCCCACACCATTACATCCACTTATTTTGAAGAGTCAAATTAAAAAAAAAAGGCCACCAAAATGCTTCAAACGGCGTTAAAAGTATCGGAAGTCTATATAGGGTTACGAGTCATCCCAAGTTCATTTCTTTTCTGACAAGGACCAATACGTTGCATAATTATAAATCAACGTAGCTGCAACTGTGTAATCCTGGCTTTCAAGACGCTGAAACTAACCTGATTGCAACGCGGGCCCAATTGTAGTGCCCTTCAGGCAGTCCAATCGCTGACACTACAGCGGCCATGTGACCGTAAAAAGAAAGGTCATGTGACCACACATAGGGAAGCCCAAGTGAAAAAATAGCAGCGCTTCACGTTGTTAAATGACTAACGATACGAAAGTTTTGCCACACGAAGGTACGTACCACGATGAAGTGGTTTAGTTTAATAAATATTTTTTCAGGATAACTCCATTACCCTGAGGATCAGTTGTCGAGATTTTAATGTATAAGTACTTCGACAAGTGACATTTGATTGGCCGACTGTATTATGACTTGCACATGTCAACATTTCCTTTTTTTCCCGAGTGAAAAAATACTAAGATTTGAAATGCTTTAGTACATGTTCATACAAAAAACATCATTCCTGCTCTTTTGGTCAATTCCTCATCCACAGTTCCGCTGAATCACTGAGGAAATTCAAGTTGCTTTAATTTAAAAATAATTTTGAAACGGAATATTTCTTGGTATAAAACTTAACTAAACTGGTTCTCTGACTCTTTGGGTTTGTAGCGCACATGTAGTGCTTTGATTATAAAAAGAGGCCGATCAACCGCACAATTTGTGCGTGATCGCTACTTACCGCACGCCGTGTGGAGTCCCAGTACCGCTGGAATATAACACAGTCCGCTGTCGCTTCGTCGTCAATCCCGACATAAAGTAATTTTCATTCATATTGTTTTATTTGACAAAAATACTCTTAATTCAAAGAGTAAGCACTACTTTTTCCGCACAAAAGTCATTTAAGCCGACAGGGTTTGATACATTGTAGTTACAAATACAGTCATGCAAGTGTACATCAACAGCGCTACCCCCTCATAAGACAAAACTCCTTTGGTCTCTTGGTCATATAGGTTTGGTACAGTCATTTTCCGAGTTCCGGATCGCGAAAATTATTCACTACGACTGCAGCTAAAAATCCTCAAATTCGATTGAAATATGGTCAGAAGTCAACTTTGTGTTTTGGATATATACTTCAATTATTTTTTTCAAAATCTAAGCTTTTATATTTGGACTCACAGGATCGATCGACGAAAGTGACGATGACACCTTTCCTAGTTCTGGATCGGTTTAGGATCGAGACAAAAACGTCTTCACAAATAAAAAGTAACCATACGAAAAATCCATTTTCAGCCAAAACCATTGTAAAAAGTTGCTTTTCTAATAGAGAATCTTTTAATTTTGAGAAAATTAGATGAAAAATAAGAATTCCAATGAATTAAAAAGGTAGAAATTACGTAAGGTTTGACTCGACTTTTCAACTGTACAGTGAGCTATCAACGTTACCCTCCCCGCGCCGCACAGTTGACGAACCCATTACGTCACGTACATTTCTGCTGCGCCCGTGTAGTTGAGTTCGCAACGACTTTGCGTGGTAACGCCGCGCGATCCGAGAGTAGGGGAAAAGCTTGCAGTTTTCGGTAAATTACAAAAACGGAAACTCTAAAAAAGTCATTTTGATTAAGCAGACATCAGATGCAAAGGTTTATATGACTATTCAATTCAAAGAAATATTTAAAATCACACGTAGCGAGTGACCTATCGCCCGTGAATTTTAGTGGTTTTTTCGCTCTTGTGAACTAGGAAATTCCGGAACTAGGAAAACGACTTGCGGTACAATGGGCGGAGTGGGTAACAAAATTAGCTGTCGATCTCAGAATTCAAGTTTCATGTATGACCGCGGGACCGGGTTTTCATCGGCACAGTGGTTTTTCATGAAGTCTGTTCTTCAGTAAGAAATTTCACAGACATTTTATGCATGAATGTTTGTTCCTAATTTATTTACTTTACTTTTTTACGGGTACCCGGCCCGGAAAAATGGAACCGGGTTTTGAAATCGACGGGCGGGTACCCGGGTACCCGGGTACCCGGCACAGGCCTACAAGTAATGTACAAGTTTGACACAATTGGTTGATATTGGCGCAATCGCTCAATCTACTGGTACATCGGACCGGTTTGCATGATCAGTTTATCTTAGGGAAGATTGTAGCGGTAGTTTAATAATACATGTACATGTACATATACCTCCACCAATTTCAGAAACAGCAATCCAGTTGTGTTCACAAATGTAAATGTGTAGCATGACCTGTCATTTCCAGATTTATTTCAGTAAAACCGGTGAAAAATTGGGGAGTATTGTGAACCTGCCCATGAACACTTTGAGTCACCACACAGTGCCAAGAACATCCCACTCAGAAACTGGAACTTTCGTCCCCTGTTTCATGAAGATTTCCTACTTAACCCTGTTATCCCCCACAGGTACATGGAGGCCCTTTCTGCTAGGGACCCTCCTCAATCCTCCAGAATCCTCCAAATTTTTGGGGGAAAAAATAGGATTCCCTCTCAAGCCTCCAAAATCCTCCAAGATTTCTTGAAAAGTGGAGGTGTGCCTTCAAAATCCTAGAGCTGTCATTGTGTTGAGGCAGTGCGAATGGCATTCTTGAGCAGGGCTGTTGATTCAAAAGAAATATCAGGCTGGATTTATGCATGACCGAGCAGGAACAACACAAGGTCTAACTCAGGACCTTCACTCATGGCATCCTTCGCAATCAGCCAATCACTTTGGACATCAACCCTCAATCCTCCAAAGGCCTCCAAAACCTGGTGGCAGAAGGGGTGGGGGCGGGGCTTGGCAGTGGGTCAGGGGTGTCAGTGGCCCTTTGAACTTTTTTGACTGGGGGGCCTGGCCTTCCCATTTTTGCAGGTCCTATCCTATAATAGGGCAGGGCTCAATGGAACAACCTTCATGTACTGTACATGTTCTTTGTGTGCCTGATCAACTGTCCCCCTCCCACTTTCAAAATCATTCTCCTCCCCCCAGTGGTCAGTCATGTTGGTAGTCACCATCTACATATATACAGTGTACATGTACCTTTGACCCACAGGGCATAGAGGCCATGTGCCAGCGATCTCTATGAGGGCAATAGTTCTCCCTGTTTTGAGGTCAAGTCCCAGCTGGTTATGATCTGTTGTGGTGGTGTCCAACCAGCGGGTCCCAGGCTTGCCCACAGGATGTGGCCAGCCTGCTGACATTGGATCAAACCCACAAGTCAAACACAAACCATGTACATAAAGTACTGGTAAGCCCTACATGTACATGCAGAAGTGCTGGTGCAAGAGTGTAAATAGAACACTGTTTATTACAGGTTGTAGTAGTGTAGTGGCTTTCCCCTCGCCTTCCTCCCCTCGGCCCCTTGTTCGAATCCCACCTACCGGTACATGTACCGGTACATACTGCCCACGTACCGTTACATGTACATGTAAGTCTGCGTGTGGATTGCAGGGTTCTCCCCAGGATTTTTCCAAACTGGGGGGGGATTTCCATTGTGGTTTACCAACATTTTGCGAAGCCGTGGCTTGGGGTTCGGACCCCAACCAAGGGCCCCGAAAATTTCAGGACTTTATAGATGCTCTCAGCTACATTTTAGAGCATTTCCTGGGTTTTTCAAGTACCTTTTATCAGGAAAAAACACAACAAATTCAATTTCTTTTTTAAATTTTAGATATTGGCATTTTAAGAAATGACCAGTTTTCCTTTCTGGACCACTAATTAGGCCTGTAGGCACAAACAAGGACAAAAGGAGTCATTTCAAGTTTCAGACATGCAACAACATGTGGTGGCTGTTTAATCAACGATATAAACACCTGTTTATTCAGTGTGAATTTTAATACATGCTTCCACCTTTCCGTTTTGCTGATCAGACCTGAAACTATGAGCTCCATTCAGTTGTAAAGCAAAAATATTAGCTTAAAAGAAACAAATGTCATAAAAATATGAAACAATTTGGTCTTTATATAAAATAAACGAGGCTTTTCTTGTATATTGGCAAGAAAAAATACCCGCTGCAGGTGGCTGCTTCCTTTGGGTTTTCCTCAGCGCAGACTGCTGAAGTTATTGGCCCGTGTTTGGGTATCGGGCAGAAATAGTTGCGTATCGGGTCTGATATGCAAGTTTGTACATGGGGAGAACCCTGGATTGGGTTTTCAGTCCCTGCTTGATTCCGAGTGTTTCCCTGGAATCCGGGGTTTACCTTCTACCTCTAAACTGACCACTTTATTGTCTTCTTACGTACCGGTACATGTACGTACAGGTCTGTCTGTTTGCACTGTCACTTCATCCGGTACCTGGCGCTAAATGCACTGTCTAATGAACGCAAATCCCATTTTAGGCCTGTGGAGGTGTACATGTACATTTGAATTTGGGTCTTTGATCTTTTGCACTGGACACATGTACTGGTACCTGGTACTTACTAGTGGGCCAACACATGTATCATGTGAACTTTATTTCCATTTACAAGAAAACATTCTTTATAAATGGACACTTTGCATGTTGAGGGTCCCAGCGACTAGTATGATTCATTTCTATTGTAAGGCTGGGTATTAAGAGTGTCAAACTTATGTTATATTTTGAACAGTTCAATGTCCTTGAAACTCTAGGTCTGCAGATGCCTGATAGTACAATAGTACCGCAATGTTGCTAAGATTAAGCCCGACATGCCCGAGAGCAGATTTACTGCTATAACTCTCAAACCTCTGGGGCCCTTGGTGGGCGTGGATTTCCAGGGTTGAGGGGAGTTTTATCAAGGATTGAAATACGCCTGCTTTTTCCAAGCAGTGTTAAACCCTGCTGTACCAGTCAACTCCCAGCCAAATTTCTGCCACTGATAAACTTTGGGGCTACAGGACAGTAATAAATCTATAAAAGGCAGGTTCCTCAAAATATGGACCATTAGATAATATTCAGCTTTGGGGGCTCATTTTTCCTGAAGTGAACGGCAGTGAATTAATTCCCAATGTCTGATGAAATGAGGGAAGTCATGGCTGATACATGTATCTGGAACACTGATGACCGTGTCCATGTTCTAACTTAATTTGAGTTTATTAATTTAAGTCTTGAATGTCAGCATTTTTGATGGACGTGAACAACCTTTTGAAATCCGAGCCAATAGAATTTACCGAGGAGTGATAATCCCCTAGGTTATTTTACACAGATTTACATGTTGTGAAAGGTGATAATATTTTCACATATTAAAACCATAATCACAAAATTAAAAAGTACCTCTCACAATTAATCGGGTTCCGAAGTCGGCGGTCGTGAACGTCATTCAATTCTGTCATTAGAGTAAAAAAAATCAACTGCGAAAAAAGAGTGAGTAAAATTCAAATCGATGTACATGTACACAAGCTTTTGAAAAGGGGCAAAAAAACACCACTAAATCATCATCCTTTTATGACTGGACCGATCACATTTTCTTCAGGTTTCCAAAAACTGCAGTCCGAAATACCGATTGTGGCGATTTTGCGGCTTTTGTCATTCTCTTGTGGTGCTGTTCGAAAAACGTTTCGCTGCATCGTGGCCGGTTTTACCTTTGACGTCAACCCAGATAGTGCGCCCAAATATTCATGAGCCCCTCCACAGAATGGCGACGCTCCGGGTTTTTTTCTCTGTGGACCAAGGTTTAGCGAAAGAAAATTGGTCATTCTGAATGACATTTGAAAAAAAAAAAGGACATCCGAGACATAAGATGTGATTCATGATGAAAATCTAATTTTCAGCGGAGATATCTCCAAAATAAGTGGCAAAATGAATATCACTTATGGAATTGTCAAGCACTACCTGTGACAGCGTTTTTGCATTCTAAATTGCCATGTATTTGTTGTCAGTATGTTTGAACGTCATCTAAATTCTGTCAAGTATGACGTTGGCAACAAACATATTGTACTCTTTATATTTTTGATGCAGCCAAACTTAAAGATTTTTCGATGGTCGAAAGACACAGTGTAAGACCTGGCAGATACCGGTATGCTGGTGTAGTGAAAGTTATTTTAAACGGTAAGAGAATGAAGAGAGCCAAACTTGTCTCATCATTTTCCGTCAATTTCGCGCTCTTTTTTTCGTGGCTTATACCATTTTTTAAAGTTATTTCTTAGGTGCTTTAAAATACATGTACACGTACATCCATTGAAAAATATATGTGTAAGGTCACAATACTGGCCAACTTTCATGATGCAAAAAATGAACTTTAATTTATCAGATGATGTAACCATTTTCAAGCTACATGTATGTTTGCTTGAGATTATAGTTGTACATGTATTTGAGAGATAAATAAAGATAAATAATTCAGTGTAAATGCGAGTCTATAATTTTTATTCACGTTGAAGAGCAAATTTTAGTTCAAAATGGCGCCCAAAAATGGGACATTGCTTGAACAAAATTTAATGAGCTCAACTACTTTACTTATAGCTCACGTATTTTATCACAATGGTCATATTTTTTGAGTAAAGCAATGAAGTAATATTTTGGCCCTTTACAAAAAAAAAATAAATAAATCCACGCTCCAAAATGGCAGCTGAACCTGCGTTAACGTTCGTTTCACATCGTGTCCACCACACCATACCATGACGAAAAGGGCCAGAATCATCATATACAAGCCTCACCCTTACCTGTAAAAGCCATTTTTATTCGAAATGAGCTTAATAAACATCGTGTAAAATGTGTGCTAGACCATAATTACCCCCGAGGATGAGAAAACATCAACACATCGATCGCTATAATTTTCGTGTCCACTTTGTAACGTAAAATGTCCACATGTTTTAACTGGTGATCAACGCAGTCTGACTAGTGGTCGTACACGTGCAATGGTACCTTGCATGGATGACCTAAAGGTCAATTGTTTTAGGCTCGATTACGTCTTTTCCGAGATATAGCTATTTTAAGCACCGTGTCCACCGCGCGCCGCTTACGCGTCTCTTTGTAACGAACGGAGAAAGTTGCTGCGCGCGACAGCTTTCCCTCCAACAATCAGGAAAAGAGCAGCCAATATCCGGAAAAAGAGCAGCCAAAAGGTTTGTATAAACTTAAATAGATTTTATTTTCTGTATTTTTTTGTGAAAAGAGGTCAGATGGCATTGTAAAAGGGAAGATTTTAATGGATAGTCAATGGGTGATTTTTGGGCTTTGTAGCGGACCGCTTGGATGGTTTCGTGTGAATCGTGTCCATGTTTAACGAACGGAAGAAAAAAAAATAGTAAACATCTGAAGTCCCTCTTGAAATTGCAAAACGACAAATAATTTACACTTTTTAAGCTTTTAAGCTTTTAAGTCCATCACAAAAATGAACAAACTTAAAGAATAGCCTTGCCAAGTTCACGAAATCATCAGTGTTTCACGTTCGTTACACACCGGCACTTTCGACTTCGCCCCATTCGTATTAAAATTCGCCCCATTTGTCATCCAATAGTATGGGGGCGAGTTCGCAGTGAATTAAAAGTAAATGGAGCGAAGTTGATGTAACACGTAGGCAAGTGATGTTTACACAGATGCCTTTGCCTTTGTGGAACCCCTGGGGTCTTGTTAGAGTTTTTTTTTTATGTTTCTACAAATCAAGCCGCTGCCGGTTATGTTAAAAAATTGTTCTATTTACATTTTATTTTTCTTCTATCTTATTTCAGAAGCCAGAAAGGAGAAAAAGATTCAATGGTTGGATCAGATTATATGTCTGTAGATTCACATGTCCTTGTGAAAGAAGCTTTAGTAGTAATTAAATCAAAGATTATTCAATTTCAACCATTCCTGTTGCCATTTCTGTAATTTCAGGACCCCACAAGAGCCTGCCGATCGCCAGCTCACTGCAGGGGATATAGTTGTAGTCGCAGTTGAGGATGCATGGTATCCAGGTGCCATCAAGCGCATCATTAGTGATGAACTGGCAGTTATATACTGCATGGATCGTCCAAATAAAAATAAGCAAAATTTTGTTTGGGAAAAAGATCTGACCGTTAACAGGAAATTCATTCTGTGTGTTGTTAATCCAAGTTCACTTATTCCAGATCCATCTTTGCGTTACTTTCACTTGGACAGCAAAGAAGTAGGTAAAATTAATGCACTATACAGTGTCTATGCCAATAAGTATTTTTAAGCGTTTATTGCCAAAAGAAGTTTTGTCTAAGTATGTCATCAGAGGTTTGTCTAAGGTTTGTAGTCAAAAGTTCATCAGTTTTTCAGCAAAGATGAGTCACCCAGGTGGCATGAACTGAATAAATTAAGTGAAATTCATTTAATGAGATGTGCCATGTTCTTCAGATGGGATCGTCAGTGTATAGCCTCCACAATGAAATACAGTTTTTAAGAAACAAGATTAGAATGAAAAATAAAATAGTCATTGACTCAATTTACTTGTTCCTCAGAATTGTTTAATGTTGCAAATGGTGCACATTTAAATATGCATACACATGTACATGTACTTAAGTTCACAATGTCAAAGATTTCAACTTCTGTGAAGCTCATGTGCAACCTTCTTGCATGCATATAGGGCATCTAAAAATAGGCTGAAGTGGCTTATCAGATATGTACATGTAGATCACAGAGATGCTCCCAAGAAATGAAAAAGCATGTGCATGTATTAACACCTGCACATAGTAACATAGGCAATTTTCTGAAGGTGAGGCAACTACCTTGAGGGCTCCAGTAAAGCAAGTCATAATAAACTTGTCACATGAAATGTTAGCTTTGATTCGAAATTTTTGGTGTCTGTGTCATTTTTGTAACAAACGTTAAACTACAGGACAAAGATCTTTGAAATTGAGGGTATCTGTTCTTTGGTTGTCAATGATAATGTCCTCTTTGAAGTACTTGCAAGCTTCGCAACCAGCTGTTTTCCTCAAGTCATCAAACTGCAAATCATTTAAAATTGTTGTGTGTGAAAAAGTACACTTGTTAACGTTAGTTACGGTGTCCACCTTATTAAGATATTGTAAAATTAGGAACAATTAACATTTTTTTTAAAGATGACTTTCAAAAAGGAGGGAAAGCTTAACCACAACAATACAACTCCACATTGTTTTTCTTTGACTTTTATTATTGCATGGTTGACTGCAAAGTGGACACCGTAACCAACGTTAACTTATGAGGCCCCCCTCTACAGAAAGCACTGCATGGAAGAAAATTTCTTGGGCCGATTATCTTCCCATTGCTATTTTCTGATAGAGGGTGGTCCATTGTCATAATTTAAAAGTAAATTAAACACCTTTCACTAGATTGAATTTTTACCTATGTGTCCCATTTTTGTTAGCCAGTATTGTGTCCTTACACATAAGCATTTGTATTAGTCTGAAGGAGCTAATTTGCATTTTGTTCATTTTATTATATTTATTATTTATTTAAAAAAGGTACAGATGTGTACATGGCGATACATGTACATCACTTGTCCTCAGGACAGGTGGTTAAAACCCCTTGACGAGGGGAATTTCTTTCTGAAAGCTGACTCCAAGAATTCCAGCCTCGCTTGGCCACGAAGGCCACCTGCCAAACTGCAAATTCTCGGTTTGTGGCCCTGCGTGCTCTGCACGCTTTGAATTACACGGTGAAAAGGCTGATTGTTCGGTGGCATGCGGCTCTACTCACCCTTCCACATTCCCGTTGCCTCTTTTCAAAGTGGGGACTATTGTGAAGCTGGTGATTATGATGCGAATTCGGTCTTTTCATTTCGAGGCTACACACAAAGACAATTACCATATACACAAGAGCCAGGGTCTGCCTTCTTTCACCGTGTTCGCTCGAGCGTGGGCCGAGAATAATAGCTGAAAAGCGGGCTGAGGATCTCAATTTTGATGACGGCTATAGCCGCTTCCCGGCGCGAAGGGGTTGAAAGCCTAAATAATGTACATGTACATAGTGATACTCAAGTGTACAGTGGAGACTGGAGGGACCGACGGCTGCCTTCTACACGGTACAAATTGTACATAGCATTTTGTTCATTTGTGTACCGTACGTGTTCATACACAGGTACCGGCACATGTGCCGGTGCGTGTACATGTACAGTGTACCAGGGGGTGTGTGCTTGCTGCTGCAAGGCAAATTTTGTTTTCAAGTGATTTACAACATCTACATGTACATGTACAGTACATGTACAGCAGTGAGGAGATTCATATACTGTAGACTCTGTACATACCAGGGTACATAGGAACTGATGCAGTTATTGAGTAACATTTTGTACGTACATGCACATGTACATGCATGCACAGGTGTGTTAACTTTTGTGGCCGAGAAATTACCGGGTACTTTCCAAAGAGAGTGGCACTGTTTTTTACAAGGTACATGTACATGTGCCGATACTTGTACATATACATGTATAAGTACATGTACATCATACATGTACATGTACTTGTACATGTGTACACACCCATTTGTAGATTGTACACAGAGTGACCTTACTTGCACAGTTCCCCGGAAACATGTACATGTACCCGGTATGCACGCTAGAAATTTGTAGAGTGTGCAGTACTTTACATGTATGGGCCGGTACATGTACCTCTCTATTACCTGTACATGTACCGTTGCTGTACATATTTTTACATGTACATGTATGGTACATTTGACTTCACACTATAATGCTCCTACAGTTACATGTACATGTACGTGTGCCCTGGGAGTGCTTTTTCAGTTCAGCCAGCCAGCAATTTTGCTACCCTGGGCATACCATACATGCACCGAGGCTAGTAAGTATGGCACTGTATGCCATCAGCCAGAGTCATGTTTCATGTACACATGCTGAAGGTTTTACAGTGTGCATAGTGCATGTGCAGTCAGCAGAAAAACTCTAGCATGTCTGGCAGACAGAGCATTGTATTCATCAGGTTGATACGGACAGAGCTGTAGTAGCGGTCACAGTTTGGAAAATACAATGTACGGTTATATCGTACTATATCATGTGCATGTATGGTACATGTACAGACCTGTACAGGTGCATGCATTGTGTAAACATCACGGATCATTGCAATATTTATTCAATAATGCAGTCCCTGCACAGAAGCACAAATGTATTATTCATGCACCTTTGCGTTCCGTTTCCTTATTAAGTTGTGGGCTTTTTGCTGTTGCTGTTTGTTTTGGGGGTGGGGTGGTTTTATATGAATTTGAATCCAGGAACAAAAGTTTTGATCATTCCAGAAATAAGGAACAGTTTCAGCTGCTGTATACTGTACAGTGCACATTATGGATACAAATGTACATCAACTCTCGTTATTTGGAACATCAATACAACGGTTTGCATACATGTGTACATGTACATTTGTACACTGTTGTAAAGAGCATGAGAAACCTACATGTACAATACCTACATGTACATGTACCGCCGGTACATTCCGCATTGCATACATGTACATTGTGCCTGTAGCGGTATCATGACTTATATGTACGTGTACAAAATTGGAATCATAACTTAGGACTTGGCTTGGGAAAAAATGAAAACATGACTTGACTGACATACATATCGGTACATTGTACAAACGTGGGGAGAAAAGGGACTTGTTACATTTAGCACTAGCTGGAAAAAGGACTTTTGACTCGACTTCTCGGAAGAATGAATTTTGACTTGAGTGGTGGAATATAACTAAGAGCGGCAACATGGACAGCTGCTGGGACCCAAATCCACTGCCGCACACTACGCATTCATACACCTGTACATGTCATGTACATGTATGTGTACAGTTGTACGGTTTGCCAAACTACCGAAAACCATGTCGAAACCAAAGAAGAACATACATGTTCAGTAGCTTCCCTTTGTTTTGAACACCTCTTCAGTGACATTAGTACAGACATGGGCAAAGTGTAATGTGTGTACGGTAGGGTATGCATACGGTGTTTCATTGCAGGTTTATTCTGGGAGGGACCTGTCCAGTTAATCACCAACTGAGAGGCAGTGTGAAGGATCACTGGGCGGTTGCCATTTCCTCATCTTTTTTTTTTTAATTTTAGTTTACCTATAGTTGGATCAGAAGTCACGCAATCTGCAGCACAGAGGATGTCCCCCAAATGAGTAAAACCGGTTGAAATGTTTGGCAGGAATTCTGCGCATGACTTTGCATACACCAGACTGCGGGACATGTACTGTACGTGGCAAACTTAAATTTATGGGGGAAATGACTCCTGCAGTGCCTTTATGTACTGTACATGTACGGTAGGATGAATTGAAGGATTGGAAATAAAAATGTACAGGTGGTGAGCCATCCCTCCAGAATTTGGCCAAAAATGAGCTGATCATATCTGGGACATTCATTTAAATTCTACCCGTGCATGTTTTGAGTACACTGGGACTTACCCCTGTGAAAATGACCGGAGAAAAGTGTTAAAAGAATTCCCATTCACATTCAAATCAAATTTCCCACTTGTGAAATAAACCTGTAAAATGTTTTCCCACGTTTTAGGTGAAAATCTTTCCCACTTGTGATAAAAAAAGCTGTACATGGCAAATTTTCCTATTGGTGTAAAAAGATGTGAAAACTATTCCACTTGTTAAAAAAGTTGTGAATTTCCTTTTTTCACAGACAGACAGACAGACAGACAGAGGGGAAGAAAAGTCAGAAAATCATGTATTTCCCCGCACTAGAGGAACAATTTTCACCATTTGCAAAATGAATAATCATTTTCCCGGATGGGAAAAGTGTGATGATTTTCTCCTTTTGAGGTTAGACTTACAGTACATGTACATGTATGAGCCTTTTGCAAGGTACATGTAAATTTGAATAAAATTTAGTACACCGAGTTCTTTAAATTCACGTGAACATAACAATTTCAATCGTCCATACTAAAGACACTGTTGCTGTACTGTACCTCGTGATTTGGGGTAAGCTTTTCCTTATAATAGTTAAATGTACATTATACAGTGTACATGTATAAGAGATTCCTTGCCTCAATTCACTGTACATGAACATGTACTGACACATGTTGCATACATGTGTACATGTACATGTAGGCCTACAGCAGGTGGATGTGGTCCCGTCAATCACAGCTGCAAGTTTTATCACAAAGTGACTTGTCAAATGGTCTGTCTTAAGCCAAGTTACAGATTGTTGAAATACATGTACATGTTCGTGCACATCAATCGATACGTGGTTGTCGGTTCCATCGCCTAGTCTGGGGAATGTTGGAACAATGCCAGCAGTGAGCAGTGACTCAGTAACCCGATACTCCCATTGATGACCTGGCTTACATCTTGGTGGAGGAGATCTGCTCATCAAGCGCTCAGAGTACCAATACGGTACATTGTACCGGGTAGATAATGCCATGTATGTGTACATGTATGCTGGCGAATTAAGCGCAATAGAGGTTGTGCACTGCGGCCATCTTGGCAGTCATTGCTTCAGTTACACACACAGGGGATATGCACAAAAGGTCTGCTCTTGTGTGATCCTAGTGATCAAAAACAGGGGAAGATGGCCACTGTGCCAATAACCTCTTTGGCCTTGTCACGAAAGAAGGGCTCCATGTGTATGGTATACCGGTACGTGTACTTGTACTTTACAATGTTGAAAGATGAAAAAGCCAGCCTTATCCTTGCCTTTGACTAGTAAGGTTTTAGGCCTGTCAATCCTCAAGTAAGCACCGGTAATTACTGGTATACATGTATGTGTAACAAAATTCCCAACAGTTTGGCCAATGCTGTTTAACCTGCTGACCCATGCAAACATGTTTCTGTAGCTTTTTTTGTTCATGGTTGAGAATTGGCCCACATGCACACAAATCACAGTACATGTTCATGTACAAACCGCCCAGCAGAAATTGTTCTGTATTCATTTCATCGGCAGTATTCTCCGCCCACAATTTTCATGACGTGAATCGGCTGCATATACCGGTACATGTACGTATCGGTAGTATCATTTTGCATTATTCACTGTTACACATACCTTGATGCCTCTGTACAGCACATTTTGAGGGGATGCTGCACGGGTACCGGTCCGTGTGAATGTCGTAATGTGATGAAAGAAACTCCAATCCCGCCGCGCCTCTGTGGCATATCACGCTAACGGAAATACCATAGTGATTTGGGAGGAAATGAAAGTTGTTTGCAAACATTTGTTATCGGGTTACACAGGAAACGATTTACCGGTACCATCTGTTGCCACCACAACCATACCTAGGGAAGTTGGTAAACAGTTGTTTTTCCAAGGTACTGTACACTGTACATTGTATATTTACATGTACAGTGTAGGTACAGTACTAGTACATGTACTTGTATGTGTACATGTGATGTACACGGGTCTTTATTTTAATATGGGGGCCAATGTGCATTTCAGGGACATCACAATTATCGTGACCATTTGAAACAAGACCAGTTTCACTTTCCCTTTTAATTTTCATATGTACATGTATTTGTCAATTAATATGTGTTGCTTACATTCAATTTATTTACTTAAAAAAATGATGCATTTCACAAGAATTGCAAGGGAAAAACCTCATTGTTTCTCACTGTTGTTTGGTATTTAGTGTGACATTTTTGGTGACCTGTTTCACACCTCTGGCAAACAAATAAATCTTTTCTTTTCTAACTAACCTACATGTATCAACAGAAATGTAAATTATGATATTGGATAGATCTCCAAATGAAATTCATTTTAATTGAGAATACAGGTGCCGTCTTAATATGATATAACAACGTAACATTTTATTCCTCCAGTTGTTACGAAGTGAAAATCATTTTTGGCTGTTAAAAACAGACAAAAAGCTGTTGCAAATCATTTAAAAAACCTAAAATATCAACTCTGAGTACCCCCCCCAAATATCTCCTACTAACTTGTGTCTGAGATCCCAAACGTTTCTGAAGATATCCCTGTCAATTCTTGTCAAAAAATGTTTTGGTTACTTGCAAAATCCTTACGTTGTAAACAAAAAAATTGTCCAACGTTCGCCCAAGTTGGGATCATATTGCAAGCCTGCATGCATTGTCACATGATCATCACATGACACAAACATACCAAGTTCCCACCATTTTTTCATCGTCGAGAAATTTCGATCGAAGTTTTCGTTACTCGCACATTATGCTGTGACAAAAAGTTACGGGATGCAGGTTTCTTCGCAAGACATGAAGGTAAAATTTACCAGAAACTCAACGTATACAGGAGCACGATAGCCACTTAAAACTCACAAATGAAAATGAGCGTAATGGAAGAAACGAAACATTTTTCCCCTTCCAATCGGAAATGCTTGTCGTCGAGCTGGAAGTCGCCATTTTTCATTTTGCAAATTTACCTGTATGCTAATGTCCGTTAACGATGTCATGACCCATCGGCCTAGCGATCCATTCACAGCGTGATGTGTCAAGTCAGTACACGTGTGCTGGCGACTTTCTTGTGAGCGGCGGAACGTTCAGTGGCAGTGACCACATGGGAAACAGTGCAATGCACATTACACCTCTTAGGAAACAATCACCGGCGCGCATGTGCTACGCTGGCCGACCTGGCATGCTGGTGCTATTTTGTGAATGGTCCGCTAGGCTGGCCTGCTGTGACGTCATCAACATACATTAGCATACAGCTCAAATCACAAAATTGGACGTGGGGATTTTGTTGAACTTTTTGGCATAAATGCTTCGTGACATCAAACTTTCTTTGCATTCCACTTGAATGAAAATGTGAGCCGGCATCTAAGGACACGTATCTCTGCAACTCTGAATTCCTTGAAATTTTCTTCATTATCCAGTAAAGAAAGAAGTTATGTTTTTAACTTTCAAGTAGGCCAGTGGGTGCACAACAAGTTTGACAGTCCAACCTCATTAATAACAGCACTTTGAATACAAGATTCTCCTTTAACAAGAATTCTTTTTTCAAGCCCCAATCCTTAGTTTTTTTACATTTTCATTGTAAAAGGTTTTGATTTTTATTCATGTTGAACCCAAATGTTGAACCCACTGCAATATGTGCAATGTTTGGTGACAATTGTAATGCTTTATGACATCAAAATTGCTTTGCATTAATTCCCATTCATTGGAAATATGGACAGGTTTTAGAGCATCCCTAATTTGAGATCACTATTCATTGACTGCAGACACGAAATGTTGCCATTGTTACAACAAAATCTAATGCATTGTAAATTAATGTTTGTAATGTTACAGTTTTCCCATGTGTAACAGAGAAACCAGTTTCTCTGTTACACGTGAAATGAATCATAACGCTCTTTAAACTAAAAACTTCAAAACACTTAATGTCTCTGGCAAAGGTGCACAAGCTATATACCAGTATTTGCTGTTAAGCAACTCTGTGTTAAACCAAGCAAAACTTTCCAAAATAATTAAAAGAATAGCCAAAAAGTGAATTTTTTGGGAAAATGTTTGCCCATTTTTATGCCGCCTGAAGCCCTTTCTAGAAAAGCAACGAGTGATGAGAAAATATGGCATGTACACAAAACAAAATTGGCAACAGTTGAAAAGAAACCTTTACTAACCAAAAATGACATGCATAGAACCATCATAGTTTCTCTGTTACATGTTAAATAATTTCCTGCACCACTGCACAAATTGAGTCTGTAGTTATTCAAAGCAAAACTCATTTCCATTTATTGCATGTATGCATTATTAGTTACATATCAACAAGTTTTGAATTTGTTTAGACAATTTTGAAATTTTGACCACCACGTCACACATTTGGCCCCCTATTTAAAATAAAGACCCACATGTGTACGTACTTACGGACAGTATTTTACAGGGTTGGGAAATGTATTGGCAAATCATGCACAATTTGTCATTTCTTTGTGGATGATTTTATCAGTGTATTTAGTGATATTACTGAGAAAAAGAATTGCAGTTTAAAAAACCTGCATAACTGGTACTAGCATTTCATCAGTATGATTTGATACTTTTTGATATTTTTTTATCTTGTTTTTGTTGACAGAAGGAACATCCTTTGAGGTGGTAATTTTTGTCTGTCAACGTCCAAGCAGTCCCGATGGCGTCCTGCTTGTGATCCTTGATCCACCCAAGTGAATTATGGGTATTATCGGCCTCTGCATTCATAGCAAGAGCAGCAGAGATAGCATGGAGATGCAAGTGGCACCCCTTTGTCAGGGCTGTATTCCGTTGTTTCTCTACACACGGGCGCTGCACGGCCAGCCGCCATTCCAGGTGCCCCACCGTGAGGGCCTGACCGCCGAGGCGCTGTGCTGGCAGGCCTCCCGGGAGTGCAGCGTGCCCCGCCTCAATGCCAACCTCTTCGCAATCTACGACCAGGCCCAGGGAATTTGGCTGTCGCCCGCGACCAAAGTCAAGCCCACGGACCGGCAGCTGGTCTTCCGCATACGGTTCCACATGCCCCGCTCGCCTAGCAACATCACCTCCCTGGAAGAGAGCGTAGTGGCCTATCTGTTCGCGCAGTACCGCCACGACTACTTACATAACCGGATTCCCAACATCTCGATGGAGGAGTCACTAGGACTAATGGTTTTAGACATGGTGCGATACGCCTACGAGAATCATCACAGTGTTGAACGTTGTCTACGGGATAATCTCTTTAAAAAGTTCCT